>NW_025999853.1:11833698-11880695 GCF_001458135.2 Marmota marmota marmota | reverse complement strand
GGGGAGGGGAGGGGAGGGGGGATAGTAGAGGATAGGAAAGGTAGCAGAACATGACAGTCACTAGTATGGCAATATGTAAATCAATGGATGTGTAATTGATGTGATTCTGCAATCTGTATATGGGATAAAAATGGGAGTTCATAACCCACTTGAAGCAAAGTGTGAAAGATGATATATCAAGAACTATGTAATGTTTTGAACAACCAACAATAAAAAAAAAGAAAAAAAAAAGAAATAAAATTTCCCAAACCTAAAAATGAAATGGAAAATCAACTACAAGAGGCTTAAAGAATCCCAAATGTACATAATTACAGCAGACCCTCACCAAGACACATTATAATGAGAATGACTAACATACAGAATAAGGCTATAATTATAAAGGCTGCAAGAGAAAATAAAATAAAATTACATGTAGGGGGAAACCAATTTGGATTTCAGCTGATTTCTCAACCCAGACCCTCAATGCCAGGAGGTCCTGGAATAACATATATCAAGCTCTGAAAGAAAATGGATACCAACTGAGAATCTTATATCCAGAAAAATTAAGGTTCTAATTTGAAGATGAAATAAGAACATTCATGATAAACAAAAGTTAAAAGAATTCACAATTAGAAAGCCTGCACTACAGAACATTTCTCAGCAAAATATTGCATGAGGAGGAAGTGAATAAAAACAAGACAAAACAATGAAAACCAGCAAACTGAGGAACTACACTAAAGGAAAAGTCAATCAAAGGAGAAACTAAGTCAAGTTAAAAATGAAAAATAAACCAAAATGACCAGAAATACAAATCATATCTCAATAATAACCTTGAATGTTAATGTCCTAAACTCATCAATCAAAAGACAAAGACTGGCAGATTGGATTAAAAAATAATCCAAAATATGCTGTCTTTAGGAGACTCACCTCCTAGGAAAAGACTTCCACAGACTGACAGAAGGTGAAAGGATGGGAAAAAAAAAAAAACTATCACTCAAATGGACTATATAACAAGCAGGGGTTTCTATACTCATATCAGATAAAGTGGACTTCAAGCCAAAGTTAGTCAGAAGGGATGAATAAAAAAAGGATATTTTATACTGCTTAAGGGAATAAAACATTAACAAGACATAACAATCACAAATATATATTCCCCAAACAATGGAGCATCTACAAACATCAAACAAACTGTTCTCAATTTCAAGAACCAAATAGACAACAAAATAAGAATACCAGGTGAATTTAACATATGTATATCACCACTGAATAGATCTTCCAAACAAAAACTAAACAAAGAAACTATAGAACTACAGCTGGGATTATGGCTCAGCGGTGGAGCACTTGCCTAGCACGGGTAGGGCCTGGGTTCAATCCTCAGCACCACATAAAAAAAAATAAAGGTAAAAACTAACTTCACATTTATAAAATAACACAACCAATGATTTAGACTTAATGAAAATATAGAGAGAATTTCATCCATCGTTGAGTGAATACACTTTCTTCTCAACAGCATATGGATCATTCTTTAAAATAGACCATATGCTATGCCACAAAGCAATTCTCAGCAAATAAAAAAAAATGGAAATACTACCCTGTATTCTATCAGATCACAATGGAATGAAACTAGAGATTAATGATAAAATAAAAAATACAAGCTATTCCAAAACCTGGAGACTAAATAGAATGCTGAATGACAAATGGATAACAGAAGAAATCAGGGAGGAAATTAAAAAAATACTTAGAGGTAAATGAGAACACCAATACAACATATCAAAATCTCTGGGACACTATGAAGGCAGTGCTAAGAGAAAAGTTCATTGCACTGAGCTCATTCATTAAAAGAATAAAAAGTCAACAAATGAGTGAACTAACATTACATTACAAAGCCATAGAAAAAGAAGAACAAATCAACACCCAAAGCAATAGAAGGCAGGAAATAATTAAAATTAGAGCTGAAATCAATGAAATTGAAACAACAACAACAAAAAGCAATTGAAAGAGAAGACGCCATCAACAACTACCAACCAAGTAAAGCCCAGGACTAGGCAGATTAGCACCAATACTCCTGAAATTATTCCATGAAATAGAAAAAGGATACCCTTCCAAACTCATTCTATGAGGCTAGTATCACCCTGATACCAAAACCAGACAAAGACACATCAAGGAAAGAAAACCTCAGACCAATATTCCTGATGAACAGATGCAAAAATTCTCAATAATATTCTGGAAAATCTCATACAAAAACATTAAAAAGACAGGGCACCATGATCAAGTATGGTTTATCACAGGGATGCAAGGTTGGTTCAACATACACAAATCTATAAAGGTAATATATCACATCAATAGACTTAAAAATAAAATTATATGATGATATCAATAGATGCAGAAAAAGCATTTGTTAAAATACGGCACCTCTTCATGTTAAAAGAAAACACTGGAAAAACTAGGGATAGTAGAAACATTTCTCAACATGGTAAAAGCTATCTATGCTAAGCTCAAGGTCAACATTATTCTAAATGGAGAAAAATTGAAAAATTCCCTCTAAAAACTGGAACAAGACTCTTTCACCACTTCTATTTAGCATAGAACTTGAAACTCTAGCCAGAGCAATCAGACAGATGAAAGAAAATAAAGGTATATGCATAGGAAAAGAAGAACTCAAACTATCACTATTAGCTGATAATATAATTCTATACTTAGAAGATCCAAAAAATTCTATCATAAAATTCTGGAACTAATAAATGAATTTGGCAAAGTAGCAGGATATAAAATCAATACCCCTAAATCAAATGCATTTCTAAACATAGGTGATGAATCCACTGAAAGAAAAAAATTAGAAAAACTACCCAATTCACAATAGCTTCCAAAAAAAAAAAATAAAGTAAAATACTTGGGAATCAATCTAACAAAAGAGGTGAAAGACCTCCCAAAATGAAAACTATAGAACATTAAAGAAATTGAAGAAGACCTTAGAAGATGGAAAGATCTCCCATGCTCTTGGTTAAGCAGAAATAATACAGTAAAACTGGCCGTACTACCAAAACTCTTAGATATATTTAATGCAATTCCTATTAAAATACCAATAACATTTTTCGCAGAACTAGAAAAGCAATCATGAAATTCACTTAGAGAAAAAAGGGATCCAGAATAGCCAAAGCAATACTCAGCAAGCAGAGTGAAGCAGGAGGCATCACTATATCAGACCTTAAACTGTACTACAGAGCCACAGTAACAAAAACAGCATGGTATTGGCACCAAAATAGACATATAGACCAATGGTACAAAATAGAAGACACAGAGGCAACCCCACCTAAATATGATTATATCACATTAGACATAGGCACCAAAAACATACATTGGAGAAAGATATCCTATTCAACAAATGATGCTAAAAAAAACTGTAAATCCATATGTAGCAAAATGAAATTAAACCTCTACCTCTCATCCTGTACAAAACTCAACTCAAAATGGATCAAAGACTTAGGCAGTAGAACAGAGACACTGTGCTTAGTACTAGAAAAAGTAGGCCCAAATCTTTATCATGTTGGCTCATGACCTGACATCCTTAACAAGACTCCTAAAGTGCAAGAAGTAAAATTAAGAATCAATAAACGGGATGGATTCAAACTAAGAAGCTTCTTCTCAGCAAAGAAAACAATC
Source organism: Marmota marmota marmota (assembly GCF_001458135.2). Classification (NCBI taxonomy): domain Eukaryota; kingdom Metazoa; phylum Chordata; class Mammalia; order Rodentia; family Sciuridae; genus Marmota; species Marmota marmota. The sequence goes on along the minus strand of NW_025999853.1, from coordinate 11,877,056 downwards.
AATAAAATGAAGAGAGAGCATAGAGAATGGGAAAAAATTCTTTACCATACATACCTCAGATAGAGCACTAATCTCCAGGATACATAAAAAACTCAAAAAACTTAACACCAAAAAAACAAATAACCCAATCAATAAATGGACTAAAGATCAGAACAGACACTTCACAGAAGAATAAATGCAATCGATCAATAAACATATGAAAAAATGTTCATCATCTCTAGCAATTAGAGAAATGCAAATCAAAACTACCCTAAGATTTCATCTCATTCCAGTAAGAATGGCCATTATCAAGAATACAAGCAATAATAAGTGTTGGAGAGGATGTGGGGGAAAAGATGCACTCATACATTGCTTGTGGGACTGCAAATTGGTGCAACCACAATGGAAACCACTATGGAATTCCTCAGAACACATGGAATAGAACCACCGTTTGACCCAGCCATCTCATTCCTTGGTTTATACCCAAGGGACTTACAATCAGCATACTACAGTGACACAGCCACATTAATGTTTATAGCAGCTCAATTTACAATAGCTATACTATGGAACCAAGCTAGATGCCCTTCAACAGATGAATGGATAAAGACAATGTACACAATAGAATATTACTCAACCTTAAAGAAGAATGAAATTATGACATTTGCAGGTAAATGGATGCAATTAGAGATATCATGCTAAGTGAAATAAGCTAATCCTAAAAAAAGCAAATGCCAAATGTTTTCTCTGATAAGCAGATGCTGATCCATAGTGGGGCGGGGGGAGGGTGTGTAGGGAAGAATGAAGGAACTTTGGATTGTGCAGAGGGGAGTGAGGGAGGGGTGGGGCTGTGGGGATAGAAGGATTGTAGAATGTAACAGACATTATTACCCTATATACATGTATGATTACACTTATTGGTGTGACTCTGCACCATATATAGCCAGAGGAATAAAAAGTTGTGCTCCATTTGTGTGCAATGAAACAAAATCCATTCTGCTGTCATGTATAACTAATTAGAACAAATTTTAAAATAAAAAATAAAATAAATTTTATTGGTACAGCTTGATAACCATTTAGAAAAAGAAAAGCATTGAATCCTACCTCACACATTAACTCAAGACTAATTCAAGATTAATTTTACATTAAAGTAACAAGCAAAAGCACATAAATTCAAAAAGATGGTACGGTGAATTTTATTACAGCTAGGGCAAGAGAAAGCCTTTCTAATTATGACTCAAAATAGAGAAACAATAATACAAAATATTGAAAAACTGAACTAAAAAAATATAGGAGGGGGACATCCATTATCAAATCAGAGGACAAATGACAAACCAGAAGAAAATATTTGCGACTTATATCACAAAGGCCTAATACGGTGTTTTTAAAACTCAGCATTATTGACATTTTAGAACAGACAGTTCTTTGTGTGGGGCTGCTTTGCTTTGTAGGACGTTTAGCAGCATCTTTGCCCTTTACATACTAGCTGTCAGTTGCAAAGAAAAATGTTTCCAGACAATGTGAAATATCTTGAGGAGGGGAAAGTGAGGGAGGAAAATTCATCCCCAAGCTCAGAACCATTGGTCTGTGCTAGTAAATTGTGAACAGAAAGTTCAAAAGTCCAATAGAAAATTAGGTAAAGGATAGACACGTTTGCTAAAATGATAAACAAAAGGTCCGGGGGGCACTTAAAAGTTTGCTTAACCTCACTCATGAGAAGAAAAATGCAAATTTAAACAGAGACATTTCTTACCTTTGAGACTGGTACATGTCCAAACATTTAAAACAATTTTGTTAGCTATATAACGATGGGAGTGCAAGATAGCAAACCCTCTCTAAAGGAGAATTTATCAATTTATTTAAAAAATTACATTCCCTTTTTCTTTTGACCTAGGAATCTCACTTCCAGAAATATTGCCAAAGAGGCACAGATCCACAAATACAAATCAACCTATGCACAAGGTTATTCACTGCTGCAAAATTCTTGAAAGTTATTCGGATGTCCATCAGTAGCATTAGGGGAAAAAACCATGACACATATACCCATTGAAGTACTATGCAGACTTTAGAGGAAGTTAAAATTCTCTTTAATGTTTAGAATGTATGGTTAAGTGGAAAAAAATAATGCATGCAGAGTACAATGTGCCCTTATATTCGTGGGTCCTGCACCTGCATATTCACCAACTTTAGAATAGGTCCAAATACTTTTTAAAAATTGCATCTACTTTTTTTTCGGCGGGCTTCCGGGAGACCAAAATGTCTATGGCTAGTGATTTCTACCTGCGCTACTATGTAGGGCACAAGGGCAAGTTTGGACATGAGTTTCTAGAGTTCGAGTTTCGGCCGGACGGAAAGCTTAGATATGCCAACAATAGCAATTACAAAAATGATGTCATGATCAGGAAAGAGGCATATGTACATAAGAGTGTAATGGAAAAACTGAAGAGAATTATTGATGACAGTGAAATTACAAAAGAAGATGATGCCCTGTGGCCTCCCCCTGACAGGGTTGGACGACAGGAACTTGAAATTGTAATTGGAGATGAACACATTTCTTTTACCACATCAAAAATAGGTTCTCTTATTGATGTAAATCAGTCAAAGGATCCTGAAGGCCTTCAAGTATTTTACTATTTGGTACAGGACTTGAAATGTTTAGTTTTCAGTCTCATTGGATTACACTTCAAGATTAAACCAATTTAAATTGTGTTTTTGAAGCTCTTTGTATATTTAACTAAGGGATAGGTAAGGGAGGGTTTATTTGCCATTTCTAATACTGGGATTTTTATGAATGTGAAACAAAATGTTTTTCTTGTACATAAACTGAATATTGAAAATAAATGAATAGGCTTAATGATTTTTCTCACTTGGGACCAAGTGGGTTAGACATCCCATACACATTAAATTCTGTAAGTAAAAGTCACTTTTGTTGAAATTTTGTTTTAATAAAACATCAAAGCCTGAAAAAAAAATTGCATCTATACTGAACACGGACTGTTTTTTGGTCATTATTCCCTAAAAAAAATATAGTATATCAACTTTTTATTTGACATTTACACTATTTGAGTATTAAAAATAATCTAGAGATTATTTATAGTATATGGGACAATGCACATAGTTTACATGCAAATACTGTGCTATTTTACACAAGGAACTTGAACATATACAAATGTTGGCATCCGCAAGGGTCTTGGAACCAATCTCCTATAATATTCAAGGGACTACTGTGTGTGTGTGTGTGTGTGTGTGTGTGTGTACACAAACCTTACAAATGGTAACAGAACAGGTGAATAGGAGGAATAAGGTATGGAACAGATGGAAATAGGAAATTTCTGAGTTCATCTTTTATATAATTTTTACTTTAGAATTATATAAATACCATATAAATTAAAATTTAAAAATAGGATAGTTAAAACCAAAAATTGAAAACAAATAAATCTAACCATATTTTAAACTAATTATACAATTCAGGGACAAAATAATCTCAAGTGACTTTTGACACAGTATTCTAATTAAGACTTTAATTCTAGAATAAATTATTCATACAAAATATACTTCAAAAATTTCACTCATTTTGTTGTTATTGGAAATACTGGCATGATAACAGAATCCATTTTATATGAAAGATAAAATATATATTGTAGGAAATAAGACTTTTATTATAAAAGAAATAAAATATAAAATCAATTTTATTTTTTTATTTTTTTGGGTGGGTACCCAGCCCTATTTTGCATTTTATTTAGAGACAGGGTCTCATTGAGTTGCTTAGCGCCTTACTAAGATGCTATGGCTGGCTTTGAACTCGAAATCCTCCTGGCCTCCACCTCCTGAGCCACTTGGATTCCAAGTGTGCACCACCTCGCCTGGCCTATTCTCAACTTTTTTGGTAGAAAAAGTATTACAATTAAATAAGAAGATTCTTTTATTCCCTATGCATACTGAAATATTTAGAAATAATATACTATTTCCTTAAACTTTTTTTTTCAAATTATTCAGCAAGCAAGATGGAACAAATACAGCAAATGTCAATTGTCAAACATAGGTTGCTGAATGGTGAGTATATGTTCATTACACTCTTCTTTCACTAGTCTTGACTGTTTGGAAATTTTAATAATAAAAATGTGCTTAAAACATTGTATAAAGAAGCACAGAAATTGGTTTCAGAGAACTGATAATACAAAGATGCAAGGGTGGCACTAGATCTACTGTCTATGGCCAAAAAGGCACAGGGGGAGCTGTCTTAACTGTCACTGCTGATAAAGAAGCCAATCAGAAAAAGATATTCAGATCTAGAGTGCACGGTCATGACTTACAAAAATACACACCATTGAGTGCTAATGTTGGCAAGGGAGAGTCCATCCCAGCTATTATTGCTGTGACCATAGAATATGGTGATGAATACAACATCATGAAATTCAGAGGGGAAGCAACTATCATAGAGAGTGAGTTTTATCCACAGTAAAGATTTTAGGCTGAAATTTAGGCAAAAGGTATAAAAAAAGTAGATGGCAATCTAGAAAAGCCAACAGGCCCCGATAAATTCGGAGCATCTCTTTAAGAGACAGGCAACAGATACCCAATGAATTCATTTAATATCATACAGCCCTGGCACACTTTCCCAGTTCACATGTCTTCACTCTCTGGATGAAAGTAATGGTTGTTAATAAGTACCTGGCTTTGCCACACACTCTAGGTTGGGTGGAAAAGGAAATAGTACTTTAATTGACTAGTTCACGGGCCTGGAATTTAACTACCTGTTGGAATTGTGGCTAAGATATCATAGTCTCATAACATTTTACTGCCTGTGTATTGTGTGTGGAACTGTGTATTGTGTGTAGAAATAACAAACATTGGAATGCAGTTAAATCTAAGGTTGAAAGAGAGACAAATGCTTCAATATACTCTCTTCAAGTACAGATAATAAAAAAACAGTGACAAGGATAAATAGACTTCAAAGTTCTCTCTTGTCTTCACCTTTCATAATATAGTTTCTGGTTTTGGATCCCAAGGAAAAATATGAAGATGAATGAAGTTACTTTTTGTCAAATTACAGCTGCCCCTTTGTATTGTACTTAGAGTCTGTGTGTCCTAATCTACTTCTTAAATATGCAGAGTTTTGAATTGTTGTGCAGTTGTGCTGCATGCTGTTTCTACAGATTTATCACAAGATTGGGTTCACAGGAAGCCCCTGTCCTTGATTATAACTTGACGGAAGAAGGAAGGTAGAGTAATACATTTCCTGGTCCCTGAGTCTTAGAGAAACCTGTAAGTTCAGAGTTTAAGAGAGAAGACTTATGGAAAAAGTTTATTTGCAAAGGGAAGGATGAAGAATGAGATGAATTAGTTGCAAATCTATTTACCCCTCTCAGTATATGTGACATTTAATTTTATGTGTCAACTTTTTAGGTCATGGTATCCAGATTTTGGTCAAACCAAAGTCTAGATGTTTCTTTAAATGTATTTTCCAAATTTGGTTAACATTTCATTAGTAGATCTGAGTGCAGATTATTTTCCATAATGTTGGTGACCTCCTTTAGTCAATTGAAGATCTTAGGTGAAAAGATAGTAAGGCTGTTGCCCTACAAGAAGAAGGAATTCTGCCACTAACCCACTCAAAACTGCAACATCAATGAACCAATTCCATAAAATCGATCCCCCCCCTCTATATATTCCCAATTCTTCAGTTTTACCATTTCATATGTAAGATATGATAAATTACTTTGTTGGTAAATTACTGCCTGAAAAGAGTAAGCTCTTACTATTAAAGGAAAAGAATTCCTCTGAAAAATATTTCCCTTTCTGTTAATAATGCAAAGGAAAGTCCTATCAGTATGCATAGCAAGATAGTTTAATAAGTGGTACCTGAACTAATAATTAATAATGCTGTATATTTATTAAAATATTTCACAGTGCTTAAGATGATTACTTATTCTAACAAATGACCCCAAATTAATCTAGTATTATTTTCTTCAAATTGATGGCACAAATGAAAGATAGGTAGACCATAGAAGATTTGGGGATAGTGAAACATTCTATGATACTATAATGATAGATAATGTGTCACTTATATATTTGTGCAAACCAGAATCTACTCTACCAGGAAAGAAGCCTAAAGTAGATTATGGGCTTTGGGTGATAATGTCATGCCCATATGGGTTCATCAATAATAACAATTATACTACTCTCAAAGGGGGATGTCGATAATGGGGGATATAGGAAATTGCTATACCTTTCATTCAATTTTTCTGTTAACCTAAAACTGCTCTAAAAAATAAAACTTCTAAAAAGTTAATGATCCAAGTGTGAATAAAACAAGAATTATATAGAACTTCAGGGTTTAAAATCAACTTGCACCATACTGATACCACTTAGGGTTCTTATCATGCTGTGTTTCTTATGATTCAGTTGTAATTAGCCAGAATATACTGCAGCTGCTTGTAATTTCAGGGAAGAATAAGATGTTTATAAAGAGAAAATGTTTCATTATCTCCACTTTTTAAAATTCCTTTCTTTGTAAATGGTGTTTTATATGTTTTTCCATCCCCATTTCACATACTTAACAAGATTGTTAAACAGGATTTTATCACACATGGAAAAATTGCTACATATTAGTTTATTTCTCACTTCCTCCCTTAGTTCTATACATACATATGTACACTCAACACACATAATTTTCATATGCAGTATTTCAGGCTCTGCATAAGATGTGACTGTCACTGTCAAAGCACACTGGGTCTAGGTTTTCAGCTTTTTACACTACTACTCCATTACCATTGTCAGGTCCTTTGGTTTTCATCTCAGCAATTATTTTAAAATTAAGAACATGTCTCAAGATACTTGAATGTGTGCATTCCCTCAAAATATGTACCTTGTATATTATGCTGAGCTGCCCTCTCTTTTCTGCTAGAATTCCCTAATTTCTGGATGATATTAGAGTCAGTCATGGACATAATAGCAAGGGTCTACATTAAAAGCAGTAATCTTCTTTATAGAGTATTAGCAGGAATTTTGAAGCATCATGAAACAGGGTGTGAAAAGTATTTCCTTCAAATATTCAAGAAGACAATTATTAAGTTACAGGTAGAGGCTGACTCTCATTTTACAAATTATGGATAATATATATCATATCCTTGGAGTTTCACAGAGGAGGTGATAGTAGGATTTCCTACTGATAAGAAAAATGAAGAACTGTCAGGTAATATAAAGAAAGGGCAGTAACAGGCCATTATAGTATGAGAATTAGTTAGGTTTTGGTCATTATAACTAAAATACCTGACCAGCACAACTTAGAAAAGTGTTAAGGTATACAAGGGTCTCTTAACCTTAACACTATGACATTTCAGAGTTCGATAATTCTTTGCTATGGAATGCTACCCTGTGCATTGTAACCTGTCTCAGCATTCCTAGCCTATATCTCTAGATGCCAAGTGCAAACCCTCTCACTTTCCAAAGCCGGGTAGATGGCAAAATCTCCCTTAGGAGAGAACCACTGGAGTATATCATTGTAGTTAAGGGAATTGGTTTTAGAAGAGGCTGACAAATCTGAGCTCAGCTCTCAGGTGTTGTCCTTCATTGTTGCCTATTTAGGAAAGACACTCATTTCATTATCTGGGAAATTTATTATATGTAGCCTATCTCCTAGGATTCTTGAAGAGATTAAAAAAGACAATGCACTTAGTTTGATAATTCATCTATAGTAAAAACTCAATAAAAGTAATGTTATTAATAATAGTAATATCATAATTCCTAAATCCTAAATGCAAATTTTCTGACCCAAATCTGCAAAGTAATGACTAAGTTTATAATTATGTTGTTTGACAAAGGTATAATGAACTAAAACTCTAAAATGAGTAAAAGCAGAAAGAAAAGAACAATGACAAAAAAGTGAACTCTGAATATAATAATTTCTAAATGAGGCAAAGGCAAACTTTGCAGTTAACCCTTTGAATCTGAAACTACTTTCAGCAAAATGTTTGGAATAATGTTGCTTTCCATACATGAGGAAAAGTACAGACTGGAGAAAAAGAACTGAACAAGAATTATATGTCCAAAGCTCTATCCTAAGCAGAGTATCTTGATTTCCTCCTTTTCCCTCTAAATCCTTATACGTTAATAATGAAAGAGATATGAAAACAAGTAACTACAATGTGGAATATTGTTGCATGAAACAACATATGTATAACCAAAGACAAAATTTAAGAGAAGGAATTTCATACAAGTACATTTCAAATTCTCTCAACCACAAAACAGGAGAAAGGCAGATGAATGTATGAATTATCAAACCCCTTCTGTACAAGAATAAACTTCTAAACTTTAGTGTTCTTCTTAATGGGAAATTCTTTCTTTCTTGACTCAATTATGACCTCAGACATGCATCAGAATTTAATGCATATGAAAAAACAACTTCATGCCAAAGATTGAAGATATGAAAAAAATGTATGAGTAAAGTGATATTTAAAATGCTGATTTACATTTCTTAGCATAAAATTCAGCCATCTGGGAGTTTTATGTGCTTTCCTGTTGGATTCTAGTACACACTCAGGTGAGTACAGCTGCTACCTATAAATGAATAGCTTTTCCAAAGAGGCAGTTATAAAGTCTCTTTAATTCCAAGTTCATTTTATCTGGGGAAGTTCAGATAGTGCTTTCATTTGGGGGGTTTTGGAAAGGCTAAATGATGAAATGCTCAAATATTTTTCTAGAAGAATTTTGAGATTATGCTTCTTGATTATTGCTTTGTTCTTACAAGTGTATCAGTAACAGGGTCACTCTGAAGGAAGTTAATTGAGAGTTCAGTTCACAGTTTATAATCTTAGAAATGTTCTATAAGAAAGCAAATTGCATGGCTCAAGTAGTGTATTACTATCAATGAGCATGCTGTGATAATATTGTTTTAACACTAAATTGCACAAGGATGCTTTGTAAATAGAAGATACTTCAGAAGAATTTTTTGATGATAGTCCAGTCTCCCCTCTTCAGAAAATTCACATGAAATAGCAAAGGCTTTAAAGAAATCTCAGAGCTAGTTAATTATAGAGTTTATTCAAGAAACCTACCCTCCTGAATCCCAGTACAGCTCCAGGTTGAATGATTAGATCAAGGACACACTGATGGTTTCTATGAAAGTAGTTTCCATGTCCACTTTATCTAAGCCATCCTTCATCTCATACACACTACTTCTACACATATCTTTATTTAACTTTGGAGTTAACTGAAATGCTGAGAGTTTAAGGAAACTGGTCATTGTTCTTTAGGATATCATTCTTGAACAAAATAAAGTTTTTACTACATACTGACTTCTGCATGGCTAATAGTATCAGAAGAAACACTTCTGGAAAACACTGTAGACTGTTCTATTTCCTGTGATCCAAAGACAGCATTAGCAACATTTCCAAAGTATGGGAAACTTAAGCTAAAAAATATTCAGGACAAAGAAAATTTAAGTATCATAAAAGTATACTTTGTTAACAAATTGTGACAGCAATACAAAGCATTCAACAATAATGAGTTTTTTAAGCTTTCAAAAGCAACTCCAAAAGCTAAGCTCCAAAACACATCTTACACAAAACTTTTAATAATAAAAAGAATATATCTTCCCAAGGTAACTTACTACTTTGAAGGCATTTGCATGTTAAATACCAGTTAAGTTTCTTTAAAAAAAATGTTTCATCATATTAAAGTGATTATTTGAGTTAGACTGCATTTTCCAAAGATGGCTACAATAATATCTCCCATACCATATGTTCTTCTAGAATCTTAAAAATTCGCCTTCAGGAAGTACAGTTTATTTCCTGCCTCATTAAATCTTGATATGTTTATGGCTTACTTGTAATAACAGTGTAAGACTTCCCTGGCTACATCAGACAAGGCAGTGCCTCTTTCATCTTGTACACTGGGGTAAACAAATCTATAGTTAAGAAAGATCCTACATTAGGCATGGTGGCACCTGCCTGTAACCCCAGTGATGTGGGAGGCTGAGGCAGAAGAATCACAAGCTTGAGACCATCCTCAGTAACTTAGTGAGGCCCTTCTAGGTAATTTGTGCAAGAGGCTGTCTCAAAGTAAAACATACAAAGGGCTGGGTATATAGCTCAGTGGTAAAGTAACCCTGGGTTCAATACCTAGTACCCCCCCAAAAAAATAGAAAAAAGAAAAGAAAGATTCTTAAGCCAAAGATCAAATAAATACATGGTGGGACTATAAAATCCTTTGCTTAGACTTCAGAAAGATCTAGGTCTGTCCCAAATAGATTATTTTAAAAATGCAAAAAGGCTCTCTGAGGATCTTACAAACCTGTTGCCTCTGTCTTCTTGATTAAACAATATAAGACTTCTAAGAACTTTAGGATGCTGTTCTTCATCAGATATAAAGGGAACCCAGAGTAGAGAAGGGATTATCTTAGAGATTTGTGACTCTAGCTTTTGTTTAACAGAATGAAACTCAATAAGATTCCTAGAAAACCCACAGTTTTTAAGAACTGCATTGCTAGAAACACTACCTGTTTAAAATTAAAAGGAATAGAGATAATACAAAATTAAGGGAATCTTCTGAACCACAGAACTACTACAGGTAGGAAGCAAACTGGGAGTATCATGTCTTATGATAAAGAAAAGATCATTCAAAACAAATAAGATCTCACAGGGCAGAGCCAAGATCCATGGAGAATAACTTTCACAGAGTAGAACTGATGACATGTATCTGACTAGACCCCAAAATGTCCATGGATCAATGACTGTTGTGTTCCTACTATGCTTTTCTGTATTTTAAAAATGAAGGTGTCTATTATAGTTAACCTGTATAAACATTATATGATGGATATTGGAAGGCAGATTAATCTGTGTCTTTGATTCACAAGACTTCAAACCGAGAAAAATGATCCCCAAGTTTGGCTTAAGGAAACTTACCTGTGGAGACTAAACTGACTTGAACCTCATTTAGATAATGAACCACAAGCCAAAAGAGATGAACTTTGTGGCTGGGGTTGGGGGGGAGTCGCATATTGTGTCTGTGGGAAGAACATGAATCTTTGGTCTAGATGGTGGACTGTAGTAGACTGTATTTTACAAAGATGGACACAAATATTTCTCTTTTCCCATGTGTTCTAGAATCTTGCCACTCTCCCATTATGAATTAAAGTTTAATTTTCACCCTGTTGAATCTGGGTAGGTTTGTTATTCACTTATAACAAATGGAACACGATAGAGGTGATTCCATGTGACTTCTGAGGCTAAGTCAGAAAAACAATGCAAACTCCACCTTACATCTGAGAGGACAGCAGTGGAGACCTTCATCTTTGGGTAAACAGACTGACTGCCCTGAGACCAAAATGCCTTGGGGAAACTCACACTAATCCTTGCAAGAAGAACTCATGGAGAAGCCCAAGGACTATTTGAAGAGAGACACATATGTGGCTAGTCCCCAGCTTTTCCCTCCCCACAGTGTTCCAGCTCCAGTCACCATTTGACTGAAACTATATAAGAGAGCCTGAGAGACCAAACAGCTAAACCTGTTCTGAATTCCTAAGCCACGAAAACTGTAAGGTGATATAATAATTCCTGTTGTTTTAATCTATTCAGTTTTGAGATGATCTGTTATATAGCAATAGGAACTGAAACATCTGTTCTGATTCAAAAGGCACTTATTTTGCTGTTGTTTAGTAAAACACACTAACAGATTCTGGACCATAATTACTTGGCTTGGTTTGGGACCATACTTAGAAAACAAAGAAAGAAAGAAAGGAAGGAAGGAAGGAGAAGAAGGAGGAGGGGGAGGGGGAGGGGGACAAGCAATCAGCTAGCTACCACAAAAAGCTCTAAATTTAAGCTAAAAAAAAACCTTTGAATATAGTTTTAAATAAATCATTCAGTGCCACACACCATAGAAATTTAACTAATCCTCTGTTTTCCATCTATAAATTAGGAATAATATCTATAATAGATAATTAGTACATAAATTATATTGCATGAGTTAGTGTATGGGGAAGATCCCTGTGTTGTGTGTGACTCACAAATGACTGACTCAGTTCTAAGATCTACTTGAGGACAATCCATAGGAACATCTCTAGGCAAAAATAGCCCAAGCCACCAGGGCAGTACCTGAAATGGAGGAAGATGCAGAGAAGCAATGGCATTTCTTCCAAAAGCTGACACTTGAATTTATCCCTTTCTGCCACTATGTAAACAGAAGTTGTGTGTACTTTCTAAAGTGATTACAACATAATCTAATAAAATTATTGAGAGGCAGAATAACGGGGTGGTCAAGGGAACAGGCGCTGAGTCTGAAGGTATGGTATCTACTCCCAAGTCCACCCTCTTCTAGACATGAACAGAGAAGACTGTAATACATACCTGGTGTTATTGCAAGGATTAAATAAGTTAACATGTGCAAAACAAGTAGAACACTTATTAATAGAGAGGACTTACCTACAGAAATCTAATGACAATGATAACTGTTATTTTCAAATTGAAGTAAACTATTTCAAGAACTCAAAACTTCTGGGAATTATAAAATGAATCTTGTTGAGTGAAGAAAATTGCTACATAAGGCTTTAGAAATGATTGTGTAAGTACCCAGAGGCCCCCCATACAATTCAGTAAAGCTAAAATCTTCTGCTATTTGTCAAAATGAACTAAAAATAGATGAATAATAAATACTAAGCTGTGAATGCTAGTGTCTACTGAGGATAATTTAATGACAATAAATCTCAGCAGACCCACTAGGCTATGCCAAGACATTTTCCTAACTGTGTCTAATTTGGTTGACTTTTTCTGTTTAATTAGTGAATATTATAATTATGTGTTCTGAAAATCATGTGAATTTAAAACCATCAAGTAGCACTAATGCAAAGTAGAGCAAAATATCAAGACTTAGAACTTCTTTTGAGGATTAGCATTTTTGCAAAGAATAAAATTAATTCCCTGGGGTGACCTTATTTGCCTACATAATAAATGCTATGGGAAAATGAGGCACTTCCACTTTTCTTCTCATCAACACCTATATGACCTAGTATGATTTAGTTGAATCTAAGATATTTTCAATAATTACAAGCACAGGAGTCTACCACAGATCCTCTCTTGGGAGAACTTATTAATGTAGCCAATGTAGGCTGAAACACTTCATGTTAATCCTTTTTAATTTCTTGGTTGCTTAAATAATTAGGCATATCTTTCAACAGTTACATATGCAGACAGGAATAAATGTTTCACAAAAGCAAGCAGATATATAAATTACAAATGATGTTTTATTTCATTCTTTCAGAATGACATCAGTAAAAACAGATTTTCCTCCTTTTAATCTTTCTTTTTCTTTCTTCCTCCCTCTCTCCCTTCTTCTCTCCCTTCTTTCCTCCTCCTTTTCGTCCTCTTCTTCACAATAATACTACTACTAATTGCTTAATCTTGTCCTTTTTTGGAGATATGTTCTAGAAATATTTGGGAAATGATATTATATCCTTTAGTATCAATAAAGACAGGAGCTTTTTCATTAATAAAGATGAATGGGGAAAGCCAGGTATGAAATAATTAGTGAGAAACATAACTATATGTCTTAACATCTATGGGAAATGTAGGTTTTGCTGAAGGTTTTGAATTAACTTAAAATGGTGTTTCATTGATTTTTTATGTATTTTGTTAGTATATGAACTATGAAAAATTACATTGAGCCCCATTTTAAAAATCCATGCTTAAACTTACTTTACCTTGCTTACCATTTTTAAAACTAAGTCTTGCTTGCTTTCCTTTCTTCTTTCTTGCCTGCCTTCCTTCTTTTTTCTCTATAATAAATACTTTCTAAGCAACAATTCATTTAACAACAGCACTATAAGGGGGTAGAGTTTCCATTACAGTGGTCTAATATCTGTAAGCATGTTTATTTACATATTATAAAAACAAAACAAAGGCAATTGAATGACCCCAAATCCAACAACTGATGTTCTTTCAAGAAGAAAAAAGAACTCACAGACCCAGAGATAACAGAGACAGAGACTGGAGTTATGTTGCCACAAGTCAAGGAATACCTGAGAGCTGGACAAAGTAGGGACAGATTCTTTCCTAGAACACTTAGAGGTGTCATGCTAACACCTTGATCTCAGATCTCTAGCAACTGAAATCGTGAGAGAATAAACTTCTCTCACAAGCCAACTTCTCTTCAAGCCACCCCATCTGTGGCCCTTTTTTGAAGCAGCCCTAGGGAACTTACATAGACATGGTGACTGATGGGCCAGTGGGACATCTGCATAGAGTGGTCTATGAGAAACAAAAATTTAGGAGTTTGGAATTCCAGTGTGATTTGGAGACGAAACCTTGAGGAACACCAACATACGATTGAGCAATAAGGTTGGGATCATCCAGGGGCAGTATGTGAAATGAGAAGAGAAGAGGATCTACTCCAGAATTCTGAAGAACAATAATCTTTTAGGAGTGGGCAGAGAGAGTTACACACAAAGAGAGAGATCATGAAGGAAACCAAAGAGGTGAAAGGAGAGGGGAAGAGGGTAGTGTCACAGAGCTACATGCAGAAAGTGCTCCAATGGTTAAGTACAGCAGATGGCTCAAGTACCAAGCAGAATACTGCATTTAGGAAGACTATTATTCTGGAGACCTAACCCAGGAGATTTCAGTGCAATAGTGGAATACTTTTAGGGAACTGATTGAGAGAGATGAAAGTGAGTACAGGAATGGTAGATAGCTCTTTCTAGGAGGCTGAATGTGAAGGCAAAGGATCGAGGGAGGACTTTTTATATTACTTAATCATCTGTATTTGAATTTACTTACAGATGATTGTGCTTTTATCTAATGAAGCACCTTGATGTTTAGACAATGATGATAAAACAGATAAAACAGGACCTCATTCTAATTATTGTTGGTCATAAAATTGCTTACTAAATTATTGCAAAACAACTAGAATATGTTTTATGGATACAAATCTAAAACTCTGTTCAGAATCTTTTGTTAGTAGAAGTTTTCTGCATAATTTATAAAGAGGGAAATTGTAGGCAGGATAATGTTTTGAAATGCAAAACATCTGACTCATAGTAGAGATGAAGAGCAGTGAATGACCCATGAGAGAAACTTACCTTATTGTTCACATAAGGGGCAGAAAAAATTTAAAACTGATAAGGCATCAAGCATCTCAAAGCAAAACTACTTTAATGAGGGTGAGTCATAGTGCCACCCAGGGAAATGAATCAGGTGCCCACATGCCCAATCTTCTTCATAATTACAGGTCTCCCACTCTTTTAAATTAAAACTAAAGTCAGGTAACAACTAATGTCCCTGTAGAACAAATTTAGCCAGGCAGAAATATACAGAGGCCTAAGAAGTAAAATGAAAATATAAAAGGGCAGTAGCTTTTCCAGCAAGAATAAAAGGAAGGAAAGGAGGAAGGAAACAAAGGAGAAAAGGAAAAAGGGAGGGAGGAAGCAAGAAAGCAAGGAGGGAGGAGAGAGGAAGGAAACCATCACTTTAAATGTAATGTCCTTCTACTGACCCCAGAGGACTTTGTGTGTGTGGTACTTGGGATTGAACCCAGGGCCTTGTGCATGTGAAGCAAGCACTCTACCAACTGAGCTATATCCCCAGCCCCAGAGGACTTTGAAGTGCTTTTGTTGTGTGCTTTATTCTAGCTAATCTTGATACCTTCCCACCATGGAGTAACTACAGTAGCTTTTTGTCAAGATTAAAGTTTTAGATATAGTATTTGAGGCCCCAGTGGTTGCCTGCTCAACAGGAGAGTGAAGAACACCTTTGCCTGCTACCATTCCCTTTCCCTCTAGCTTCTGCAGGCAATTATAAGTCCTGAGAATTCTTCATCTAAACATCTCTCCTTCCCCAGAGCTATAGCCTGATCTAAGCTGCCATTGATTCAACTATGGCAAAGGTCTTATTTTTTGTCTTTGGTCCTCTACACAAAGCTACAGCACAGCCAGGAATGTGGAAAAATGCAAATCAGATATCATTATGCTGCTTAAAACCTTAGGTGGTTTCTCACCAGAGCCACCTGAAGCCTACAAAAGTCTTTGTGAGAAATATGAGAAAAAAGATAATCACCATCACCACCCTAGAATAAGCAGACAGTTAGTCTGGTTTTAGATCTGATTTGATTTATGATCAAGCTTTTTATGGAGTGCAGAAAATGCAGCACCTTTGTCCTTAAAATATAATTTTTTTTTGTACCAGAGATTAAGGTACAAAAAGGGCACTTTGCCTCTGAGCCACATCCCAGCCCTTTTTTATTTTATTTTATTTTATTTAAAGACAGGGTTTAACTGAGTTACTTAGGGCCTCACTAATTTGTTGAGTGTGGAGAGCGGTGATAGTGACTGGGAGACCAGTGTCTGAGATTGAGGTCCCTGATGACTTCATGGCTGTGACATACTTGGTGACTGGGAAAGTTTCTGTGCAAAGACATAGGATGTCTGGTTGCTATGGAGATGTTCTCCAAGCTAGTAGAATCTTACAGCCTCCACCTTATTCTCAGGCACAGCAGCTCCTGGGAATGAAGGAACTTCCTTGCTAAGATAACCACAATGTTTCACCAGTTCCACTGCTTCTGAATTTGCCCACTAATTAGTAACTTTAAACAATGGATTTTCTTGAGAGCTGCACAATTCTCCTAACATTGCACATTGCAGCTGTAGAATGTAATTGAGGAAATAGTTGCATACTGTTGCTAACTCTGTAACTTTCATAAATACAAAGAATAATGCTTTCATAATTTTTAATCTGATTTAGAGACACATATAATAAAGATTGCTGGTGTAATTCTTTAGACCTGTTTTTCCATCAGAGAGCAATGCTCCATCCAACCCCAGCTGTTTTATCTTCAATATGTGCATGTGTTGACTATTTCTTCCAATCTCCCATTGCCCCTCACTGGAACCTGCTCACTGGCCACAGCAGTTGAGGCTGGCTTTGAACCCAGGATCCTCCTGCCTCAGGCTCCCAAGCCTCAGGGATTACAGGTGTGCACCACAGCTGAAATCTAGACTCTTTAAGAAGGCTTTTAAAGACCTCTAAAACCTGATTTCCATGCCAAGCTCCATGAACTCATTTTCTGCCATTCTTTCACTCAGGTTCTCTGATCCTGCTCTCCTGAATCAGTTTCAGTGCTTTGAATATAGCATGTTTTCATTTATATCTTTGCTAACCTCCCACTATTTGGAATCATCTTCCCTCTTCAATGCCCACATAATTCCTGCTTAATCGTCGGGTAAAAATGTTACTTCCCCTCACAAGACTTTCCATCCCTTCTGATTAGAATATGTCCTCTTTTTTTATTTTATTTTTTGAATTTAAAAAGAATGTCTTTTTATTTAATCTAAATGCATGTAAAAATCAATTGAAAATTGTATTATAACTCTGTCATTTAGGTTGCTGAATTTGTTTACCCATTTTTGCACTTAAAAACATTTGTATTGTGTATACTCTTTTTCTTAAAATTGACAGGTACCATGCAGAACATTTTTAAAAACCTAAAATTTGTATTATGTAAAATTTTTAATTGATTTTTTAAAAATAAATGACAGCAGAATGCATTACAATTCTTATTACACATATACAGCACAATTTTTCATATCTATGGTTGTATATAAAATATGTTCAAATATGGTTGAATACAAAGTATGTTGACACCAATCCGTGTCTTCATACATGTACTTTGGATAATGATATCCATCACATTCCACCATCCTTGCTAAACCCCTGCCCCCTCCCCAGAGTGCTTCTATCTAGAGTGCTTCTATTCCTCCCATGTTCCGCCTCCCTACCTTACTATGAATCAGCCTCCTTAAATCAGAGAAAACATTCATCATTTATTTTGGGGGGGATTGGCTAACTTCACTCAGCATTATCTTCTCCAATGCCATCCATTTACCTGCAAATGCTAATGATTTTATTCTCTTTTATTGCTGATTAATATTCCATTGTGTATATATGCCACATTTATTTTATCCATTCATTTACTGAAGGGCATCTAGGTTGGTTCCACAGTTTAGCTATTGTGAATTGTGCTGCTAAAACATTGACATGGCTGTGTTCCTGTAATATGCTGTTTTTAAGTCCTTTGAGTATAGACCAAGGAGAGGGACAGCTGGGTCAAATGGTGGTTCCATTCCCAGATTTCCAAGGAATCTCCATACTGCTTTCCATATTGGCTGCACCAATTTGCAGTTTCACCAGCAGTATGAGTGTACCTTTTTCCCCAAAATCCTCACCAACACTTATTGTTGTTTGTCTTCATAATAGCTGCCATTCTGACTGGAGTGAGACGATATCTTAAAGTGGTTTTGATTTGCATTTATCTAATTGCTAGAGATAATGAACATTTTTTCATATATTTGTTGATTGACTGTATATCCTCTTCTGAGAAGTGTCTGTTTAGGTCCTTGGCCCATTACTTGTTTTTGTTGTTGTTGTTGTTGTTGTTATCTGTGCTTAGCTTTCTGAGTTCTTTATATACCCTAGAGATTAGTGCTGTATCTGATGTCTGAGGGGGAAAAGTTTACTCCCAAGATGTAGGCTCTCTATTCACCTCACAGATTGTTTCTTTTGCTGAGAAGAAGCTTTTTAGTTTGAATCCATCCCGTTTATTGATTCTTGGTTTTACTTCTTGCACTATAGGAGTCTTATTAAGGAAGTTGTGGCATAATCCCACATGATGGAGAGTAGGGCCTACTTTTTCTTCTGTTAGACGCTGAGTCTCTTGTTTAATTCCTAGGTCTTTGATCCACTTTGAGTTGAGTTTTGTGCATGATGAGAGATAGGGGTTTAATTTTATTTTGTTAAATATGGATTTCCAATCTTGCCACACACTCCCCCAGAGCACCTAAATGTACCCTTACATATCACTCATTTGGATTTACTGAAATTGCTGATATAACATCTGCCTTTTCCAATGGACTCTCAGTTTAAGGAGAAAAGAGACTTTACTCATTCCCCACTGAACCATCTATGAACAGTTATGTTTTTGACACCTAGTAGATGCTCAAGAATATTTATTGACTAAATAAAAATTAAATAAATGAAAAAAGCCTGGGATCTGTAGTATAGTAGAAAACATCCTACTTCTCTTTCTTGCACTAACTTACTAGATTCATGACATCAAAAGCATGCAACTCAAAATTTTCAATCAAAATTTTCAACTCAAAACTTTCTAACCATTTTGAGCATATTTTAATTTTTAAAATGTTGATAATTCTGTCTGTTCTGTCAAGATTGTCAGGAGGCTTAAAGAAGGTGGGAAGGGATAACTAATATTTATTGAGGGGTACAATGCACAGAGTTTTATGCTAGGTGCTGACATCTCATTCTTTCAAAAGAAATTTAGAAAAATATCTGAAAGGCCATTTACCAAAGATCATATCAAGTAGTAAAGCAAGAACTTTATTCTGCATTTCTCTGGTTCCAAAGACTCTGTTCTTTTATCTGCTTCTCTCAATATGTTCCTTCAATATCTACCCAATTACTTCTTTCGGTTATTAGGACAAGCCTTACATGTTCCTCTCTCTAGGTTTGCATTGTACTTAACACAAGAATATTAGATTTTAATTATTGGTTTACCACAAAGTTTTATGGGGAAGGGAACATGTCTTTGCATTGTTATATTACTAGTATCTTGCCTGGATATTAACACTTTATAAAAACTAAGCACATATCTACTAAATGAATGAATGAATTAACCTATTGGGCATTTCTAGCAAATTGAATAATATAATTAATTATTATTTAGTGTTTATAAAATTTTATTTTTTATAACCAAGTAATAATTAGGACTCCACCCATAATATTATATACTTGAGATTGCTAAGATAGTATAATGAACATGTGATAACAGCTCTTATCCAGTAATGGAGATATGACTTTAGATAAATATATTAAAGATAAATTTTAAGGGGCTGGGGATATAGCTCAGTTGGTAGAGTGCTTGCCTTGCATGCACAAGGCAATGGGTTCAATCCCCAGTACAACACACACAGACACGCACACACAAAAAAAGATAAATTTTAAGGTACATGAAATAATTGTCTAAAAGGGATAATATCAAATACAAGGCACAGGAAAATTACTCATATTCCTTTTGTTTTGGATATTCTAATTTTAGTTTTCTATATAACAATTTCAAGGAGTAAATATATTGCTAGCAAATAAAAATCTACTTAGCTCAGAGAACCTGACATATTTATAATGTTACCCAATTCTTGAAGATTATAACTAGTGGAAACAAAATTCAGCTGTAAGTTAATGATGTAAGCACATGAATGGACCAAGAAATGTGCTAAGGAGACTGAAATAAAGTCAAAATTTTCCTTAAATTTTAAATGAAAATGAGCACTGTTTATTTAGTACTCAGCAGGAATAAATATGAAAAATACTTTGAAGTTATGTAATATATAATCTAAATCCTTTACTTAAGACAACAGCTTTTCAAGATTTTGATCACTAGGAAGTGAGAGATTTGTTAATAATGCTTCCTTCACGTGCACTTTCCAGAAGGAAGTTTGAAATTTATTATTGGCTTCATGCAGTCAACTCTTGAGTTCATAAATGAGAACAGAGACATCTGTGCTAATAGAACAGAGACAAACAATGGACCTAATTGAGATCCAAAAGAGTGGATAATGCAAAAATTACATCTTTGCCTCTGGAATAAATATTTATTTCTTGTAGCACTCTTGTCTTTCTAATACACCTCATCAGCTTTGCTAAGTAAGAAGAACTATGCTATAGAAAACTCACCTACACATATAACTGAGAGTTCACTCTCTCTCCTGTAAACTGCTTGTCAGATGTTAGAATTCTGTCAGTGGTATTCATTCTGCACCCTGACTCTAATATTTTGAAAGGTCTTGCTCTCTTCAAATTTCCATGGCCTAACATGATATTCCTAATCTCACATAACATTGATGCTGAAAGTAGCTAAAGCAGTGAAAAAGAAAAAGTCAGTTGAAAGAAAGAAAGAAAGAAAGAAAGAAAGAGCCAGCAAGCCATGCTAAGTATTGCTTTGACTTTGCAAAAAAAAAAAAGGATTATTTAAGTTTTTACTGTTTTGTTAAAAATTAAGCCTTAGATAGTGGTCCTCGAAAATAAAAAGGAAAAGAAATTAGAAATAATTACACTTTATCAGATACATTGCTTTCTAGAGTGATTTTAATGATTTTGGAAACCCTGGGTCAATTACTTTATAATTGTCTAAGAATATTCAGTATTTTCATAATGTAAATAACTGCAATGTTTTCATCTGTAAAATCAGATCAATTATGTAACAAAAAATACATTAAAGATGACATTTCTCTCTGAGGCACTTTAGGTAAAACAAACAGAAAAATAAAGAATAAAAGTTGGGTTCCTTGGCTCAGGAAAAGCAATATAGTTAAGAGAAAAGCTGATCTTGCCTTACTATAAAACCAAGATAGGTTACTAGTAGGTGGTAGAATTCCAACAAAGCAAATATGCTTTCAGTTATTAATTATTCATCATTTATTAAACATCTATCATAAGTCATTCACCATGCTAGGCACCAGGGATATGTTTTATTTGAGAAATGATCCCTGCATTTAAGGAGCTCACAGACATAAACAAATACATTTGTGTAAAGCATGCATTGGCAGATATATCTGAAGAGTGCTAGTGGCCATCTGGATGCAAGAATTGGAGTTAAAGAAGGCTTCACAAAGGAAGTTACTCCTCTGGACACAATATTTGTGTCTTCCCAGAATTCTCACATTGAAATCTGCTCCTCAGGTAATGGTATTAGGAGGTAGGGACTTTGGGATGTGATTTGGTCATGAAGGTAGAGTGCTCATGAATAAGTTTAGTACCCTTATAAAAGAGGACCAAGGGAGCTCATATGCCCCTTCCACCATGAGAGGACACATAAAAAAAATGCTGTCTATGAACCAGAAACAGCCTTAACTAGCCATCAAACCTGTTGGTGCATGGATGTGAACTTCCCCACATCTAGAACTGTAAGAAATAAATTTCTGTTGTTTATCAGCTAGTCAGTTTAGGGTAATTTGTTATAGCAGCCTAAACAAACTAAGCCATTTACCTTTAGACAATTTTTATACAAGAATTGAAGTTTATCAGGTAGATTAGATGGTAAGGCATACCAAAAGAATGTGCTATGAACCAAGGAGCCATAAATTCTAAGAAAAATACACTTAGGAATATTTGGTATATTTGGATAGAGATAAATAGTAGCATAGAGGTAAATAGATGTAAATTATCAAGATCCATGTTGAACATATTCATATAGAAGTTCATATATAGTTCTTTTTTTAAATATAATTTTAGTTGTAGATGGACACAATACCTTTATTTTATTTATTTATTTTTACACGGTACTGAGTGTAGAATCCATGCCTCCCATGTGCTAGGCAAGAGCTCTACCACTGAGCCACAAGCCCAGCCCTCATATATAGTTCTTAAATAGCGACATGTTCATATATAGTTCTTAATCAGAGACAAGACATAAGGTTATTAAACAGTAGGATGGCATGATCAGATATATGCTTGAAAAATCAAAAACAAAAACTCTCTTGCTTTGATAAATAGCCAAGACTTGGAGATGGAAAGTTTGTAAGAGGCAGTCATCAATAATTTGGAGATTTCTTGTCTATGATACTTAATACAGTCTCCTATCTTCTGTCTCACATTTTAACATTTTGTTTTTAGAGCATTAATATCACAATTTAGTACCTATTAAAATAAAAACTAGTATTTCTAGGGGAGTTGTGGCTTAATAGAAAATGTATAAATAATTAACTGAGTGGGTTTGGAGGTAAAAGAGACAATTTAGAAGTTCTTAACTCTTAACTGTGTCATTTCAGTGAGACCAAGGGACTGGTACTAATCTGAAAGATAACTTTTGACTAGGGCAAATAGAGAGTCTCCTTCTGTCTCAAATCAAGGAAACATGAGACACTATTAAGTTTCTATCCATGTATAAAAAGTCACAATGTCCTTGTGTCCACAATTTCACAATGTCACAACAGCATACATTTATTATCCCTAGTTACACATGTCAGGAATCTAGGCATGCCTTAACTGTGCCCTCCGCTCAGGGTCTTACAAGGTTGTAATCCAGGCAATGGTCAGGTCTGTGGTCTCATTTGAGGGTAAATCTTCTCCCAAGCTGACATGCTGTTGGCAGAATTCACTTTCTTGCACTATAGAACTCACACAGGTTATGTCTCCAAAGCAAGCAACATAGGGAGAAAGACTGCTGCTTCCAGTTGCAGTCTTTAACCCTTATAATTGATTATTGATTAGTACAAGCACACCAAGAATAATCTCTCCTCAAATAAACTTAAAGTCAGAGATGGAAACCTTAATTACAATTGTTAAATCCCTTTGACTTTGCCATAAGGCATCACAACAACGGAAGTTATACTCCATCACCTTTGTCATTGGCTAGTAGCAAGTTAGAGGCTACACACATACTCAGAAGAAGGATATTACACAAAGGCATGGTCAGGAAGAAGTCATGGAGCCGACTTAGACTCTGCCTACCATAGATGCCAAAAAGTCAAGTAGAAGAATTGAGGTCACTAGAGTCTGCAACTGCAGAAGCAGGAAACTCAGTTGGTCTACTGAGTATATAGGAAGTTATCTGGGGGAATATCTGAAATAAGTTCTGAATGGCATGAGGATAAACAAGGGGAAACACACAAGGCACCAGCTTAACACAGACAGGTATAAAGAACAAAGGGGGAAATTGGACAGAAGACTGTAGCAACAGCAGATGTGAATAGAGAAAAAAAAAAGCCAAGCAATTTGGAAAGTGTCTTTACCTGGATGTGGGAAAGGGTTTTTCCATAACACAGACTTGGTAATACCAATAGACTCCCCATACCTTTTTAAAAATATTATTGACAGCTTCCCCCCTCCATTTTACTTTTAGCTATAACGATTGCACATTTATCATGCAAATGTAACTGATAAGCAGGGGCATTTTTTTTCCAAGTGATATAAACAATCTGGTTGAAAAAATCAGGAGAAAAACTATCCTGCAAACTAAAGTAGATAGGGTAATTAGAAGATATACACTACAGTGAATTTGAATCTCAAAGAAAATCCCAGCTAATGAAGCAGTTATATTTTCACATGCATCAACAGAAGGTAAAAGCAAGAGAAAATTTAGTTAATAAAAGATTAAATGAGAAGAAAAAAAAACAGATTTTCAACGCAAAACCCTTCTGGAACTGTTGCCCTCTTGCCGCTACTATAATTTTGGATAGGTTAGCTTGTATTGAACTCTGGCTGTCTATAACCGTGACACAGGTCCAGGTTCTGTTGCTCCCTCAGCCCCATGATGCATCAAACTGAGACATGGAGCAAACAGGAACCCTAGCTCTGGTCATGAGTAAGTTGACCTGTTCATTCTGAACAATTCTGTGAATTTAAGATTATGGTGACCATCTGGACTTGCAGCAGCTAGCTGCTCTGAGCTGGTGTTGAATTCTTAAGACTCCAGGCTCTGCTTGCTGTCCAGACCTATATAATAACAGCACTAAATATTATAATGGCTATATTTATTAAGCATTTATGAAGCTACATTAATTAAGCATATGTTGTGTTCATGTATATTTCATTTAGTGGTGCTTGCTTAATGTAAAAGGGATTTAAAAAATAAGTGGATATTTTTTCATCTTTAAATTGTGTTCAATTAGAATTCTTTCCTGATCCATAGCTAGACTGGAGACTTCATGCCCTCTGGGCTAACAAGTCAACAGACTCCTACCTTAGAACAGGAGAGGAGAGGAAGGATAAAACTACCACAGGAGAGGTAGGATAAAACCAACTTCTGAGAAATTTTAAAAATAAAAAGTCTGAATGAAAAAAGGAAAATAAGGAAATTGTTCCATATATGTATGCTGAATTCTTGTTTCTGAGTTTTGTCTTTGAGAGGATGTAACATAATAGGTGGCATTGGGAGAACAAAGGAAAGAGAGAAGAAGGTTCCAAGTCCTATGTAGATTCTGAGCATGACCACATTCTGTTAAACTTGATAGTTTTCCATAGTATAAATAGCAAGATCTTGAGAATAAATTTTCTGGGTTCCTGCAAATTTTCTTTAATTATGAATGAAACTCAGAAGTTCCTATGATTTCCAGAAGGGGACTTCAGAGTGCAGCTGGGCTGAAAGCCACAATGGCTGGCATTGACCCTCTCTAGAGAAGAGGAGACTCTGTAGCAAAGATAAGATGGATGAATGGTAGGCCTGGCAGAGACTGAGGGACCCCTTTACCTGTCAGAGTCAAGCCAGACAAAAGGAACAATAGGCCCTGTCAGAAGGATTTTGGCATAAGTAATAGCATAAACAGATCACAAGTACACTGGGGAAATGTCCATGCTCCACTATCCCCTCATCTCCATTGCCCATAGGTCCCACATACTAACTATTCATTAGGAGTTTGAACAAAACCTAAGTCAAATTTTCTCCACTCTCCTCAAATGTCTGGTCTTTGCTCTCTCTGGTCACCCTCCAAGGAAAACCTTGTTTCTTTTTCCAGAGAAAACAAGAGCCATCAGACAGTAAAATGCAAATTGGATCATCTCTCTCCACTTACAATACCTGTCAATAATTTCTCATTGATTTTAGGATAGAGACTAAAATCCTGCAGCTCACAAAGCCTCTGTGATCAGGCTTTAACTCCCTGTGTGGTTTCAACTCCTGCCATTTCTCTCCTTTCTGCTTGACCTGTAGTTTAATGTTACTTCTACCACAGAGATTTTCAAAAATATGCTATTCCTTCTTTGAGGAACAATCTTTCCTTCCTATCTTAATCTAGTTAATATTTGTTTCTTAATCTTTGTTTCTCAGAGCTCCATTCTTTTCAGGAGATGAGATCAAGCACCTTCTTGGATACTCTCAGAACATTCTGTTTTTTTCTTATAATGGCACACACTGAGTGAGTATATTTATTTGACATTGCTTAACCAATAGTCATAAAATAATCTCACTTGAATAAGTTCCAATGTGATCACATCTCTAACCTAAAATATTTTTATATTTTTCAAAGAAACGAAAACCAGTCGATGTTTCTTATCCTCAGCCAGTATCTAGTAAACTATACCTTGTTTCTCTGTCATGTGTAATGTGTACTAAGGTACTGGGGGAAAAAAATCATGTAGCACCAGAGGAAAAACAGAAAAAAAGTATGAGGCATTTCATGACTTCTTAAGAACTGATAAGAATATATCTGGCTATATTGGAATTTGACATAAAAATGTTTTCCTTTTGGGAAGCTAAAATTCTGATACATTTAAGTACTGAATTGAAGAATCACTAATATAGCTTATCATTTAATGTACATTTATAAGGGAAAATGTCTCAAAGATGTAATTATATTATTCTCACTAACCCTTAACTTTTCTCATATAAGATCACCATGAATCTTAGCTTGGAGTTTAAAGACAATCTTAGTAGCTGTCATTGGCCTCCCTCAGCTGCCCAAATCCAGTGGCTGCTATAATAATGTCTTGGCCTTAGGAGATCTGTTTCAAATCCATATGAACTAATTAAAAGGAAGCCCTATATTTGCCTTTCTGATAATCCTTGATGAGGCTGAGAGGTCAATGCTACCCTCTCCATTCTAATTTTATTTCCCCTCTAGTGTTTCTTCTCCTTTGCAGAAAAGCATCCTCTTCTGCTGAGCACTTAAAGGCTTTTATTTTTTTTCCACTTGGAAAAAGGCACTTTTCCACTTTATTTTTTTTTATTTTTTATTTTTTTTAGTTTTCGGTGGACATAACATCTTTGTTTGTATGTGGTGCTGAGGATCGAACCCTGGTCGCACGCATGCCAGGCAAGCACGCTACCGCTTGAGCCACATCCCCAGCCCTCCACTTTATTTTTTAAAAATATTTCCTCTCCCATCAGTTTTCTCCAGCAGGAGGTGGATGGATTGAAAATACTAACAAAAATGAAAATAATTAGTTAACTAGGGTGGTTGGCTTGCTTAGCAGGTATGATCAGAAGGTGCTAAGTCACAAAATTTTTCAGAGATTTTGAAATCTTTCCATAAAGAGGGAACATTTATTACAATTTATTATTCTCATCTTCTTTTTCCCAGGAATTCATAGTACGCCTTTCCAGGAGATTTTCACTGAGGAACTCAGAACTCCTAAGTTACTCTTTATAGACTAAGCTTCTGTTTCTTAATCTTTTCAAACTTATACCTTCTACTTTTGATGAACTTAAAATTATCATGTGGTCTCCTTCCACCCTGTAAAAATCATTCTCAACTATCTACTCAACATTAGTACTTTATGTCCAATAGTGTTTCAAACTGAAATATACAAAACTGACTTCCCCATCTTAATTAATATCAACTCCATCCTTCCAGTGATTCAAAAGGGTCCCAAATTCTTGAATCACATATTGGTACCTTTTATTTTCTCACATCTTACATCCAAACCTAAAAAAAAAAGGAGGCTCTACCTTTAAAATAGATCTAGATTTCCAGTACTTCTTACCACCTCTATTTAAACAATTAATAACTATTACCTGAGGATAAAAAGAATGCATTGGCAACTAAAATCTCTTATCAGATGGGCTTGCTAGTCATTCAAAAGGATCACATGAATTCAAATATCTAATAGACATCTGGAACTTAAAATGAACTCCTAGTATTTTTTTCCTATTTGCTAATCTGCTCTTCCCATACTTTCTTGTATGTCATATGTTAAGAAGTCAATTCTTATAGTTATTCAGGACAAAAATCTTGAATGGATCCTTAATTCTCTTTTTTTCACATGTATCACATCTACTCCTCCATAAACTCTTATTGTACCGACCTTAAAAATATTTCCAACATCCCTATTTCTCTCCGCCTCCACAGCTTCATCTTTGAGCTTGGCTGCCCTCCTCATTGTCTTACTGCTAAGTTGTTGTTGCCTCCTGACTGGCCTTTCTGCTTCTACCCTATTCCTCTTCCCAGTCCATTCTCTACAAAACAGCCAGAGGAATCCTCATAAAATAGAAATAGATCATGTGATTCTTCTTCTGGAAGACCTGAATTGGACCCTCATTTCATTCCAAGTGGAAGCCAAAGTCCTTCAATGGCCTATTGGGTCTTACTTACATTATCTATCCCCACATTCTTACCTACAAATATTCCTCATTTCAAAGAATAGCATGCAGATCTGGCTCATCTACTTAAGCTGGGAACTTTAGAACCTTCTTTCAACTCTTCTCCTCACCTGAGTACACTCAGTCAAACACCTCTACCTATCAATTTATCCTTTCCTAGCATCTCTCGAAACCAAGTACATCTTTCCATTGCTGGTGACATTATTTCTTCATTTCAATCTACTTACTAATAATTAATACAAATCTTTGTAGTTAAATGCAAGCCTTTTTATATCATTCCCCAGCCTATAATACCAAAGCTTTTCCTCTTTAACAACCTTTTTTTTTTCGATGACAGATATCTTGAAGCTTTAATCACAATTTTGGATCCTTTTTAAAATGACCTGTTATAATAAATTCATTGGTTCACTTAGTGTTTTGTAGAATCCAATTCACTTTTTAAGGTTTATTAATCTTTGTTCTATTAAATGCCATTTTTTAGATTAATTTTTTTTCTGCAAAAAACTATCACTTATAAAATGAACTGCAGGTGTATCAGTTAATATAATTATATGTTTAAGTCAAGAAAAGTTCAGTCCCCAAAAATAAGAAGTGTAGGCTTACAGAGAGCTCTTTTATCTTAAAATTATTATATATTTGAAATAATAATAGTAAAGAAAAGTAAAAGTAAAACATTAAACAATAAGGATAATATTAAAGAATATTAGCTTTGATTGTTTACAAAGTGCATTCACATAGTGAATTTATTTGTGACTACAAACACCCAAAGAAATGGATATTATTTCCCCTTTTCAGAAGAGCAAACTGAAGATCAGAAAAGTTAAGGTATTTGATGTAAAATACTGAGGAAATCAGTATTAGAATAGACTCAAATTCATTCTCTTTCTCTATGTACCATGTGCAATGTCTTCCGTGAAGGTTCTTAAGTACAAAGCATAACCAATTATCTCTCTGCAAGATAATAAAATGCTACTTTTTCAAGAAGATAAATGTGTAGCTTAAAAATTTTACTTTTACAATTTAAAGTTTTACTTTTTTAACATATAAAACAAATAAGCCCGGTCCTTCCACATTATTACTAAATATTGGTCTATTCTAAAATTTTTTATGAAATGTGAAAATGACATACAACATTAGAGAACCATAGTAATATGCTATTGGAAACTATTTCAACTGCTAAAAGGTTAGATTTTGGTTCTGTTTAAAACAGTCAGACCTGATGACAATTTTCCACACATTGTGCATGGTGCCACTGAAGTCCCAGTAGCAGTAAAATGTGTGTTTACACCTTCTCTCTGGTGATCAATGTCAGCGTACAGAAAGGCATCAGGCCTTTGACACTAGACCGCTAACTTTTCTTACTTTAAGTTAAAAAAAGAAGAAAAAATAAATAATATTTCTATCTACCTGAAAGAATTGCTGAAAAAAATTAAAAACTTAACCATTCAAAAAACATAGTGTTCCAACTGAAGTAAAGCCAAGAAAGATTTCCTAAAGGCAAGTATCAAAATACTTTTCATCCCTCCCACTTTAGAATTTTAAATCTGGAACTAGGCATTCAAATAAGTAATGAATGAATAATAATTATATAACTCAGGACCCTTTCCAGGGTCCATATACCATTTTTCTTTACAAATCACATCCCACTTCTCCTCTATTATAAAACTGCATTTGGCACATAGCAGATAAATAATAAACTCCTTGAATGAATAGGCTTGATGTAAACTAGAAAGAATTATGGTAATATCATAATTGCTGCTACTACTACTAATAGTTATTACTATTTTTTGAGCATTAACTATGTCAGATACTATGCTAATCACTTTACATGCATATCACATTCCAGTGTTAGTCTAATTAATTCATTGTTAATGTAATTCTATAGATAAGAAAACTGGAATATAAAAAGGTCAAGTTTCATAGATGGGCAAGAGGTTCAGTCTCATTATTAGTAATCAGAGAGGTAGTCTGACTTCAATGCCTATGATGTGCCAGAGACCCATATATTCAAGCTTGCATTCTAGAAAGACTACAGAAGACAATATATAAGTAAAAAGGTAATTGATATTATTTTATATAACAAATAAGGCTATTGAAGAAATAAGACAGGAAGATTTCATAAAAGTGACAGAAAAATGGTTGAGAACATGAGCTCTTACACCAGGTTTAACACTCAGCTTGGCCTTTATTGTATTTCTTTATCTGCAGATAATAATCCCTAATTCATATAACAGTCATGAGAATTCAATGAGTTGATATAAATAAAGTACCTAAAATACTGCCTGACACTGAAGTACTTACTATTATTGTTATTCTTTTTGCTTCTTTGATATTACAATTATCATCATACTGGTAGCTTCTACTTGAGATAGGGTAGTCTGGAAAGGCCTCTATATGGACATACATTCAAGCCAAAACATAAATTACACTCAGACACATGAAAATTTAAAGATAGAGACTGCAGATAGAAGGAACCAAAGTGCAAAAGCCCAGAGCCAGTTGTTCAGCAATGAAGGCCAGTATGGGCCTTGATTTTGCCAAAGGCAAAGTTAAAGGAACTAGTTGGGATCCAGATTAAATTGGGCTTTATGGCCATGGTAAGAAGATGGATTTTATTCTAATTGAGTGGGAAGCCTTTGGCACATTTTAAGCATGGTAATCATGCATTTGATTTACATTTTATAAATATGATTCCGGCTGCCATGAAATATTGGATGATAATTTCCATGTAATATCAATTTTACCATTTCCACTAGTCATTACTTTTAAAATCTTGGCTTTTTTCCTCGGGTTAAACAATTCTTTGGTTAAATTTTTTGAATATTTGCATTAGTGCTTTAAAAAGTAGAGTCAGATCAAAGGACTTAAATACAAACAAATTTTGAACAAATATTACACAGAAAGCAAATACTGACCAGACTTTATGATACTAAATCCATATTAATCACATCTACTGGATTTAAAAATCATATCTTTTTGAAGGAAAGTAACTGAATAGTGTACCTACTGTAAATTAAACAGAAAGGGAAGAACTTCTTTGGCTCCCATTTCTCATATTCTGTCCCTTGACCTTACCATTTAGTTATTAGTTCCTTTGTCCCCAAAGCAAGGAAATATTGCAAATCTGATTGGATTTACCCAGGTATGTTTTATTAGTGGATGTTGTTACTTTCCATAATCTTCCCCTTACCCCCATGCCCCTCCTCTCCAAGTATATCTTGGTTTATGCAGGTAGAAAATCCACCCTTGTCCACGTTGTCCAACTCAGTCTTGCCAGATATCCTTATTAAAGGTTCTAGCCTCATAGCAGCTATCAACAAAGTCATATGTTAATTATTTGAAACTCCTGTGTGTAGAGGGGTAAATAGCAGTGGAAGAAGAACATTTGTAGGTCTTTAGCTACCATGTAATGTACCAACATTAAAGTTATCATCTTTAATGTTTAATACTTGAAAGGCCATTAACATATTAAAAATAATATTATACCCACACTCTGACAAAAATCATAAAGCCCTACATTGCCACACGTGTATGTGAGCCAAAAGCACAATACAATTTGTAGGAAAACTTCTCTTAATTCCTATAATTCATAAAGCATTTAATCTTAAAAGTTCAAAAAATATAGCTGCAAAAAGTGAATTACTTCACCTGTATGGTCAGTTTCCTCATTCTTGACTTCTGTAGTTCCCACAGAAGAGGTGGGTGGGCTAACAGGAGGGCTGGTAGTAAAGCCTGTACACCCTGTTGATGTGCTGATTTCAAAATATTCTTGGTTGTGGTTCATTCGATGAAAATCCAGAGAAGACACAATAGATGTTCGTTGTTTAGGCTAAAATAAGCATGACAAAAATATTAACATGATTACATTCATTGTTAGCTCAACCTTCTCAACAATTTAATCTAAGTGATAATTTTTTTCATTTAAATTATTTGAGTTCTCTGCCTAAAGTATGATTATACTTTACAAAGATACTAAACAATCACTTTATGAATTATATAATGAAAAGTTTGTTTAATGAAAAATATGGTACAGTTGATATAATAATTTAGAGTTTAATTGATTTTCCAAGAAGATGGTAAAAAATATACTACACAGCATTTCTTTTAATGATCAATTTTGAAAGTCACAACTTTAAGTCACTTTTCATTCAACTAATATTTATTAAACATCTGGCATTTGTTAGACCCTGAGGACATAGAATCTAATAATAAAAGGACCCTTACAACATTGAAGTATAATTAAGGCACTTTCCTTTTTTCATTCTTACATAGTCCAAGGAATTGTTGGAATTAGATATCGTCCCCAAGAACCATATGCTGGAATTTAATCACCAGAATTAAGTAAAGTTATATGGGACATTTTCTAGGATCTAAAAATCTGCTTGGTATTTGTAGTGAACTTTGATTTTCTTTTTAAAGAATTTTAATTAATCCCCAAATAGCAAGAAAAGTCAATTTAAACATAAAAGTTAAAATCATGGAGCAATAGCAGATACAATCTATACTCTTTGTTAGTAATGGATTATTCCCTATAGCAGTAGTTTTTTTCCAACAGTTTCAATTACATTCACTTTTTTCCAGGCCTGTCTGAGCTTTTAACATTGTTCTTTGGAAAAATTGCAGTCTTTTTGGCTCTCAGATGTACATCCATTTCCCAAGAATCAATCCAAGTTTTACTTTTATTTTCTTCATGTGTATTACTGAAATACTGAATGTTTCTTATAATTATGAGACTAAATGTATGCTTCATAAAATAAAGGTTATTGTACTTCATTTTACTTAAAGCAAAATAAACTTTTATAAAAATAATTTTTTAGTTGTCAATGGACCTTTATTTTATTTATTTATATGTGGTGCTGAGAATTGAAGCCAGTGCCTCACACATGCTAGGCAAGTGTGCTACCACCAAGCCACAACCCCAGCCCCCCCCCCCCCCCAAATAAACTTTTGATTCACTAATGTTTTCTTTACCCTTAAATATTTATTTATTTAATCACTGCATTCTATAGATTATTTCCTAAAAGATACTCATACACTGTCTCTTACAGTTCACCCTACAAGATACTCATTTACTCTATATTCTACAGTTTTCCAAGTAGATATCATTTATTCTGTAATGTAAAATAATTATATAGAAAATATCTGCATATTACAGCTTTTAGTATAAGATTTAAAATGATCAAAAATGCTTCATTCTTTTATCATTGCAACATATTTATGAAGGATGTTACAAGGCATAAATATTTTTATACAAGAGAGTGCAACTCATTTATTATTATGACACATCAACTCAGTAATAGAATTCAAATTAGTACCCACACAAGACAGTTACTTTTGAAGTATATAAGATCAGAGTTTAATGTCAGGTTTCGTTTCTCATGAAATGTCTTTCTTGAGGCTACTGAATCTCAAATTCCCATTCAATGTTCTTCGCACTATGCTGTAAAACAGCAATTAAAGAGGCACAAGCTATGATACTAGTTCTAATAGAAATATAGGCATGTCCATTATTCTAGGTTTTATTTTCTTGTATTTTATTGTGTTTTTGTATCATTTTATATATAGACAATGGACTACTTTTCTATAATGTTTCACCCATAAGTTTTACAAAAGTCAAGCCAACTGATATATACAATCTCCTTCCTTCTAAATGTTTCCTAAATACATGATTTTGAACGACAAATACTCATAGTTATAATTGCATTAAAAACAATTAATTATGTGATCATGAAGACAAACAACTTGTTTTTTTTTGTTGTGTTAACTCTTTCTATTAATATTTTCTGAATGTATATTAAATTGCAGATTCCCATGCATGGTAAACACTGCAATTGGAATAAAAACCAAAGATTTCTCCTGTTCTCTCAGTTTATAAGCTTGAGATGGGAGGAAAAATGGTGCATGAGGGAAGAGGCAAGCAATTATGTTTCAGTAGAGTGTACAGTGTATGTAGTCATTGATAAGAACTACAATATGTGAAAGCGTAGAATATAAGGAAACCAAAAGGTGGGCCTCTGCTTTCGGGAGGGAATCAGAAAAGGCTTCTATGGAGAAGTTACTCAATTCATAGCTGAGTTGGATCTTCAAAACTGGTAAGCAGATGAAAAAGGATGGGAAGAAGGAAAGTACAAACCAAAAAAAAGCAAATAGTTCAGTATGGCTATAGTGAAAAGCATGCAAAAGTAGTGGTGAGTTCAAGATATGAAATATTGGAAGTTGCAGAGGTCAAATCATAAAGGGTTCTAAATGCCATGTTAAGGGGTTTTTCCTTTAGCCTAAATATTTTAAAGAACCACTGAATGATTTCCAAGCAAGCATATTTCATAATCGGATTAGTATATTATAAACTCACTTTAGAGAATGGATTGATCTGGGTTGGACCCGAGGAAGTGAAACTATTTAAGAAGATGTTATAGAATCCAAGACAAGATATTATAAAGTCCTTTAGAAAAGCAGTAGAATTAGGGTGAAGATAGCAGATGTTTTTAGGAGATGGTTAATGACGTTAATTCTAGGACTTGGCATCTGATTAGGTGTGAAGGTTGATTCTAAGTAAGAGCTCTAGGGTGGCAGATCTCTCGATGTACACACCACTATGCTACATGAGATGTATGTTTGTATGCTATAGAGACCCAGTTTAGATTGCTCAGTACATGTTAATGCAAGTCCACATATGTCCCTGTCTTTGAGCAGAATGCTATATCTTGTTCTGCAAATGATCTTGTTCTGACCATTTCAAAGGAACGATCTGGAAAAAGGAAGAAAAGAAGGCTAAAAGAAAGTCCAAAGCCAGACCACTGAGCAGTGATCATTTGACTTCATTCTTCTTTGCATCTTTAGAACTGTCTATTGGTTTTCATTAGCCAGTGTAAGGAATATTAGGAGAAAGTAATGCCCAAAGCTCGCTGAGTATCTTAGGTGATGAAAAATTAGAATCCTGTACATGAGTCATGCTCTAAGGTAAGGGTTCACACACTATGGCTTGTGGTCCAAATCTGGAATTCCTCCTATTTCTGAATATAAAATTTATTTGATCATAACTCTGCCCATTTTCCATTAATTTACTTTTTGTCTATGGCTGCTCTCACACTACATTGGCAGAATTAAGAAGTTGTGACAGAGAGGCCAAATTATTCATAATACTTAAAATACTTACTGTCTGGCTCTTTAGAACAAACATTTGGTAACTCTTATTCTAAGGAATCACTTTACATATCATTTTAGTGCTCAAAACAACTATCACTGTAGTCTCCCTTTTATTTCACAGCCTTATTTGCATTTTGGTTGGGCCACATGATCAATTGTGAACAATTAACCGTTTAGTACAAAAGAGATTTTTTATTCCTCTACAACTATCCATATGATGTAGCTGTAAGTTGAAGGAAGGACATGTAACCCATTGGGCTTTATGAGAAATTAAAGTAAAACCCCTTATGTTAGGCCATTGAGATTCTGTGTTTGTCTGTTGTGGCAGCTAGCATGAATTACCCAAACTAGTGTAGAATGCAATGACTGAGAGAGGCCAAATGCTTCACTCAAGATTACATAAGTAGTTAAATCAGAAGGAAGGTTCATGTATTCAAATCGAGAGAAAAGCAGATGGTGCGTCAAAACACAAAGGACAGAGGCAGAAGTTAAGAGTCATCTCTGGAGGACTAAAATAACAGTAGTGGGAAAAAAGATTAAAGAGATGGTAAGGATATTAGAACTGCAGATGAAAGAGGATGGGCCTAAAACATTTACTTCATTTTGATTTTTATACATTCTAATTTTTTAACTACTCAAATGGAATTCTGCAGAGCCATTAAGTATATGAAAGCATTTTCACAAAGTCACTGAAATTATAAATGGAATTTGCTGTTTGAATGTGTAAAAGGAATTGTGTTTATTGTAACTCCTCCTCTCTAAAACTAGTCCAGCACTTATGTCTCCTTTTTTCCGTAGGACTTGCAACCATACATATTAACAGGAGTCAGAAAACTACAATTCCTGGTCCAAATCTAGCAACCGACTATTTTTGTAAAGCCTATGAACTGAAAAAGGCTTTCACATTTTAAATAGATGGGGAAAAGTCCATGGAAGAATTATATTATTGACATATGAAAACTGTCAATTTATGGACAATTTTTCTGTCCATAAATGAGTTTTTTATTGAGCCATAGCCATGCCCATACATTTATGCATTGTCCATGGCTGTTTTCCTGCTACAACATCAGAGGTGAGTAGTTGCCACAAGGACCATAAAAATGACAAAGCCTAAACTATTATACCTTCAAATTCTTTTAAAGTAAAAATCTGTGACCCCTACATTAGAGTGACTAGAGAATGTACTTGAGGAGCTGAAATTAAGCAGATATAGGAATGATGGTGAAGGATTCGGGTCCAGCTATGTAGAATTTTTGGAATTCAGTGCAATATGAAAAGGTGGGGTTCCTTCCTCCAAAGGCAGGGGAAGAACAAACAAACACATGCATGATCTCTCCCTAGAGCTGTCATGGCATTATTGTTTGACACTTAATAAATTGCTCCCTCAGGCATGAGGACACTAACAACATGAGGACAGACCCTTGTGGGTACACAGGGGCTCTTCCCTGCAACTCCAGTGTACCCATCCTTGGCCCTCCTCACATCCAGGGTCTCATTGCTAGGTGAGCACATGCTGAGTGTGCAGGGGGCACCAGGGTTGGGGCAGCAGGTGACCAAGAAACCTGCTCACTTAGGTAGGAAGATGGCAGGAAGTAGGACAGTAGATAAGCAACTACAGGCACATGTTCCAATTTGTCACAGATGTTACTTAAAAATACAAATTCAAACACAATGCTACTAAGAATTTTTGACAAAATGCCCCATCCCAACTCACAGTTTCCTTATCATAAACATCTTGCTTTAGTGTGGTATACTTGTTCAAATTGGTGAACTAATATTAATATTACATTACATTACATTATCATTGACTAAAGTCCACAGCACATGTGAGAACTCAGCAAACTGTATGTTTAATTTAGTATAAGCCTTGAACTCACCCCAAAAATATTCTGTTGATTAAAAACAAACAAAAATAATAAAATAAAAACAAAAAAATCTGAGGAAAATGACACAACAATAGAAAGAAGATTTAAAAATATATGACAGTAACACAAATAAGGCAAAAGGATTGTCAGCAAATGGTAAACTCTTTAAATAAAAATTAAATAATAATTTAAAAAATTATTTTAGGCCAAAGAGCACTACACCCAAGCAGAGGGTACTTCTGAGTACAGGAGCCACT
Source organism: Marmota marmota marmota (assembly GCF_001458135.2). Classification (NCBI taxonomy): domain Eukaryota; kingdom Metazoa; phylum Chordata; class Mammalia; order Rodentia; family Sciuridae; genus Marmota; species Marmota marmota. The sequence continues at coordinate 11,839,720 of NW_025999853.1, read as the reverse complement.
GAAACTGTACTGGTTCCATACTCATAAAACCAGACCCATCTTAGTTAGATATTATTTTTAAAACCTTATATTCTATGGAAAATCCTTAATAAAATATTGGTATATTGGTAAACTATGCTCAAAAGCACATTAAGAATATACTACTACATTACCAAGTAGGTTTCAACCCAGGGATGCAAGGTTGGTTCAATATACGCAGATCAATAAATGCAATTCAACACAAAAACAGAATTAAGAACAAGGCTCATATGATCATCTCAATGATGTAGAAAAAGCCTTCAATAAAATCCAGCACCCATCATGTTCAAAACACAGAAAAAACAAGGGATAGAAGAAATTTACCTCAACATTGTAAAGAAAATATGGCTATATATGACAAACCCAAGACCAAATCACACCCAAAAGGGAAAAAATGAAAGCATTTCCTCTAAAATCAGGAAAAAGACAAGGATGTCCACTCTCTTATTCAACATAGTTCCTGAAATTCTAGTCAAAGCAATCAGGCAAGAAAAGGAAAAACAGAGTTCAAATGATCTCTACTCACTGATGATGTGATCCTATATCTAGAAAAACAAACCAAAACAAACAAGCAAACAAATAACAACAAAAACTTCACCAGAAGATTTCTAGAGCTCAGAAATGAATTCACCAAATAGGATACAAGATAAGCATACATAAATTAATTACTTTTCTATGCTGCAATAATGAATCTGCTGAGAAATCAGGAAAACTACCCCTTTCAAGATAGTCTCAACAACAACAAAGAAAAAAACTAGAAAATAAACCTAAACAAGGAAGTAAAAAACTTTCACAATGAAAATTATAGAATACTGAATAAAAAAAATTGAAGAAGACCTTTGAAGATGGAAAGACCTCATATATTCTTAAACAGGCATAATTAATATAGTCTAAATGGTCATACTATCAAAAGCATTATACAGATTCAATGCAATCTTCACCAAAAAACCAATGACATTCTTCACAGAACTAGAAAAAAAAAGAGTCCTAAAATTCATTTGGAAGAATAAATGATCCACAACAGCCAAAGCAATCCTGAGCAAGAAGACTGATGCTGGAAGCATCATAATCCTTGATATTAAATTATATTACAGACTTACAGAAACACAAACAGCAGGGTACCAGCACCAAAACAGACATGCAAACCAATGGAATAGAAGACACAAAGACAAATCCACATAGATACAGTCATCTCATACTTGACAAAGGAGCCAAAAACCAACCATGGAGAAAAGATAGCAAAACTGTATATCCATATGGAGAAGAATGAAACTCGATTCCTAGCTCTCAACCTAAACAAAAGTCAACTCAAAATGGATCAAAGTCCTAGGAATTAGATCAGAAACTCTGCAACTGCTAGAGAAAATGTAGGCTGAACACTTCAACACATTGTAACAGGAATAAACTTCCTTAACACTCTTAAAGCATGACAAATAAAACCAAGAATTGATAAGTGAGATGGCATAAAATTAGAAAGCTTCACACAGTAAAAGAAACAATGAAGAACATGAAGAGAGAGCCTATAGAATAGAAGATCTTTGCCACCAGCTCCTCAGAAAGGGAATTAATATTCAGAATATATAAAGAACTCAAAAAACTTAACACTAAAAAACCCCCAAAATAAACAATCCAACCAATAAATGGCAAAGAACTAAGCAGACGTTTCTCATAAGAAGAAATATAAATGGCCAACAAATACATTAAAAAATTCAATATCCCTGGCAATCAGGAAAACACAAATCTAAACTACATTGAGATTTCATTTTACTCCAATTATAATGGCAATCATCAAGAATACAAATAATAATAAATGCTAAGGAGGGTGGGGGGAAAAGTCAGTAAGGAGATTCCTCAAAAGACTAGAAATTGAACCACCATATCCCATAATGCTATCCCACTCCTTGATATTTACCAGAAGAGCTAAAATCTGCATACTATAGTGATACAGGCATATCAATGTTTATAGCAGCACAATTCACAATATCGAAGTTATGAAACCAGCCCAGGTCCCTCTCAAGAAATTAATGGATTAAGAAAATATGGTATGTATACACAATGAAGTTTTATTCAGCCTCAAAGAAGAATAAAATTATGCCATTTGCTTGTAAATAGATGAAGCTGCTAAGAACATTATGCTAAGTGAAATAAGCCAGACTCAGAAACTCAAGGGTCAAATGTTTTATATGTGAAAGCCAGAGCAAAGTAAGGGGAAAATGAGGTATATTTATAAATATAACACAATAAATTCCACTTAATATATAACTATAAAGCACCAATTTAAAATAAATAAATACAAGGAAAACCAGCAAAGTAGAAGAAGAGGAGTTGGGTGAGGGAGGGGGAAGGAAAGAGGTAGCAATGGGACTGAAATGGAGCAAATTAAAATCTATGTAGGTATGATTATGTTAAAATGAACCCCATTATTGCATATATTACAAAAATAAAAAGAGAAAGACAGAAAAAATTTAAAACTGATATCTTCTGCTTTTATCTCTGTTTCACTTCATTTTCATGTGCAGATATTCAGCTGTAAATTTATATATGTTCATTTTTATTAAAAGAACAGAGTATAAAAGTGCTAATATATCTCTCACATTTAACATATATAAGCATGAGTACAAAATTTTTAAAATAGAGAATCACAACATGTGTTTATTCTTATGTTAGTTTCTTCATACAAAGTAAGAGGAAATGAGGTATATTTATATTTCATTATATTCAAATGCAGTTATTCAAACCTGCATTTGAGAGACTACTTATAAACATGAGAAGCTATTAGTTTTATTTTTATTCTAGTTTTTATCAGTGGAAATATGAAGTAGCTCTGGACTAAATGTAGATATTAAAGAACTGGAGAGTGTTCTAAGGAGTTTCTCCTCATAAAAGTTTCTCCCACCATTGAAATAAGTCAAGATCATCTTGCAAAATTATTTTCAAATTGGGTACTTCAAATATTTATTTGCCACAATTTCAGAGATGCTCATATCAAAATCAAATGCCCAAAACTAAAAATAAGTAATAAAAGCTTGATTTCCTATGTTTAGGTTCTATTAAGAATAATTTTTTAAAAAATTTGGTTCATTTTGAGAATAGCAAGAAGAAATTATGCAATGGGTTATAGAAAATATATTCTAAGCAGCCAAAATAGAAAGCACGTATCATTGTGTGGGTGAAACAAAATTTTGCAAATAAATGTGAACTTTTAATTTTTTTAAATAACAGCTTAATTTTTAATTAAAATGTGCATTTGAAAAAACTGTAAGTTCAGAGCTGCAGTTATGAGAAATAATATATAGAGATCTCATGTCCTTTTTCTAGTTTCCCCAGTGGTAACATCTCATACTATAAGACAACATCATGACTGGAATCAAGAAATAACAAATTTCATCACCACTAGGATTCCTCCTGGTGGCCTTTTATAGTTACACTCACATCCATCCTGCCCCTACCTCCTCCTTAACTCCAGGAAACCACTAATCTAGTCTATAGTTCTTTAGTTTTGTCATGTCAAAAATGTTATGAGAATTGTACAGTATGTAATCTTTTTCAGAGAGACTTTTCTCACTCATAATTTTCTGGAGATTCATCCAAAGCCTGTGTGTATAAATTGCTTGCTTTCTTATACTTCTGGGTAGTATCAATGGTTTGGATGTTTAACCATTCACACATTGTATGATATCCAGGTTGCTTCCAATTTCCAGCTATTATAAATAAAGCTGCTATAAATATATGTGTACAAGGTTTTGGTTAAACATATTTTCACTTAGCTGGGATAAATTTCCAGGGGTTCAAATGCTGGGTATTAGGATAATTAAATGTTTAATGTTTTAAGAAACTTTCAAACTGTTTTCCAGAGTTGCTTTACCATTTTATTTTTCTGTCAGCAACGTATGAACTTTTCTATAGTTTTGCAAGCATGTAAAGTTATCACTATTTTTTAATACAGCCATTCTGATAGATATGTAGAGATATATCATTGTGGTTTTAATTCGAATTTCCAAATGATTAATGATATTTGACATTTTTTTCATGTACTTTTTCCAGTAAATTAATTCTCTATTCTAATTAGAAAGGCTCAAACCTTTTACCTGTTGCATTACCAATTTTGAAACAATCAAAAATATAAACTTCCTATAATCAAATTTAGCATTGAAACTATAGAGACACTTACAAGCTCATCATTTCATTTACAGTATTATAAATCAAAACATAAATCAAAGTTACATTTTAGACACTTAGAAACCCTAGAAAAGTTTTACTTGGAGAAAAACAAACTAATAGATAAAGTGTTTTTTAATCTTTTATTGATTTTATTTTTTTTATAAATACATAACAGCAGTGGAATGCATTACAATTCTTATTACACATATAGAGCACAATTTTTCATATAGTATACATACGTGTATGTATATGTGTATGTTCATGCCAATTTACGCCTTTATACATGTACTTTGTTTTTTTTGCATTACCATTCTTAATACACATATATACCACAATTTTTAATATCTCTGTTTGTAAACAAAGTAAGTATTGTTTTTTTTTTACTTACTCTTTCATTTAAAGAAGTGCAGTAGGCACTCCAATTGATTGAACTCTGTGGAGGATAAACTGAAATGAAAAGGCAATTTCAGACACTCAGACCTGGCGATTTAAAGTTTAATAGTCTGCTTCTGTTTGGTACTTTCCTCACGCCTTCCCCTCAATGAAAGAAAAGTGCTGATACCTTGTAAAAGCTTTTTTCTTTTTTTCAAGTGCTTTTTATCTGCATAAAAAGCCCCTGCAATGAAATGTCCCTTCAAGTCTTTTGTATATTTTATAACTGTTAGTTTTTATACTGTTGAGTTTTCAGGGTTCTTAATATATGTTGCAGGTTCTAGCCTTTTTCAGATATGTGGTTTACAAATATTTTCTCCAGTCTGTAGCTTCTTTACATTTTCTTAACAGTGTTTTACACAGAGCGAGAATTTTAATTTTGATGAAGCACAGTGTATCAGTTTTTCTTTTTATAAGCCATGACTTTGGTGTCAAGTACAATAACTCTTTGCCTAGCTCGAGGTCTCAAAGTTCTAAATTATCTATTTTTTTCTAAAATTTTTAATACTTTTAAATTTACACTTAAGAAATTTATCCATTTTGAGTTAAATTTTGTGTAAGGTAAAGACTTAGGTCAAATGTCAATAATTTTCCCTGTGTATCAATTGATCTAGCCCCAGGCTACCTTTCCTCCATTGAATTGCTTTTACAACTTTGTCAAATATCAACTGAACATATTTGTATCTATTTTTTAATGAGTCCATTTCATTGATCTATGTATCTATCCTCTTAATAGTAAACTACACAATCTTCAAGTCCTTTAGCTATGAAATCAAACTTGAAATTGGGTAGACTTCTTCCTAAAAATTTATTCTATTTCAAAATTGTCTGATCCTAGTTTCTTTATATATTTATATAAATACTAGTATGATCTTTGCTATATCTATAAAAATTTTTCTGGGATTTTGATAGGAATTACATTAAAACTGAATATTAATTTGGGTGCAATTTACATCTTTACTATGTTTGGTTTTCTTTTTTTTTTTTTTTTGTACATTATAGAGCAGCAGGTAGGTTTTTTTTATTGGTTGTTCAAAACATTACAAAGCTCATGACATATCATCTTTCATACATTTGATTCAAGTGAGTTATGAACTCCCATTTTTACCCCAAATACAAATTGCAGAATCACATCAGTAACACATTCACAATTTTTACATAATGCCATATTAGTGACTGTTGTATTCTGCTGCCTTTCCTATCCCCTACTATCCCCCCTCCCCTCCCCTCTCATCTTCCCTCTCTACCTCATCTGCTGTTGTTTAATTCTCTCCCTTGTTTCCCCCCCTCCTTTCCCCTCACAACTTCTTATATGTAATTTTGTGTAACATTGAGGGTCTCCTACCATTTCCATATGCTTCCCCTTCTCTCTCCCTTTCTCTCCCCCCACTCGTCTCTATTTAATGTTAAT
>NW_025999853.1:11816414-11830272 GCF_001458135.2 Marmota marmota marmota | reverse complement strand
AAAAAATATTGAAGTCTTAGAGATCCATTTTCTTCTCTTCCAGTAGGCGGAGCTGTGCCCTCCGAGCGGAGCTTCTGCTCTCTACCTGCCCATAGCAATCCCTGTAAGGCATCTCCTGGTAGTCTCTCAGACTTGTCAGTCCAGAGCTGTTTCACTACTCCGGCCCTTACCCCCTTCCTCCTGTCAGCCAGCCAGCCAGGTCCTGTTCACCAGAAGCGGTTCCCCAGAGATCTAGTTACACTTGCAGCCACACTGCGTGTCCCATTTAAGCCCCAGTGCTGTGGTAAACTGGTGGCTAAGACCTTGGGAGTCATCGCTGGTGATATGGGGGGTTGGGGGTCAGGGATCCCCTCTGCTTCCCTACTGACATGACCCCTGAGAGGTCCATGAAGTTTCCTGGCTGCTTGTATCTGGATGGGGAGGGAGTCACACACCTGCTAAAGTGGATTCTGCTGGGAAGGAATTCCGTCAGCCGAACTCCGATGACGTCACCTCTCTGCTATGGCGGGCCCCAAGTTCCTTGTCGGAGTGTCCGAAGGGAGGGGTGGGACTGGTCCGTCCCCAGTTGGCTTCAGCTCCCAGCTCGCTATTTCATGAAGGCTTGGCTAAAGACTTCTTCCTGCCAGGCTAGCGGGACCCAGTCACGTTTGCTGCTGGCGGATGGGCTGGCAGCCGCGCTGCGGTGCGCTGACTGTGGCTGGCGGATCTGGACCTCTGCGTCTCCTGGCAGGGATTTGCTAGTCTGGGGCAATCTGTCGCTTCAAAAAATCCTAGTAGCTCCCGGCCGGTCTCTCTTCAGTGGAATTTTGCTAGGAGATTCTTTGTTGGTAGAATCTAAGCATTATCTATGCGTCTTTATGACCCCATCACTGGGGGGGTATTGAAAATGCTGCCTCTCCGCCACCGCCATGTTGGATCAGCCTATGTCTGGTTTTCGAAACCATGAACAGGTTTGTCTTTTGACCTCAAACTTTTTTTTCTTTCATCAATATTCTAAATTTTTCAGTATACAGAGACTATAAATGTTAAAGGGGAATGGAGTTAACTAAGGCACATAATAATCAAGCTATCATTAAAACAAAGATATCAAAAATAATTGAAAGCAGAAGATATGAAGTATATTACATATAATTTTTGTTAATCCTGAAACAATGATCAATGATTTTCTCAGCAGAAACAATGCTGGCCAGGAAAAGTGGTACAGTATGCTAATTTTTGTGATGTTTATTAGTAATGCATAATAATGGGTATCCTTGTGGCATAATCATACCTACATACAAAATAAGTGATCCAATTTTTCCTCTAATACCTCCCATTGTTTTCCCCTCCTTCCTCCCCTTGTCCTCTTCCTGTACACTAAGGATATTCCTCCTACTTTCATGAGACCATTTGTTTCTTTTTTTCTTTCTAGTTACCATATATGAGAGAACACATATGACATTTGTCTTTCTGAGTCTGATTCATATTGCTTAACATGGTGCTCCCCAGTTCCATCCATTCATTTCCTACAAATGATAGATTTTTGTTATTCTTCACATTTTCTTTATTCATTCATCTGTTGACAGATACCTAGCCTGATTCCATAACTTGGCTATTGAAAATTATTCTTCTATAAACATGGGTATTCATATATCTTTATGGTATGCTGACTTTAGTTCATTTGGATAAATATCAAGAAATGATAAAGCTGGGTTTTATGGTTGTTCCACTGCTAGCTTTCAAGGAACCTCCATACTGATTTATATTGTGGCTGTACTAACTTACATGCCCAACAACAGTGTATAAAAGTTCATATTTTCTCCACATTCTCTCTAGCATTTATTATTGTTTATATTCTTTATGATTGCCACTCTGACTGGAGTGAAATTAAATCTTGGCATATTTCTGCATTTCCATGGTAGCTAAAGACGTTGATAATTTTTTAAAATATATTTATTTCTATTAATATGTGCAAAAATACAAATGGTCAACAGATATATGAAAAAATTAAACACCATTATCATTTAGGGATAAGCAAATCAAAACTACACTGAGATTCATCTCACTCCAGTTAGAATGGTAGCCATTAATGTTTGGGAGATGGAATGGAATTTTGAGCAAGAAAGAATTGTAATCAAATACTAATGCCAGAATATCAGTTCAGTATTTGTATCTGTTAAATGGAGGTTTTATAACCTCCACAAGGGTCCCAGGAAGTGGAAAAGGACAGTGCCCAAACTCACATCCTCAGCCAGAAATTTTTGGACATGAGCAGGATGCTCATCAGTCCTGGTCAGCAAAGGAAGTAGCGCCCATGGTTCACAACCTTGAATAGTGGAAGCTAGGACCCAGGTGAACCAGTTGAACTTTTTTATTCAGTAGTAGGAATGGTGCCCTTTTGGATTGTGTGAGTCGGGGGGATACTTGTGGACCACAGACCATCCACAGAGTTCACAACCACAGGTCCCGTCCCAAAACTGCACTATGCCAGTTTTAAAAGGGTCCTGTGGAGGGAAGTGGGCGAGTGTTGACTCACACAGCCTAGAGCCATGCATCTTGAGCTCCTGCACAGAACAGAAACAGTCAATAGAAACAACACCACAACCTCTCTGCAGCCTGAGACTCAGGCCCCTGAGCTGACAACTGAGAACAAGCTATCTGGAAGTCCATAGAAATCAGGAGAGTGGCTCCTATGCCCCAGCACCTCTGAAGGAATCCAAAGCCAAAAACTCATGGACATCTTCTAAAGGTCCCAAATAGTGTTGAAATCCAAACCAAGACTCAATAAGAATTTTCTTCACGTTGGCATGGTTTCTTATAAATAGCTCTAAAGGCTGGGTGTGGTGGTGCATGCCTGTAAGCCCAGTGGCTTGGGAGGCTGAGGCAGGAAGATTTTCAATTCAAAGCCAGCCTCAGCAACAGCAAGGGACTAAGCAACTCAGTGAGACCCTGTCTCTAAATAAAATACAAAAAAGGGCTAGAGGTATGGCTCAGTGGTTGAGTGCCCCTGAGTTAAATCCCCAGTGCCCCCCACCAACCAATCAATCAATCAGTCAGTCAATCAATAGTTGCTGGTGTTACGCTAGTAGCCAACACTGCACTCTCCACCCTCTATTCATTTGATTGTATTTCTTTTAATGTTTTTAAGCATTAATCGGAATCATTCCATCTTTGTTTTCCTAGCTCAGGCTTACATTTTTTCTTCTTACCCACTCTTATCCTTCTTAGATTACCTGCTACTGTATCAAATCCCACCCCCATCCATTTTTCTCTTCTTTTTACCTTGGTGTATATTATACTTTCTTCTTTTCTATTTTATTTAGCTCAAATTTTCTCCCCTCCCCTTATAACCCCTATATAATGTTATAACAATTTTACTATATTTAATAACCAAGGTAATTATTCAACATATTCTAGAACTTTAATACAAGTTTACCTGGATTAGAGAAATTGTGGAGAGTAGTATTAATATTTTTTTTCATTTTTCAGAGCAAATCTACATCAAAGGGCTGATACTGGGAACTTGAAGTAATGCCAATAACAGGAATGGTATCAAAGTGGTACTGGTACTGGAAATAGCAGAGAACAAACATTGAGTTAAAGTATCAATACTTGGATATTAACCCGGTTAGGACTCTTAAGAGAAATAACTTCACAAAAGAGTTCTTTGCATAAAAGAAGTGATAATCATCTCAACAGATGGATAGACATACAAGAACTATGAAAGGGAAGGAAAAACACCAACCCTAACAGCCCACAAACACTTCAATAACTGACTCCACTGACAGACACCACAGTGGAGGAAATTTTAGAGAAAGAATTTAGGAAGTTCATAATTAAAATATTCAATGAGCTAAAAGAAGATGTAAGGAATCAAATTAGAAAATACAGAGAATGAAATGTCATTTTGAAAAAGAGACAGAGATCCTGAGAAAGAACCAAACAGAAATCCAGGAAATGAAAGACTCAGGTGTTAAGAGAACATGACCAGAATATTGGAGAAATCTGGGATAAGATCAAGAGGACAAACTGAAGAATTATCAACGTAGATGAAGGCTCTGAAATACAAACTAAAGGAATGCACATCCTTTTCAATGAAATAATATTTAAAATTTTTTTCTAAATCTTAGGAATGAGATGGAAATCCAAATAAAAGAGCACATAGAACTCCAAATAGGCCAGATCAAAACAAAGATCCTCTCTAAAACACGTTACAATAAAAATGCTTAACATACAGAATAACCACAAGATAAAAATGGCAGGTCTTATTTAGAGGTAAGTCAATTCATATTTCAACTGATTTCTCAACCAGGCCCTAAAAGTCAAGAGGGCTTAGAATAATAGATACCAAGTCCTGAGAGAAAATGCATGTCAACCAAGATTATTAAATCCTGCAAAATCGGGCTGGGGATGTGGCTCAAGCGGTAGCGCGCTCACCTGGCATGCGTGCAGCCCGGGTTCGATCCTCAGCACCACATACAAACAAAGATGTTGTGTCTGCTGAAAATAAATATTAAAAAATTTTCTCTCTCTCTCTCTCTCTTTAAAAAAAAATCCTGCAAAATCATCCCTCAGAATTAAAGATAAAATAAAAACCTTCCATGACAGCAGAATCTAAAAAAAATTCAAGAATTCTAAGCAAGAACTATAAAAATACTTAATAAATATTTCATACAGAAGAAATAAAAATTACAATGAAAATCAGCATAGGGATGAACTGTGCTAGAAGAATGGGCAATTAAATAAAGTCTGAATAAAGCATTATTATTTAAATAAATAAATATGGCAGGAAGTAGAAATCATCTCTCTGTAATAATATTCAATGTCAATGGTCTAAGCTCTTTAATAGAAAGATGTAAATTGGCAGACTGGATTGAAAACAAGACTCAACAATATGTTGTTTGCAAAAGACTCAGCTTAAAACACATCCACAGATCTGAAGGTAAAAGGATGGGGAAAGATATACCATGCAAATGGTAGCAAAAGCAAATAGGGGCCGATACTCTCCTATCAGACAAATCAGAATCCAAGTCAAAATTAGAAGAAACAAAGGTTACTATGAAGTGACCTCTAATTTTCTTAACCAGAGAATCATCCAATATGAAGATATGATGACTATAAATATTAATTCCCTTAAAAATAATGCATCAATGTATATAAAACAAACACTTCTCAATATTAAGAAGTGAATAGACCACTGTATATTATAACACTGGGTGATTTCAACAGACCTTTCTCTCCACTAGAGGTTCACCCAGACATATACTAAGCAAAGATTCTTCAGAGCTAAAAAACATTACTAATTAAATGGACTTAGCAGACATCTATAGAATATTTCATCCATCAACAACAAAATTCACTTTCTTCTCAGAAACACATGGAACATTCTCTAAAGTAGATTATATTTTAGGGCACAAACAAATATAAAAATCAGAGGTAATACCTTGTATAATGGAATAAAATTAGAAATCAGTGACAAGATAAAAAACAGAAGCCATTTTCACACCTGGAGATTAAATAAACCTTTTGAATGAGAAATGAATCATAGAAGAAATTGTGAGAAAAATTTTTTTAAATTTTTAGAAATAATGAGACAAATGATAGAAATATCAAAATCTCTGGGACACTATGCAGGCAGTTCTAAGATGAAAAGTTACAGCACTGAGTTCCTATATTAAAAAAATAAAAAGATACCAAATAAATAATTTAACGCTATACCGCCAGGTCCTAGAGAAAGAAAAAACACCAAAATCAGTAGAAGACAGGAAATTATTAAAATCAGAGCCAAAATTTTAATTGAGAATAAAAAACATTAAAAAGATCAATGAAATAGAGTTGGTTCTTTGAAAGGATAAATAAGATTGATAATCCCAAAAACTACCCAAAAGAGAGAAGACCCAAATCAACAAGATTATAGATGAAAAAGGAAATAACACCACAGACAATATGAAATCCAGGGGATCATTAGAAACATTTTGAATATTTATACTCCAGTAAGCTAGAAATTTTTAAAGATATTGACAAATTCCTAAGAAATATTACCTACCCAGATTGAACCATGAGGACTGAAACATGAAGATGTAGAAAACTTTGATCAATAGCAAGTAAAGAAATTAAAGGAGCTATTAAAAGTTTGCCAGTAAAGAAAAGCCCAGGTCCAGACGTATTTTCAGTTGAATTCTAAAGACTTCTAAAGAAAAACTAATGTTAATTATTCTCAAATTATTCCATGAAATAGAAAAGGAGATAATGCCTCCTAATTCATTCTATGAAGCTGGAATCACCCTAATACCAAAACCACGTGAACATATGTCAAGAAAACAAAATTCAGGAAAATATCTTTGGTAAACATAGGTGCAAAATTCTTTTGTTTGTTTGTTTGTTTTTGTTTTTTCCTCTCCTTTATTATATACATAATATCTTTATCTCTTTATGTTTCCTCAATTAACTTTTAATTCCAAAGGATGACAAAATGGAAATATTTCTAAATTATACCAGAAACAAAAATTGATCTACTTTTAAAAAAATTAAAAACTCACTTTTTCTCCCCTCTTTTTTTTCACATTACTATTCTTAATACACCTTTATACCACAATTTATCATATCTCCAAAATTCTTTTTTTATATTTATTTTTTAGTTTTAGGTGGACACAATATCTTTATTTTATTTTTATGTGGTGCTGAGGATCAAACCCAGTGCCCCGCGCATGCCAGGCGAGAGCACTACCACTTGAGCTACATGCCCAGCCCTCTCCAAAATTCTTAATAAAATATTGGCAAACACATAATTCAGCCATTTCATTCCAGGGATACAAGATTGATTCAACATATGCATATCAATAAATGTAACTCATCACATATACAGAATTAAGGCCAAGAATCATATGATTATCTCAATAAATGCAGAGAAAGCATTTGACAAAGTCCAGCCCCCATCCATGTTTAAGACATTAGAGAAACTATAATATATGAGGAAAAATAACACTGTAAAGACTACATATGACAAACTGAAGGCCAACCTCATAATGAATGGAGAAAAACTTAAAAACTTTCCTCTAAAATCAAGATTAAGACAAGGATGTCCACTCTCACCACACTTATTCATCATAGTCTCTGAAACTCTGACTACAGAAAGAAATTAAAGGGATAACAATAGGAAAAGAAGAAGTCAAATGATCTGTTTGCTGATGATATGATCATATTTAGAAGACCAAAAAAAAATTCCATCAGAATACTTCTGGAGCTGATAAATAAATTTAGTAAAGTAGCAGGATACAAGATCAACATAGATAAATCAATCACTTTCCTATATTCAAATAATGAAATCAGGAAAACTATCCCATTCACAATAACCTAAAACAAAAAAGTTGGTAACTAATCTAATAAAGGAGGCAAAAAGACCTCTGCATTGAAAACTATAAAACACCAAAAAAAGAAATTGAAGAAGATTTTTGAAGATGGAAAGACTTCCCATGTTCATGGACAGGCAGCATTAATATTGTCAAAATGACTATATTACCAAAAACATTATACATATATAATGTTATCCCCATCAAAATACCAATGTATTCTTCACAGAACTAGATAAAACAAGTTCAAAATTCTTTGTAAAAATAAGAGACACAGAATAGCCAAAGCAATCTTGATCAAGAAGAGCAATACTGGAGGTATCATAGTGCTGAACCTCAAATTATACTACAGAGTTATAGTAACAAAAATAGTATTGTATTGGTACCAAAAAACGCCTGCAGACCAATGGAATAGAAGACATATACATATAGAAGATGGAAATATATAGAAGAAGGAAATTTTAACCCTAAATCTCATTCTGCACAAAAGACAAATAAAAGTGGATCAAAGACCTAGGAATTAGACAAGAAGCTGCTAGAAGAAAATGTAACCTGAACACTCCAACATATTGATAGAGGCATTAACTTCCTTAACGAGACTCCTGAAGTGCCAGAAATGAAACCAATAATCAATAAATAAGATGGCATCAAATTAAAAAGCTCTTTGCACAGAAAAGGAAATGAGTATGAAAAGAGAACTGACAGAACAGGAGAAGATCTTGCCACCTGCTCCTCAAATAGGGGAATGATATTCAGAATATATAAAGAACTCAAAAAACTTACACTAAAAACCCCAATAATTAATAAATGGGCAAAAGAACTAAAGAGACATTTCTCAAAAGAAGAAATTAAAATGATCAATAAATATATAAAAATGTTCAACATCTCTAGTAATCAAGGAAATGTAAACTAAAATTACATTGAGATTTCACCTCACTCCAGTCAGAATGGCAATCAAGAATACAAATAATAATAAATTTTGGTGAGGATGTTGGTGGGACTGCAAATTAGTACAACCACTCTGGAAAGCAGTATAGCAATTCTTCAAACAGACTAGGAATGGAACCACCATATGACCCAGCTATCCCACTTCTTGGTACAAAGCCAAAAGAAATAAAATCGGCATAATATATAATATAATATAATATAATATATCTGGGATGCAGCCAGATCAATGTTTACAGCAGAACAATTCACAATAGCCAAGATACAGAACAGCCCAGGTGTCCATTAGCAGAATAAAGAAAATGTGGTCTAGATACACAATGGAGTAATAGTCATAAAGAAGAATAAAACTATAGCATGCGAAGTGAAATAAGCCAGACTCAGAAAGTCAAGGGTCAGATGTTTTATCTGATATGCAAAAGCTAGACCAAAATGGGTGGAGGAAAAAAGTGGGGAGGATTTCATGTAGAGATCAGGGGAACAGAGGAAGTGGATTAAGGGAGAAAGAACCAGAAAAGAAAAGAAGGGTGTAATGAATCTGACCACACCTTTAATATACATACATGAATATACCACAGTGAATCTCCCCTCATGTATATCCACAAGGCACTGATTAAAAAATACTATAAATAAATAGAAGAAAGATCAGTATAATAGAGGAAAAGGAAAAGTGGGAGGGAGGAGAGAAAGGAAAGGGGAAGTATGGAACTGAATTAAAGCAAACGATACCTATGCTTATATAATTATGTCACAAACTAGTATGGGGTCATTTTTAATTCTGCATTTATAAATAGGAAGGCATTTAATTTACTTTTCATAAAATGTTCTCTTCTTTTTTTGATGCATTGGCTCATACAATACTCATATAAAGTTATGTGAAAATACACACATAATGCTAAAGAAGCATAGCAGAAGGGTTAGAAACCCTTATATATAACTACGTGACATCTAGAAGGTATCTCAAATTTTGTAGTCAAAACAAACTTTTGGGCTGGGGCTATAGCCCAGTGGCAGAGCACTTGCCTAGAATGTGTGAGGCACTGGGTTTGATCCTTAGCACCATACTAAAAATAAATAAATAAAATAAACGCATTCTGTCTATCTACAACTACAAAAACAAACAAACCTTTGACTCTTTCTCCCCAATCTCAGAAACACCAAAACAAAAGAAAACAACAACAACATACACACAGAGGAAAAAAAAAAACAATTCTGGAATTTGCCTAGATTTTTGCCATTCAGGTAAATGACATCATGATTCTTGCAGTGGCTCAAGTCATGTACTTGGGTGTTTTAGTCAGCTTTTTCACTGCTGTGACTAAAGGGCCTAATCAGCAATATTATTGAGGAGGAAGAGTTTATTTGAGGGCTCACGGTTTCAGAGGTCTTAGTCCATAGAAGGCCAGCTCCATTCCTCAGGGCTCCAGGTGAGGCTGAACATCATGGCAGGAGAGGGTGGTAGAGGGAAGTAGCTCACATCACGGTGATCAGAAAGCAGAGAGAAAGATTCTACTCACCATATAAAAATATATACCCAAAGCCACGCCCCAATTTCCACCTCCTCCAGCTACACCTTACGACTTCAGTTACCACTCAGGTAAATCCCTATCAGGGAATTAAATCACTAATTATGTTAAGACTTAAAATCCAATCATTTCTTCTCTGAACCTTCTTGCATTGTCTCACACGTGAGACATGTCACAACCAAACTATAACATTGGGCATGCTTGATTGATATCCTATATCCCCTGAATTCAACTCTACATGATGGGTCCTACTTTTAAAATCTGTTGCAAAAACTTCTAGTGCCCTAAACATCCACTGCAACATTGATCCAAACAACAGTACTTCTCTCCTGGACAACTACAAATTTTCCTAATTGTTTTCCTTATTTCCACTTGCTTTCTGTAAGATATTCTCTACCCAGAGTGATCTTTTTAAAAAAATCAGTTAAATCATGTCATGCCTTGCTTAAAGCATTTCAATGACTTCTAATTGCATTTGGAGCAAAAATCTAAAATGACCTTGTTGATTCTCCTATTTTTCCAACCTCATTTCACAGCATCCACCAATCCTAGTCTCTAGTTAATATGCCTTTCTCTATTCCTCTATTACAACACGTCTGATTCTTTATCATGGTGTTTGTATTTCTATATCCTTTCCCTGCTGTAATTTCCCCCTGACTCTGTATGGCTAACCGTTTCTCTTCCTTCATGCTTGAGCTCAAATACTGACTTTCACTTGTTATTTTTCTCTGTTCATAAATTCATAGCACTTATTGTAATTTGAAATATACTTTATTTATGATTTATATAGTCATTGGATATCAGCCTCCTCTGGAATCTTTTATTTTGCTCACTATTAATATTCTCTATACCTACCATGAAGCCTGATATAAAGAAAAAATGCAGCAATTATGAGTGAAATGGATGATTTGATAAGGGTAACTCCCTGAAGATAGGGCCAGAAAGGGTTGTTCTGGCTGAGGACTGGATCAATCCTGAAGGAAGAACAGAAGTTGACCAAGTAGAGAAAGAGAAAATAACACTTAGACTGAATTGGAAAGTATGAGAGGACAAGTGTGCTTTGGAGATTTGAATGAATTTAGTACGATAGCATGTTGGTGGTCATAAAAAGAAGCCCTGTGCCAGAACATGAATGGATTTTCATGTTTTACTGATCAGATTGAAGACAGTACACATGAAAATGCTATAGACTAATTTCATTCTGAAAGTAGTAAGTTCTGATAAATTTTATAATAGTGAATGACATGATCAAGTTGACAATGTAATAAGATCACTCTTCACCCTTGGGGGAAAGCCTGGCATTGGGAACCAGAGTCTAAGCAGGGTGATTAAGGGTATCTTTATGGATTATCCTCCCACTGGCAGTGTAAGGAGTGTGTCCACATGAATGTCAGACAAAGTGGAGAGTCAAGGCACTTTTGGGGTGAGGAGGGGATCCACCAGAGGTCAGCCTGACATGCAAAGCAAGAACAAAAGTGGACTGTATGTTATCATACTCTAATCAGATTGAAGACAGTACACAGGTGGGTATGGGCTGGCAAGGTACCAGAGCTTAAATGGGGGAAGACCAGTGTCTACATTTGGGGATAAGCCTACCAGAGAGTGATCAAATAACTAAATACGTTGAAAAGAATGGGAGTCAATATTATTGGCAAACACATTACAAAACAAATTAAAAAAATAGTGTACCACAATCAAGTGGGTTTCATCCCAGAGATGCAACATTGGTTCAACATATAGAAATCAGTAAATGTAATTCATCACATGAATAGAGTTAAGTTCAGAAATCACACATTATCTCAATAAATGGAGAAACAGCATTTAACAAAGCACAGCACACATTAAAACACAAGAAAAACTAGGGGTAGAAAGAACTTACCTCAACATTGTGAAGGTTATATATGAAAACCCAAGGCCAACATTATTCTAAATGGAGAAAAACTGAAAACATTTTCTCTAAAAACAGGAACAGGACAAGGATGCTCGCTTTCACCACTCCTATTATATACAATCCTTTGAAACTCTAGCCAGAGCAATCAAGCAAGAGAAGGAAATTAAAGGGATACAAATAGAAAAAGAAGAGATTAAATTACCTGTTTCTTGATGCATAATCCTATATGCAGAAGACTCAAAAAACTCCAAAGAAGACTTTCAGAGTTCATAAATGACTATCGAAAAATAGCATAATACAAGAATGACAGTCATAAATCAATCATGTTCCTATATTCCAAAAATAAATCTGCTAAAAAAGAAATTAGGAAAACTATCCCATTCACAATAGCCTCAAAAGTAAAATAAAATACTTGGGAATCAATCTAACAAAAGAGGTGAAGGAACTCTACAGTGAAAACTAAAGAAAGAAATTGAAGACCTTAGAAGATGGAAAGATCTCTCATGTTCTTGAATAGGCAGAATTAATATGGTCAAAATAGTCAAAATTAATATGGTCAAAAGTGCTATACAGATTTAGCACAATCCTCATCAAAATTCCAATGATGTTTTTCACAGAACTAGGAAAAACAGAACAGTTCTGAAATCCATTTCGAAAAATCGGAAACCCAGAACAGCCAAAGCAATTTGCAGAAAGAGAAGCAAAGCTGGAGGCATCACAATACCAGACCTTAAATTATATTACAGAACTATATTCACAAAATAGCATGACATTGGCACCAAAACAGGCAAAAAGACCAATGAAATAGAATAGAGACAAATCCACATTGATAAAGTTATCTGATACTAGACAAAGTTGCCAAAAACATATGTTGGAGAAAGGATAAACATTTTTAAAAATGGTGCTAGGAAAACTTGATATGTAGAAGAATTAAATCTGACCCCTATCTGTCATCCCACACAAAAATTAAGTCAAAAAGATCAAAAATCTAGGAATTAGACCAGAAATCCTGCACCTGCTAGAAAAAGAAAAAGTAGACCAACCCTCTAGCATGTCAGCACAGGAACTGACTTCCTTAAAAAAGACCCTTAACAGGCAAAAAAAAATCAAAGATCAATAGGTGGAATGGTATCAAATTTAAATGCTTCTGCACAGCAAAGGAAACAATTAAGAGCATGAAGAAAGCACCTACCAAATGGGAGAAGATCTTTGCCATATGTTCCTCAGATAGGGCCTTAATATCCAGAATATCCAAGGAGCTCAAAAACTTTCTACCACAAAACCAAATAACCCAATCAATAAATGAGCAAAAGAGACATTTCTCAAAAGAAGAAATATAAATGGTCAACAAGTATATGAAAAATGTTCAACATCTCTAGCAATTAGGGAAATGCAAAGCAAAACTACATTGAGATTTCATCTCATTCCAATCAGAATGGGAATTATAAAGAATACAAGTAACAATAAATTTTGGCAAAGATGTGGTGTGATTAAAACTTAGTGCAACCACTCTGGAAAGCAATATGGAGATTCCTCAGAAAAATAGGAATGGAAACGCCATATGACTCAGATATCCCAGTCCTCAGTATATATCCAAAGAATTTAAAATCAGCATACTACAATGAATACAGCCACATCAATGTTTATAGCAGCACAATTCACAATAGCCAAGCTAAGAAGCCAACCTAGGTGCCCTACAACCAATGAATAGATTTTAAAAATGTGGTATATATACACACTGGAGTATTTCTCAGCCATAAATAAGAATGAAAATTTTCAGTAAATGGATGGAACTGGAGACTATCATGCCAAGTGAAATAAGCCAGTCTCAAAGGTCAAAGGTCAAATGTTTTCTCTGATATGTGGAAGCTGATCCAAAATGGGTAGGGGAAGAACAGAAAAAAAAAGGGAAATGGAATTTCGTTAAAACAGATGAAAGATCAGTAAACTAGATTAAAGGAACTGAGAAGGTAAAAAGAAGGACAGGAAAAGGGAAGAAAAGCAAAATGATTATGACCAACTTTCATAGTGCATATAGAGAATCCCAACATTAAGTATATCATAACACACTAATTTATATATATATATATGTGTATATATATATGATATATATATATGTATGTGTGTATATATATATATATATATATATATATATATATATATATATA
>NW_025999853.1:11803779-11816092 GCF_001458135.2 Marmota marmota marmota | reverse complement strand
TGTGTATATATATATGATATATATATATGTATGTGTGTATATATATATATATATATATATATATATATATATATACACACATACATATATCAGAAAGATCAGACTAGTAAATGAAGAATGAAGGGGAGCAGAGGGAGGAAGAAAGGGGAAGGGGGAAGTAGTGCTGGGGACTGAAATTATATCCCATGCTTTTGTGATTATGTGAAAATATATTCTAATGTTACATATAACTAAGAAGACTTAAAAGAATAATAGTCAGTTTTCTGACTGCCAGGGAATATAATTAAAAGTATGAAAATTAATTCTGTGATGTTTAGATTGATGTCACATTATATCCATTAACTCATGGTTTTCAACATATGTAGAAGATCAATATAGAGAAAGATGTGTGTTTTATGAATTGTGTGTGTGTGTGTGTGTGTGTGTATTTTTTTAAGTGCCTACTGGAAAAATTCCCTGGTTCTGCCCATACATGGGACCAGTGATAGCCCAATAACACTGAACATACTTAGTTCCTAAATCTTGGCATCTTCCTATCATTTTACAATAAATAAAGCTTTTTGGAGGAATGGCTGATTCCATATTTGGGACTAGAAAAGTATATATGAGATCAGCCTAAAAGTAATGAAGAAGTCAAAGAATGATTGAGATATGTCATAAGAACACAGGAGGGCTTCCTTTGGAAAAAACCCAAATATTTTCAGTATTGAAACAAATAGTGATAGCAATGGAATATTACTCATTGAATAAAATAGGAAATGATGACTCTCTGCTGATATAAATAAGTTAATGAAAAAACAATGTTTTATGAGAAATGGAATATTAGTTACAAAGTACCTCCTCACAAAACTTGTAAATTTCAGCAGTAAAAGATTAAATTTGCAGTGGAGAAGATTGAATGATACCACTTTAATCAAGTTATCAAAGGGACATAGCATCATTATGATTAGAACAAATCAAAATCATGTTAACACCTGGTAGGGTACAATAAGGAAAACACAGCCTCTTCTGAATCTGTCAAGATACATATCCAGAATTTAATATGAGGAAATATTAGATAAACTCAAATTGAGGAACATTCTACCAAATAGCTGATCTATTATCTTAAAACATTCAATGGTTTTTCAAGTCAAATGAGATGAAAAATTGTTCCAGATCAAAAGAGATTAAAGAAAAATGAAAAATAGATGCAATGTATTTTCATCTGGCCCATTTACCATAAAATATATTATTTTAGAACAATTGGTAAAATGTGAATGGGGTCTTAAGATTAAGTGGTAGTAATATATCAAAGTTAATGATCTGAGGTTGATGATTGTTTTCTGGTTATAGATAGATGTCCTTGTTTGTAAGAAATAGTATGTCAAATTACGTGTGGCTGATGAGGCATCAAGTTTGAAACTTATGAATAACTTCAGGAGAAAAGGGTCTTTATATTATATCTATAACTTTGCTATAATTTTATAATTGTTCAAAACATACAAAAACAATAATAAAACATAAACATTATTCTGGGGAAAATGTAGAAGATAAATTAGAAGCAGATGAGAGTGAGAGTAAGGGAACCATTGTGGGAGCATTTCAGTAATAAAATAAAAAAATTAAGCCAGTTGCAGTGGGAGTAAAAGAGAAAAGGTTTGATATATATATCCAAATTGGCATGCTTTGGTGGCTAATAAGATATAGTAAGAGAAGGAAAGGGAAGAGTCTTGTAGGTGACTCAAATTTATGTCTTGTGTAACTGACAAGGCAGTGGTGCTATTAATTGATATAAATAAGGAAGAACAAATTCTTAGAGGAAGATAATGATTTTTATGTTTGGTAAGCATGAATAATGAGTCTTCCAAACACTCTGGGTTCTTTAACCAAATAAGATGTTATTATCTTACTCTTAGGCTGAACTTCTATCCTATGGCCTTGTGTTTCCATAAGGAAATTTCAGCCTATTCTCTCACCCTTCATTCATTTTTCCCTAAGGAGTTAGAATTACTCAAATGTAAAATGAATTTGAGGAAATAACTAAGCATGTTCATCACTGTCTTTTATGGTTTTCACCTCTTCAGAGCAAACATGTCAGCATAATAAATACGTTCTCTGCTATTTTAAAACTACCTCATAGGTTGACCTGTTGGGAAAGGTGAAGTTACAGGAAGTATATTCAGCCACATGTCTAGAATCATATTGTCCTATCAGGTCTACCAAAGACAAAAAATCATGACATTTGACTTCAGTTTGTCTAACTACTATATCCAGTCTTTCAATCAGTTCAGAATCCAGGATAGAAAGAAAGCAGTGTCGTCAATTAGTCTCCTGAGTTCAAACAAATGCAGAATGATTTTTATTCCTCATAGTATCTACTAAAGTGTTTAAACAAGCTTACTAAATTGGTTCCAAACAATGTAATATAGGATGATGGTAAACTAATACTGTTTAATAGGGAAAAATATAGATCCTTCTAAATACTTGTTTTTCAGTTTTAGGTATTTAACACCATTGATTTAAACTTGTTTTTCAACAAAGTATAATCTACAGTATAATTATTTTAACTTCCTTCATAAATAAAATTGGAATAATAATGGCCCTATCTCACATGGTTCACCTGAGAATTAAAGTAGACAATGTATAGCTATCACTCTGTAACATCCTAAATAAAGGACTAGCTTATTGCTGAGCCAAGGTGCTTTCTTTCTCAATGGTATGAATTTGTGCAAGATGAGTAAAAAAATCAAACCATAATGGAATTTTAAGGGTCAGCAATATAGAAGCATTTGAAATGCCCTGGATCATGCTTCTCAAACTGTGTTTTGTGGGTCACTAGTTATGAAACATATTAATGGATTTCCAGGGTTGATAGAAGACAAAGGTTGTGAAAAATCTTTTCATAAGAAAAAAAAATTTAATGCTGTACTTTACCAATATGTTTGAAAAAATAAGCTTTCTTCCTCAAGAATATCACTCACTGGGGCTGGGGATGTGGCTCAAGCGGTAGCGTGCTCGCCTGGCATGCGTGTGGCCGGGGTTCCATCCTCAGCACCACATACAAACAAAGATGTTGTGTCTGCCGAAAACTAAAAAATAAATATTAAAAAAATTCTCTCTCTCTCTCTCTCTCTCTCTCTTTCTCTCTCTCTCTCTCTAAAAAAAAAGAATATCACTCACTGTATGAGTACTGTATAGATATTAGGACATTATGAGTAGGAAAAAGAGGGTAGAATAATTGGTTGGGACTTCCTGATTGATTAAATTACAGATGATAAATTCAGCAAAGGATTAAGTCAAAAGACTGCAAGGGCCTGGGATAATAACTCAGTGGTAAGGTGCTTGCCTTGCACACATAAGACACTGGGTTTGATCCTCAGCACCACATAAAAATAAGTAAATAAAATAAAGATATTGTGTCCATGTACAACTAAAAAAATTAAAAAAAAAAAAAAAAAGACTGCAAGTGCCTTGTTCATGCTATCCTACTCCCTGGACTAAATATTTTCCCCTTCACCCATCTAACTTTTATCAAATATAAAAGCCCAATTTGAGTCTTCCCACCACAAAATAGTATTCACTGCCCTTTACCCAAATGTTTTAAATTAATTAATTCAAATAATATTAATTGAACACTCCTTATATGCCAGATATCAGTCTTTGTGCTGGTATTGAAGATTTAATTTTTTTAAAGATACAGTTTCCATTCTCAGGGAATATGTATTAAAGTGGGGAAGAAAGTCATTGAACAGATCAAAATAATGTTAATTCAAGAGTTGAAGATGTTATAAAGGAAAATAGCACAATGGAGACAAAAGCAAAGTGGTAGCTACTTTATATTCAACAGTCAAAGAAGGCATCTCTCATAAGGTAGCATTTGAATAATAACCTGAAGGAAGGATGATAATGAGCCATGTAAGTCTCTGGGAGAAGGACATTCCAGAAAAGTCAGTGATAAAGAACCTAAGGAAGGAGCTGTTTCATTTATCTAGAAAAGGAAGGAAAGATAACATGGTTAGAGTAAAAAGAGCTAGGTAGTGAAAGGTAGGAAATGGTTTAAGACATCAAAGAGAGTCAAATTATATGTGGAATTGTACATCTTCACTCTCACATGGGAAGACTTTGAAAGGTGAAGCAGATGAACAATGTGATCTGATTTATATGACTGTATCTTGATGCAAAAGAATAATAAGGACATAGTAGTCAATGCCAGAGAATTAGGTAGGAGGCTTTTTCAAAAGTCCAGATAAAAGATGTTAATGGCTTATATGAAAGTGACAGCAAAATGATGGTAAGAAGAGCCTGAATCAAGATATCTTTTTAAGTAGAGTATAATTTTTAGACCCTTTGGTCTCAGTATCCCTTTACACTCTTAGAAATTATTGAGAATACAATGGAGTGTTTGTCCATATTAATATTTAATACATTAGAATTACACTGAGATAGATAACATAAGAATACACAACTGCATTTTCTATTAGCCATTAGAACTATAATGTCTTCACACATCCCAAATAGCTTCTAAAAATCTCCACTTAGAATTCATGTACAAATAAAAGTGAAAAGAAACAAAATGTCTTTGTGTTATTATGAAAATAGTTATGACATCACAGGCATTCTGTAAGTCTTAAAGGCTGCTAAGAGGTCTTGAACCACACTTTGAGAACTTCTGGCCTACAGAATTTTCTGATGAATTGAATGTTAGGATGTAAGAGAAAGGAATCAATGAGGGGGATAAGGGTTTGGTTGTTTTGTTTTGTTTACTTGTGTTGCTATTAACTGAAATACAAAGTTTAGTTCTATGTTATTCTTACAATGCTTATTAAACATCCCATTGAGGTTTAGACTAACTAGCCTGCAGGATATGATCGTAGAATTCAAGGAAGTGGACAAGGGTAGAGGTATAAATTTATAAGTAAACAGCATAAAGGTAGTATTTAAAGATCTAGAATGAGATGAGAGAACATAGGGAGTGAATGTAGATTGAGAAGAGAAGTCAGAGAATGACTCCTGAACAACTGCCATATAACTCCATCAAATGAAACTGAAAGTTCTGTCTATAGTTCTGTCTACTATTCCATAGTCTCTCACGTTGATTAAAGGTTCTTTTGTAATAAAATTGATATTTTAGTTATTTTCATATTCAAATCACCACTTAAGATGCCTCCCACTCAATTAGTGAATGAATGAATAACTAAATAATGATGCATATTATGGTGCTTTCATAGCTAAATTCCAGAATTTAGAGCAGGACAGTTTAGGAAGCTTCAGATTTATATATTAGGTATACTATTAATTGTGGAGTTAAGCAGTTTCCCTTGAATTTAGAGGCATAGGTAATTGAAGACTTTTAACTTTACCCAGTGTAATCAATAACAAGTGACTCAATGGGAGGGGTGAAATTATATTTCAAATTCTAATCTGCATCTTGTGATATTTAAAGCAATAGTATCCACTCAACTTTCTGGACATTCTGTTTTCCAAGGAAATTTTCCCATATAATTTTTATTGATATTTTCTTATTCCAGATGCCTAGAGATGCTTTAGAAAAAAAAGACATGCCAAAGATATCTACTGAAATATTTATGCATGTGGAAGAAAAATCCTGAATAATAAAAAAAAGAAAACAATATTAAGAGTCTGTTGTTATCAATGGCAATCTGGGCCCACAGTAAAGAGAGTTATACTTTCTGCGTTTCTTTTTTTACATGTAGAAAGTGTCAGAAAAAAATATTTACTCATATTACTGTTGCATAAATTCAGGATTTCTTCAAATGAAGATAAATGAAATGAATAATATTTCACTGCCATATAACTGGCATGACCAACATGGATCTGTTATAGTTTGGATACTTTTGTCTCTTCCAAATTCATGTTGGAACTTAATCACCAATGTAATAGAGGTGAGTCCTTTAGGGGATGATTAAATCATTGTAAATGAGATTAGGAGCCCTTGTAAGAGGGTTTGATGGAGGGAGTTAGTCCCTTTTGTCTTTTCACCTTCTGTCATAAAAGAACACAAGATTCTTCCATTCTGGAGGATACAGTGTCAAAGTTCCATCTTAGAAGTACAGAGCGGCACTTAACAGATAACCAAACCTGCCAACACTTTTGTCCTGAATGCCCTAGCCTACAAAACTGTGAGAAAATAAATTTCTGTTTTTTATAAATTACCCAGTCTTGGGTATTTTCTTATAAAAGCACAACTGGGCTAAGTAGGATTGATGGTGGTTTTAATAATTAATAGGAGATATAGTCACGGTGGTACTTTCTGGATACTGTTTTTCTCTACCCTGTGTAAGGTCATCCTAAATACTACTCTCAATTTACCTTCATTTCCCAGATTTCAGGGGTTTAAACTTCCTGTGGCTTTCTTATTCTGATGCCTCTAAGAAATGAGATACAGAGATAGGAACTGCCCCATATTTAGTCAACATCATCTTAAGTAAATTCAAATGATTAAGGGAACTTCAAAAGACTCTTACATTTTCTAAAAACCAAAGTTGTTATCATCAGAGCCATATGTGGATGAGACAGAGAAGGTGAAAGCATTGTGTCTTAAAGGTCTTATTTCAAATATGGGCACACATGATTTAATTAATCATCATTATAATATCAAGTGAAGTCACTACAGGGCTTTATAATTTATACAGCACCATTGCAAATTTTATTTGGTTTTAGTCTTACTATATCCCTAAGAACTAGGCAAGGCAAATACCATGAACAAATTGAGGGTGAGAAAAGTTATGGAGGGCATGTTACAGAGACATGATCAGAATTTAATTCTTAGTAAAAGGCATCTACAAGCAAAACTTTGTATTTGACTTCAGAATTTCATAGACCATCTATATAGCCTGTCCAAGATTAGTAGGTTAAAAACACAGTACACAACTTGCAATAATTCAACTTACAACTCTTCAACTTTACAATAATGCAAAAGCAATATACATTCATTAGAAACCATATTTTGAATTATGAATGTTCATATTTTTTACAAACTAATAATACATAGTATAATACTTTCACAAGATGCTAGGAAATGACACTGAGCTGCCCCTCCCAGTCACCCACTGAGTCATAAGGATCAACAACTGACACTCTAACGTATAGTATTGCTAAACTTTGATGTTCAGTAGGTTACATGTATTCAATACATGTAACCTAGTTATAATATTTTGACTTACAATGGTTTATCAGATGTAATCCAATTGTAAGTCAAGGAGCATCTGTACTTGCCCTTACATTGACTTAATTGGTTTGGGGTGGAATCCAAAACCAATTTTTAAAGCTTCCCACGAAATTCTAATTTGCCAAGAACTACTGGTGGATAGATGTGTCCCATTGACTTCTTTCTCAATCTTTTTCTTTTCAAATTGTTCAGTTTCACAGAAGATTATTTTCTAGTATTATTTTTGTTTTTCTCCTTCTCTTCTCATACAGTTTTTGTTACAAATCTTCAAATTATGAATACATTGTTCCTCTCTCCTTTAGACTACAAGCTCTGACCATCTATGTTACTGCTCTTATTAGTTTTTTTTTCAATCTATTATTCTTCTCTCCAATTTCATCCCTCTGGAATATAAATATACACTTTTGACTGTATTTTCCTAATGAACTAATTAGTATTAATAGAAAGACTATTGGAGTTAAGAAATCAGAGTTCTTCCAGTGAGTGTCTGTGTCACACTGAGAAAATTATTCACCCTCTCTAAACCCCAGGCCCAATCAATAAAATAAAGAAAAAAATAAAATAACCTCCCTCATAACATTTTTAAGATGATCTTAAAAAAATCTCTTGTGGTAAGAACACTTAACATGAGGCCTATTCTCTTAACAAATGTCTATGTGCAAAATACAGTATTGTCAAGTATAGGCATAGTGTAATGCAAAAATCCCCAGAATTTATTTATCTTTTGTAAATGAAATTTTATACTGGTGGAAAAACAACTTTCCATTTTTTTTCGTGAAGCTCCTGGCAAGAACCATTTCATTGTTTCTTTTGTGTACATCTCATATCAATGCAACCACCAATATTTGTTCTTCTGAGTCTAGCTTATTTCAGTGAGCATAATGTACTCCAGGTTCATCCATGTTGTAGCTAGCAGCAGGATTTCCTTCGTTTTTTTTAAAAAATACTTATTAGTGCATTACAGTTACTGTAATAATGATGTTCATTTGGACAAATTCATATATATATATAAAATAGTTCACTTCATAAATGTATATAAAATAGTTTGCTCCATTTCAATCCCTAGTTACTTCCTCTGTCCCTTCCTTCCTCCTTCCACTTGAGCCTCTTAAAAATGATCTTCCTTTCATTTGCTTCTTTTACTAGTATATTATGGTTTTAAACAAAGTTGGAATGAATTGTGATATGTCATACTTGCACATGGCATAATATGGTCAACTTCATTCCCCAGTTCTTCCCCTTTCCTTCCTCTTTTCCCTCCCCATTGGTCCCCCACTTCAACTCCACTCATCTCCCTTCTGTTTTCTTGAGATCCTTTTTTTTTTTATTCCTTTTTTCTCTCTAGTTTCCACATTTGAGAGAAAACTCTTGACCCTTGTCTTTCTGAATCTGGCAATTTCAGCACATAGCATTTTTATAAGAAATAAATGAAACTGAAACTACATAATAAAAATAAATGATTTAATACTCAATAATAAAACTAATTTTAAAAGACTGTATCTTTGAAGGTCTTTTTATTCCTTATCTATTTTTTGCTGCAACTCAATACAATATTCTATATTCTTTCTGAGTTATACAGTTCTGTTTTTTTACAAACCCACTCTCATTCCTAATTTTAAATTTTAGCATATGTATTCTATGACCCCCAGTGCCCAGTAAAATGTTATTCCAGATATGGCAAGAATTTTATGTAATCTCAGTTCAAAATTCTTAATAACAACAGGGATAGATGGTATGGCTTTTTACCTAGCTACTTTATTGCTACTCATCAAACATATGCAAGGTCCCAGAAAAATATCCAAAATGCTTATTTACTTCAGGTTGAGTTGTCACCTAATCTAAATATGGTAGGAGTTCAGAAGCAGCTCATCTCTCTTCAAGTCATCTACTATTCAAATCTTTCTTATCTCTGCTAATATTATTTCAAAATCCCAGTCAGTTCAAATCATTATATATCTTTGACTTCCTTAGATCTAATCCATCTATCCACACTAATGCTTTACACAAAGTGTCTCTCACATTCAGCACAATGATAAAATATCATAACTCAGTGTTTTTCCAGAGATGTAAAGTTAAATTTTTAACATTCAAAATAAAAGAATGTAATTCACTATACTGCAGAGGGATAAAGAAGGTGGGGAAATCATATGATTACCAAATAGATACAGGAAAAATATTTTTAAAATGTCAATACCCTTTTATGTCAAAAACACTCAACAAACTAGAAATAGAGGATTCACACAAAAAACTAATAGCCTATTTTATAGTTAATGCTGAAATACTGAATGTTTTCTCCCAAAATAGGAAAAAAAGGCTAGAATTTTTGGTTTTACAATTTAAATGTACCACTTTGCTATAGTCACAGTAGTAAGAAACAAAAGGTATAAAGCTCAGGGGGGGAAAAAAGAAAGTAAAATTATCTTATACTCAGATGGCATGAGAAAAACCTAAGGAAATTAATTTTTTATAAAATCAAAAACTGCTACAACTTTTAAATTAGATTAAACAGGTAATATAAAACTTAATTACATTTATAAATACCAATAATTATAAAATAAAAGTAATAAACAATTTTTAATTCAACTGAATGAGGAAAATCTTTTTCCATGTAGCAAAAAAATGAATCTTGACCCCTACCTCATACCATATACAAAATGATTTTAAATGGTTCATAAACCTAAACATAAAAGCCAGACCAGAAAGCTTCTAGAAAGAAATTACGGATATATATATATATATATATATATATATATATATATATATATTCACAACCTGGACAAGACAAAGAATATAAAAGGCTGGGGGTCATATCAGAAAAAAAAAAGATAAATTGGATCTCATCAAAATTAAAACATTCTTCCCATCAAAGGACATGTAAAAAAGGTCTAGGCACACCTCAGAGTGGGTAAAATATATGCAGTGCTTATAAATGACAAAGGATCTGTATCTGTTAGAATTA
The DNA here is from genome assembly GCF_001458135.2 of Marmota marmota marmota. NCBI lineage: Eukaryota > Metazoa > Chordata > Mammalia > Rodentia > Sciuridae > Marmota > Marmota marmota. The sequence goes on along the minus strand of NW_025999853.1, from coordinate 11,805,965 downwards.
TCAGAAAATTCACAAAGAATTTTAAAATTTGTAAATAATTGATTAGAAAGTTGAAGAATCCCATGAAGAAAGAGAAGAATATAAACATCTCATAAAAAGATACAAGAATGGGTTATAGGGGCTGGGGATGTGGCTCAAGCGGTGGCGCGCTCGCCTGGCATGCGTGCGGCCCGGGTTCGATCCTCGGCACCACATACAAACAAAGATGTTGTGTCCGCCGAGAACTAAAAAATAAATATTAAAAAAAAAAAAAAAAAAAAAAGAATGGGTTATAGCCGCAGAAAAAGATGCTTAGTATCAGTACTTAGGAGAAAAATGCAAAATAAAACTATAATGAGAAATCATTTCACACTCATATGAATGGCTAAAATTTAAAAAATAATTAGAGCCTGGATTTAGAGAAACTAAGATTCTCACTCAGTTACTTTCACTCTATATCTATTCATGATTATAAAATGGAATGGCTACTTTGAAAAACTGTTGGGAAGTTTTTTTTTTTAAAGTTATCCACCCTAACCCAAACACTCCATTCTTGGGTATCTATATGAAAGTGTGTATCTATAAAAAATTTGCATATATGTATTCATGCAGAATGGTAATAACAGAATACCAGACAACTATCAATCAACAGCAGAATGAATAAACAAATTGTAGTATATTGATCCAATGGAATACTACTCAGCAAAAACAGGAATAACAATGGATGAATTTCAAAAATATTTTTAATGGAAGAAACTAAACAAAACTACACACTCATGAACACACAAACAAACACACTGTGGAATTCCACTATGTAAAATAAAAAAATAGGCAATCCTGGGGTTGGGGATGTGGCTCAAGTGGCAGCGCGCTCGCCTGGCATGCATGAGGCACTGGGTTCGATCCTCAGCACCACATAAAAATAAAATAAAGATACTGTGTCCACCTAAAAAAAATGAAAAGTAAATATTTTTAAAAATTAGGCAATCCTTGCCTACAGTGATTAAAATCAGAAATACTTGCCTCTGAGGCAAAAATGAGGTCAATTGGAAAGAGAATTAGAAAACTCTCTGGAATGATGGCGACACTCTATATCTTGCTTGGAGTGGGGTTACAACTACAGATAACAATTGTCAAAGTATCAAACCATATACTTAAAATCTGTGTATCTTGCTATACAACTGGGAGAAAATAGTTCACCAGGAAACATTCTTTTTAAATAAAAAGAATGGTTCACTTCACTAACTTATAATTATCTATGTTGTCACAAATGACAAATTTTTTTTTTCATTTTTAAGGTAAATATTTATTCCATTGTGTATACACACCACATTTTTATTGCCCATTCATCCACTGATGGACAGATGACTCTATATGTTGGCTATTGCGAATTGTAGTACAATGAAAATAAAGTACAATTATCTTTGAAATATTGATTTCCTTTCCTTTGGATATACACCAAGTAGTAGCTTCTAGATCATATGGCGGTTTTGTCATATATATTAAGGAACCTCCATATATATTTCCATAATGATTGTATTAATTTACATTCCTATTCACTGAGTACAAGAGTTTGTTTTCTCATAACCTTGCCAATTTTTCAATAATAATCATTTTAAAGGATTGAGATGAGACAGAACTGTGACCACCCACAGAGCAGGCCCAGCGGCCTGCTGAGGGGCAGAGCCGCCCCCCACCCCCCGCGCCTGCCAGGTAGGCGGAACTGTGACCACCAACAGAAAAGGCCCAGTGGCCCGCGGAGGGACAGAGCTTCCAATCACTCCTGCAAGGTAGGTGGGCCTGCGACCCACCGGCAGAAGAGGAGCAGCGGCCTGCTGAGAGGCAGAGCCGTCCCCTCCCCCTGCGGCGGCAAGGTAGACAGAACTGTGACCACCCACAGAGCAGGCCCAGTGGCCTGCTGAGGGGCAGAGCCGTCCCCCACCCCCCGCGCCTGCCAGGTAGGCGGAACTGTGACCACCGACAGAAAAGGCCCAGTGGCCCGCGGAGGGGCAGAGCTTCCAATCACTCCTGTAAGGTAGGCGGGCATGCGACCAACCAGCAGAAGGGGAGCAGCGGCCTGCTGAGAGGCAGAGCCGCCCCCTCCCCCCGCGCCTGCAAGGTATACGGAACTGTGACCACCAACAGAACAGGCCAGACCTGCAACCGACAGACAGAACAGGCCCAGTGGCCTGAGGAAGGGTAGAGCC
>NW_025999853.1:11767979-11799459 GCF_001458135.2 Marmota marmota marmota | reverse complement strand
GGGAAAAATAATACAAGGGGGACAAATGAATGTCAGTAGAGGGGGCAGAGAGAGAAGAGGGGAGGGGAGGGGAGGGGAGGAGGGATAGTAGAAGATAGGAAAGGCAGCAGAACACAACAGACACTAGTATGGCAATATGTAAATCAATGGATGTGTAACTGATGTGATTCTGCAATCTGTATATGGGGTAAAAATGGGAGCTCATAACCCACTTGAATCAAAGTGTGAAATATGATATATCAAGAACTATGTAATGTTTTGAACAGCCAACAATAAAAAATTAAAAAAAAAAAGGATTGAGATGATACATCTCATTGTGGATTTTGATCTGCATTTCCCTGATGATTAGTGATGTTAAGCCAGGCACAGAAAGTTGATCTCTAGTGGTTACCAGAGATGCAGTGGATAGGAGGAAGAGGGGGTTGACCAAAGGATATGCATATATAGTTAGATAGGAAGAATAAGTTGAAGAGATTTTCTGTGCAGCATGCTGACTATGTTAATGATAATATATTGTATACTTGAAATATACTAAGGGAATTTTTATTAAGTCTTACCATGAGAATGACAACTATGAGAGGTAATGCACTTATTAATTAACTAGATATACCATCTCACAAAGTATACAGTGTATAAAAAACTTTTTATTGTGCATGATAAATGTAATTTTATATCTCGATTTAAAAACAAAAAGGCAACTCAAGTAATATAATTATTTAATACAAGGAAGAGAATTGGTATGTCAATAGAATTACCTAATACCTTTTTCAGAAATAATATTTCAAGGATTTTCAAAGATTTTTTTCAAGGGTAAAATAATTTTCAGTATAAGTAAATGAACCCAGTCTTATGGGTTCTTCTAAATAGAGAAACTCATTCTTGAGAAAAACAAAGAGGAAACCAGAGCACATAAATATTTCAGTCTCTTAGTAATTAAAAATATAATAATTCACAATCTGGAGGATTTTAAGACACGAAAGAGCCCAACTAAACAAAGGTGAAAAGATCAAACATGGGATGTAAAACTAACAGCTGTGACTTAGTGAGTTACCAAATATGCTGAATAAAAACAAACTCAACAAAGTGCTGGAAAGTCTGTAGCTTCCAAGCAATTAACACACTAATCAGAAACACTTGCAATGTATAATCAGTCCCATTTCATTCTAAAAGCAAGAATTATTTGGTTATAATGGATTCTTTCCATTTAGAAGTAAAATTAAGGAAACAACTAGATAAAGGTATGCATGAAGCAAAGAGGAAGTAGCCCAACTTGCTCTACCTAAGGAGTGTCTATTTTCAGTGAATAAGATAAAAAGTTTGGACTTCATCTCTTCAATATCTCTTCAATATCATTCCTTCCACATTAAAAGTCTGAACACATCAGCTAATTCCCTGGTAAGACAATGTAAATTTGAAGGTTTGCATTCATACTTTTATTTTCAAAACTGAACACCAGTTTTAAAAGTGAAATCATCATTTCAATCATGTTATTAATTTCCAACTAGTAAATAGCCAGAAGTGGGTCTAACTTCCCATATCTTGAATTTCTAGACAGAAATCCAGAATTAGAAAACACTTTAGAGGACTGGACTAGTAACCAGAGTTTAGGCTCTAATATGAGGTAACCACAATTATCTTTTTTTAATAGTAGTTCTCAACATTTTCATACCTGACACACCTATATCATTTGTCATAACATCAGAATCTTTTGTTCTATCTATACATCTCTCTTCATCTACACCCTCTGATCTCTAAACCCTTTCCTAAAATCATATGTCCTATCTCAATACTCCCTCATAATTACTTCCATGTGTATTTTCTCCTCCTTTCTCTCTACAATGAATGAGGTACTCTGGGAGGTTAGAAGTCATAGGGAGAAATGAGCAATGCACAACGTCTTTGGGGCAGAAGGGACAGTAGCCCAAGTGAAGTTATACTCCTTCCCAATTATACATGTTAGAAATTATTATTCTATTACATGTAATGCTTACACATGGCACTGATTTAAATTTAAATACCACTATCCTGAATTATTTAACTTTCCCACTTTTTGTTTTCCTCCTCAATCATCATACAACTACTAAGGTAAAGTTAATTACCTTCATAAATATTTAATAACTGATAGAACCAAGGAATACAGTCAAGATGGCATTAAAATTACCTCTAGTTTTCCTCAAAGTTTACAAAAATGAGCTAAGTTGAACAAAAACAAAATATTCAGGGAAACATAGATTCTGCTTTTCATTCACTGAATGATCAAATACATTGACATTAGAGAATTTATATTAGCATAAAAGTAAATATGTTTAATAGTTTATTTTTATTAATACATTCAGGACAATGTAATTAGGGAACTGTATAATGTTAGCTGAGCCTAGATCACCCCAAACTTGTAAATTCCATACTCATAAACATGTGTCAAGGTGAATAATCTCATGAGGATTTTTTTAAACTCCTGAACAGGACTGGCAGAGATAGCTGTTAGTCAAAAGGAAAGCAAAATAACTTTATGGACAATTTAGCCCTTTTAGAGCACCAATATCCTTCTACATAACACTAGAATATAAGTTCCCTTAGAGTTGGTGAAGATCACATGAAATAATATATATGAAGGAGTTCTATAAATTATAGTGGATTTGTGAAATTTAAATGCCATTTCACTGATGAAGATAAGAATTACAGTAAAAAAATAAAAATGTTATATTAAAGAAGTAAGATACTAAACAAATCCTTGCTGCATTAGACAGACTTAAAAGACACATATGCCCTACAAAATGGATCAAGAAATTTATTCAAACTATATGTCTCAGGATATAGTGAATGGCATTGATTGGATCCTAAGTCTCCCTATCTTGTATTTTATGATGCCCATTCAGAATGAGCCAGGTTGAGAACATCACCAATTCCATGTTCTAGGTCCATCTGTTGGCAAAAATATAATGCAAACAGCTTTAAAAGTGCTATTTTCAATGAAATATCACAGAACAGCTTGTCCCAATGATATTTCTAAAGCTTGCCTGCAAACCGCCTACTGGGAAATCCAACTGAAAGAGAAGGGGAAAGAGAAAAAAAAAACATACAGATAAAAAACAGGAATGAAAAAGGAAACAAAGGGTAAAGAAAGACTAACAAGGAATGTGAACTCTGAAAAAAAATAAGGAAGAATGAGAGGCACAATATCAAACACAAATGACATTAGTTAGAAGCCATAAGGAACAGAGAACTTAAAATATCTCTCTATAGGAGATAGAGAAGTAAGCATAAATAATGCAGTATGTTCAGAGGAATAAAGACAAAAGAAGAAGGAAAACATCAGAACACACTAACAGCTCAATAATTGGAGTATCATTAAAATGCTGTGAAAGGGAAACGTGAAATAGTCATTTTTCTGAACTTCTCTTTTAATGCTTGTAATACACAAGGTTCATTTTTCCAAAAGCTAATACAGACTTCAGTGTCTATTACCAACTTCAAAGGAAGCAAACATCCTTTTGTGAGACCCTTCTTTTAATTTAAAAAATCCATTACATATCATAATAGTCCGAACATTACAATATAAGTAGTATACATGCATTGATTTAAAAATACATTCTAATGTAGATGATGTCATTTAGGAAACTTACCTGGGGTCGAATAACTTTTACAATATTTTTGAGGGCAGTGTCAGGGGATGGAGGTGAGCAGTCAGGTGTTGGGCCTGTTGAGCTGTTTCTATGGTTACTAGTTCCTGGAGCAGTAATTGCTACTTCAGAGGCATTATCTGGGAATAAAAATAGAACTATCATGAATCTAATCACTCATTTTACCTTTTAAGACCTGAAATTACTTTTGTGAATATGAATTGAGATTTCATCTTATGACTGGTATCAATTTTACAAGAACATAATGAGGAATATGCTCATTGGTACATTTTAAAGATAATGTTTTCAAATGTTTTTTTTCCTGTTAAAATAGTATCCCCCCATAGTATAGTTCCAAGAATATTAATATCATTCAATTCACAATGACAAATCATGCCTCATCACTTTTAAGACTGAAACTACTACATGAATGACTACGACTTTACCTTAACTTAAAAGGAATATGATCTGGCCAAAGCTTTCCTCATAACCTTTCAATGAGTATTCATTTTTATTAAGTAGGAGTTTCATCTCTCTGTGATTCATAAAACCCAAACACAGGACTCCTCAAACAACTTTCCCTGAAATCCCTCAAACTATAGAAAAGAAGGCCAGTAAATGAAGCCTGAATGAAAAACTGACATTTTTAAAAACAGCTTTATAATGTAAACAAACAAAATTATAACCCCAAGAAAATCATATCATTTTATATGGTCAAAACTAAATGAATGAAATTTCAAAATCTAAATGAATCTTCCCTTATGTTGGGTATTTGATGGGGTTAATATGAGGCAAGGTAGTAAAGAAAAATTTCACTTGAAATTCTGCAATAAGTGTAACATTTTCTTCTTAAATTTATATTAAAATACAATTTTGGAAAGTTTAAAATACTTGAAAAATGATGGAAATGTCTGTAATAACTTCTGCTAGCATATATATCATTTTGGCAATCCTCTACAACCTTTCATGAAACCAGTATGATGAAGAGATACCTGACTCCTGTGTTCAATGAAGCATTATTCACAATAGCCAAGATATGGAATCAAACAGTGTCTATCAATAGATGGATGCAAATAAAATGTTATATATACAAAATGGGATATCATCGAGCCTTTAAAAAAGGGGAAATCCTATCATTTGCAACAACATGGATTAACCCAGAGGCCACTATGTTAATTAAAATAAGCCAGTCACAGAAAAGTAAATACTGCATGTTTCTCACTTATATGTGGAATCTCAGCAAAGTTAAAACTTATAGAAGCAGAGAACAGAATGGTGGCTGCCAGGGTCTAAAGAGGTATTACTGGTCCAAGAACACAAATTTTCAATTACATTGGAGCAATAAGCTCAAGAGATCTCTAAAATACTTAATAAAAAGCAGTGGTAGCCTTGAAAATTCATAAAAGAGTAGAAATTGTTTTTAACATGTGCAAAAAGTGATATGTGAGGTAATCCACATGTGAATTACTTATTTAGCCATTTCATAATGTATATATGTTTCAAAACAGCATACTATACACAATAAACATATGTATATTTAATTTGTATTTTTCAATTAATAGTAATTACAATTTTTGAAAAATAATTTCTTGATGTGTTGTATATAGGAAAAGAGAGAATTCAAGGATGTCAAAGGCTTTGGCCTGAGTAACTGAAAGGATGCATGCTACCGGTAGTAATAGGAGTCTGTAGGAGGATCACACAGTCTCACCTTACTGTTTCCAATATTGTCTCTACCCCATTTTCTTTCATTTTTAATTTTGGACTAGAAGGAAATAATGCTAGAAAGAATTTATTCCTTTTATCATTTATTGTCTCTGTTGTACTTTTTCATTTTGTTTCTCTATACAGCATTCAGAATAGTTTCTTCAACTCATTTCCCCGTTTATTAGTTCTTTTTTTAAGCTGTGTCTAATCTGCCATCAAAACCTTTCTTAATTTAAAATATACTTTTCAATTCTAAAATTTCCATTTGGTTCTTACTAAAATACACTATATCACTAGTTAGAATTTTTCAGTCCATAAAAACATTTTTAAGCTTGCTTTTATTTATTTGAAAATTGCAAGTAAAGTTGTTCTCTCTCTCTCTCTCCCTCTCTCTCTGTGTGTATGTGTGTGTGTGTGTGTGGGGGGGGTGTTTAGAAGGAATTAATAAAGGTATTTTAAAATTTTTTGGTTGACACATAATAATTGAATGTACTTATGAGGTAGGATGTGATATTTCAGTACACAGAAACAATATTTAATGATATGGATATTAGCATACAAATAGATATGGATAATTAGCATACAAATCATCTCAAACATTATTATTTGTTTGTGTTTTAAATAGCTTATAAAATTAGGGAAGGGTAAAAATGGAAAGATGATGGTCAATAGATACAGGAGCATCGGTGGACAGGAAGAATGACTTCTAAAGATTTTGGTTTGTTTATCTGTACCTGATAATTCTAGTATCTGCAGTCTTCATGGGTCTGTTTCTGTGATTTTGATTTTCACATGTGCTATTCTATTGTTTGTCTCATTATCAATTTTGTGCTGCTATTCACTCAACTGGTTAGAGCAAAAAATGCAGCATTAAATTTAGCTAATTATTTCTCTTTAGCCTCTGTTAATTCAAAAAAGCATCAAAATTTACATACAAACACCTATTGCTGAAGTCTGTGTGATATTAAGACAATTTAACCTTTCAGGATTTCAGTGTTCTTAATTATAAAAAGGAATGATTAATAGCTATGTTGTAGGTTTATATGTATAGATAAAATAGAAGATAAATAATTGTGTTACCAGATATACAGTAGTTTAATAAATGAGAGTTTCCTTTTCTGCTATCAAACCAAATATCATCAAAATTTTAAAAATGTAGAAGATGAAAGAAATTCCAGGGAAGAAAGCAAGAAAGGAAATAGAAAGTATCATGAATACTTCGGTGAAATTTGAGGCCAATATCTTTTATCTATTAACACAAATGGTAGGGACAGAATTTAATTCCAAAAATAAGAGATAATCCCTTGAGAGCTTGAGGGATATATCTAGAAAGAAAGATTTACTATGAGGAATTGGCCCACAATACATGGAAGCCAAGGTTCCAAGGTATGCATATGGCAAGCTGGAGACCCAGGAGAGCCAATGGATAGTTCTAGTCTGAGTCAAGAGGACTGAGAATCAGGAGAAGTGATGTTATAATTATAAGTTCAAGTCCAAATGGATCTTAATAGAAGAAGAACTAAAATTTCAGTCCAAGTTAAAAGTCCAAAGGAAATGTTCCAGTTCAAGCAGTCAGGCAGGAGGAGTTCTCCTTAACTCAGTCGGCTTGCTCTATTCAAGTATTCAGTTGATCAAATGAGGCTTATAACATTAGGAAGGACAATTTGGTTTGTTCAGAATACCATTCAGAAGTTAATCTCATCTACAAACAACCTCACAGACATACTGAAAATAACGTTTAACCAAATAGGCTGCAATAGGTGGAGGTGGGATGGAAGGGGATAGTTAATGAGTACAAGAATGCAGTTGGATAGGAAAAGTAACCTCTGATGTTCCTTGCACAGCAGGGCAACCAGTAGAGAGAAACTTGAATGTTCCAAAAAACAACAACAACAACAAAAAGATAAATATTTGAGGTGATGGATGTGCTGATCACCCTGATTTCAAAGTAAATTGCCACACTGTGAGCAGTCTTATGGAAGGCCCATTTGGCATGGCAAGAGACCTATGCCCACCATGAGTGAAACTTGTCAACCACTACATAAGCCAATTTGAAAGCAGATCCTTCATTGCCAGTCAAGCCTGGAAATGACCTAAGTTCTGTGAAACAGTTTGACTGCAGCCCAAAGAGAGACCCAAGCCAATGGTTTTCAGCTACATTCTTTCTAGATTCCTGCAGTGGGACACAACCATGGAAGTTTATTACAGCTTTGGGAAACTATAGATAGGCTATAAGTAGCCTGGTTGGAGCACTGAATATCCATGGAAAAGTGAATGAAGATGATATTGGTAAGATAAAGTATTTAAATGAAAGATAAATGAAAAGGAAACAAAATTGTCCTTGTAAAATATTAAAGTTTTTGTTTAGAAAAAAAACCAGCCACATTATGTGCCTGAAATTTGTTTTCCTTAAAACTATGATCAAATGCTGCTTTCACCTATTTAAAAAAATACAGACTACAAGGTTATAGAGTCACTTAAAAATACTTTACATGAAAGAAGCCACATCTGTGTGCTAAAGGGTAAAATAACTGAACAGCAACTTCAAGATGATTTTCAGTGTTTGATCAATTCCAATCTATAAAGACCTTTGGTCTTATCTATACCAGAGAAGTTCTTTTAATAAGCCAACAACCCTAGAGTTGGGAAGGCATTTTAAAAAATCCAAAATCTCATTTCAACAATGAAAAGTAACCCAATGAACAAACTGGTAGAGGACTCGGCTCTTTCTTCTCATCCATCTACTCTTCATTCTTCCCATTCTTTATCCCTTAATAGGAAGAGAGCATTTACCTTAATCATTTATCAGAATTCTTCTGTCATTGGTGACAATATTATTAGGAGAAAGGTTTACATGTTTTATAGATTCTCTACTCAGAATCTCAAGGGTTTAGGAGGATCTCAGGAAGTTGCTGATAGAATTTCACCATCTTCCCAGGATGGTGCCAGGTGCCTTGATAAGTGGGCACTGACTCTCCCTAAAGTGAAGTTAGAAAATGAACTTTCTAAACTCCCCCCCCCAAAATTAGAGAAGTTAGAGATGAAATGACTATTCTTCTATATCAAGAGGAAAATTCCAATATTCTTCCACACTCATGAAAAAAATAAGTCTATTTTAATCAGATTCTGTGACAGTTTATATACTGACTCATATGTATCATTTATGAACTTCTATTTACTCTCTTTTAGTGACAAAAGCATTAGCATCTCTCAGTCTTGTTTTGTACCCCATGCTTGCCATCATATTAGGAACTTTCAGATTCCTCATAGATAGTCAATCACCTAGGCCTAAAAGTTTTTTCAATTCTACTCATATGAACTTTGCCTTAACTCTGTTAAGGTTTCCATGTCAAAGCTAACTTATGTACTTCACTATAAACATCAATGGCTTCATAAAGACATATAATCTCTAAGAACCCTTTATGTAGATACAATATTGAATCATTTCTACTCTCAACTCCTTCACTAACACTATACCTATTGCTTAATTTCATTGAGACCCCTAATCCTTTTATCCACCTAATTTCATCCATTCTATCAATTCCTTTGTGGTGTCTTGTTTATTCAGCTTAGACACAATGGTCCATCATTTTCCTTTTTTTTTAATTTACTTATTTATTCTAATTTGTTATACATGACAGCAGAATGCATTTCATTCATAGTAGACATATAAAGCACAAAGCAGAGTCACACCATTTGGGTCTTCATACATGTACTTAGAGTAATCATGTCCATCTCATTCCACTGTCTTTCTTACCCCCCATGTCCCTCCCTTCCCTTCCTTCCTTTCCCTCCCCCTTTGCCCTATCTAAACTTCCTGCATTCTTCTCATGTTCCCCTCCATCCCAATTAAAGATCAGCATCCTTATATCAGAGAAAACATTCAACATTGGTTTTTTGGGATTCATTTACTTCACTTAGCATAATGTTTTCCAACTCCATCCATTTACCTAAAAATGCCATAATTTATTCTCCATTTATTTATTTATTCCATTGTGTATTTATACCACATTCTGTTTATCCGTTCATCTATTGAAGGGCATCTAATTGGTTCCAGAATTAACTATTGTGAATTGTGCTGCTATAAACATTGATATGGCTGCGTGCTGTTTTTAAGTCCTTTGGGTATAAACCGAAGAGTGGGATAGCTTGGTTTATACCAGTTATGTATGGTGGTTCCATTGTGTCTTCCGAGGAATCTCCATACTGCTTTCCATATTAGCTGCACCAACTGGCAGTCCCACCAGCAATGTATGAGTGTACCTTTTTCCCCACATCCTCACCAACACTTATTGTTGTTTATGTTCTTAATAGATGCCATTCCGAGTGGAGTGAGAGGAAATCTTATGGTAGTTTTGATTTGCATTTCTCTAATTGCTAGAGATGTTGAACAGTTTTTCATACTTTCGTCGATTGATTGTATATCATCTTCTGAGAAGTGTCTATTCAGTTCCTTGGTCCATTTATTGATTGGGTTATTTGTTTTTTCATGTTAAGATTTTTGAGTTCTTTATATATCCTAGAGATTAGTGCTCTATCTGATGTGCATGTGATAAAAATTTGCTCCCATTCTGTAGGCCCTCTATTCACCTCATTTATATGTATATATATATCTGAGAAGAAGAAGCTTTTTAGTTTGAATCCATCCCATTTATTGATTCTTGAGTTTTTTCTTGCACTATAGGAGTCTTTTTTAAAAATATTTTATATTTTAGTTGTAGTTGGACACAACACCTTTATTTCACTTATTTATTTTTATGTGATGCTGAGGATCGAACCCAGGATCTCGAACGTGGGAGGCGAGCACTCTACCACTGAGTCACAACCCCAGTCCCTAGGAGTCTTATTAAGGAAGTTGGGGCCTACTCCAACATGATAAAGATTTGGGCCTACTTCTTCTTCTGTTAGGTGCAAGGTCTCTGGTTTAATTTCTAGGTCCTTGATCCACTATGAGTTGAGTTTTGTGCATGGTGAGAGATAGGGGCTTAATTTCATTTTGTTGCATATGGATTTCCAGTTTTTGCAGCATTATTTGTTGAAGAGGCTATCTTTTCTCCAATATATGTTTTTGGCACCTATGTCTAATATGAGATAATTGTATTTATGTGGGTTTTTCTCGCTGTCATCTATTCTGTATCATTGGTCTACAGGTCTATTTTAGTTCCAGTACCATGCTGTTTTGTTACTATTGCTCTGTAGTATAGGTTAAGTTCTGGTACAGTGATGCCACCTGCTTCACAATTCTTGTTAAGGATTGCTTTAGATATTCTGGGTCTCATATTTTTCCAGATGAATTTTATGATTGATTTTTCTATTTCTATGAAGAATGTCATTGGGATTTTGATTGGAATTGCATTAAATCTGTATAGTGCTTTTGGAAGTATGGTCATTTTGACAATATTAATTCTGCTTATCCAAGAACAAGGGTGATCTTTCCATATTCTACAGTCTTCTTTAATTTCTTTCTTTAGTGTTCTATAGTTTTCATTGTAAATGTCTTTCACCTCTTTTGTTAAGTTGATTTCCAAGTATTTTATTTGTTTTTGAGGCTACTGTAAATGGGATAGTTTTTCTAGTTATTCTAGTTGTCATTGATGTACAGAAATGCCTTTGATTTATGGGTGTTGATTTTATATCCTGCCATTTTCTGAATTCATTTATTAGTTTTAGATGTTCTCTGGTGGAATTTTTTTTGATCTTCTAGGTATAGAATCACATTGTTGGCTAATAGTGATAGTTTGAGTTCTTTCTTCCTATCCATATCATTTTAATTTATTTCATCTGTCTAACTGCTCTGGCTAGAGTTGAAAGAACTATATTAAATAGAAGTGGTAAAAGAGGGCATCCCTGTCTTGTTACTGCTTTTAGAGGATATGCTTTCAATTTTTCTCCATTTAGAATGATGGTGGCCTGGGGCTTTGCACAGATGGTTTTTACATTGTTGATATATATTCCTGTTATACCTAGTTTTTCTATGTTTTGAACATGAAGCAGTGCTATTTTTGCATCAATTGATATGATCATATGATTCTTTAAATCTACTGATGTGATGAATTACATTTATTGATTTTGGTATGTTGAACCAACCTAGCATCTGTGGGATGAGCCCCACTTGATTGTGGTGGACTATCTTTTTGATATATTTTTGTGTTCAATTTGCCAGAATTTTATTGAGAATTTTTGAATCTGTGTTCATTAGAGATATTGGCCTGCAGTGTTCTTTCTTTGATGTGTCTTTGCCTGATTTTAGAATCAGGGTGACACTGGCCTCAGAGAATGTGTTGAAAGTGTTTCCTCTTTTTCTATTTCATGAAATGATTTGAGGAGTATTGGTATTAGTTCTTCTTCAAAGGTCTTGTAGAACCTGGGTGCGTATCCATCTGGTCCTGGGCTTTTCTTGGTTAGTAGTCTTCTGATGGCATCTTCTATTTCATTCCTTGAAATCAATATGTTTATCTTATGTATATCATCCTGATTCAGTTTGGGCAAATCATATGACTCTAGAAATTTGTTGATGTCTTTGATGTTTTCTATTTTATTTTAATTATCTTCTGTATTTCTGTAGTGTCCATCATGATAGTTTCTTCTTCATCACAAATATTAGTAATTTGAGTTTTTCTCTCCTTCTCTTCATTAGCATGGCTAAGGTTTATCAATTTTCCTTAGTTTTTCAAAAAACCAATTTTTTTGTCTTGTCAATTTTTTTCAATTGTTTCTTTTATTTCAATTTCACTGACTTCAGCTCTGATTTTAATTATTTCCTCTCTTCTACTCCTTTTGATGTTGATTTGTTCTTCTTTTTCTAGGGCTTTGAGATGTAATGTTAGGTCATTTATGTGTTGACTTTTTCTTCTTTTAAGGAATGAATTCCATGCAATGAACTTTCCTCTTAGCACTGCCTTCATAGTGTCCCAGAGATTTCCATATGTTGTATCATTGAAAAACTCTAGTGTTTTCTAATCTCCTCTTTGATGACTTCTGGCAACCCATTGTTCATTCAATAGCATATTATTAAGCCTCCGGGTGTTGGAGTAGCTTCTATTTTTTTATTTTATCATTGATTTCTAATTTCATTCCATTATGATCTGATAGAATACAGGGTAGTATCTCTACTTCGTTATATTTGCTAACAGTTGCTTTGTGGCATAATATATGGTCTATTTTAGAGAAGGATTCATGTGTTGCTGAGAAGAAAGTGTGTTCACTCATTGATGGATGAAATATTCTATATATGTCAGTTATGTCTATTCTATATGTCAGTTACATCTAAAGTTATTGATTGTATTATTAAATTCTGTAGTTTCTTTGTTTAGCTTTTGTTTGGCACCTATCCAGTGGTGAAAGAGGTATGTTAAGGTCACCCAGAATTATTGTGTTGTGGTCTATTTGACTCTTGAACTTGAGAAGAGTTTGTTTGATGAACATAGATAATCCATTGTTTGGGGCATATATATTTATAATTGTTATGTCTTGTTGATGTATTGTTCCCATAAGCAGTATGAAATGTCCTTCTTTATCGCTTTTAATTAACTTTGGCTTAAAGTCTACTTTATTTGATATGAGGATGGAATCCCCTGCTTGTTTCCACAGTCCTTGTGAGTGGTATGTTTTTCCCCAACCTTTCACCTTCAGTCTATATATGACTTTCCCTATGAGATGAGTCTCTGAAAGGCAGCATATTGCTGGGTCTTTTTTTCTTTCGTATCTAATTTGCCAATCTATGTCTTTTGATTGGTAAGTTTAAGTCATTAACATTCAGAGTTATTATTGAGACATGATTTGTTTTCCTGGTCATTTTTGTTTATTTTTGGTATTTAACTTGACTTAATTTCTCCTTTGATTGGTTTTTCCTTTAGTGTAATTCCTCCCTTTGCTGATTTTCATTTCCTCCTCATGGAATATTTTGCTGAGGATGTTCTGTAACAGGTTTTCTAGTTGTAAACTCTTTTAACTTTGGTTTTTATTTCAGGACCTCAGACAATAAAGAAGGTTTTTATTTCATCAAAATATAAAGTTTAATTTTGCTGGATATAAGATTCTTGGTTGGCATCCATTTTCTTTCAGAGCTTGTTACATGTTCTTCCAGGATCTTCTAGCTTTCAGGGTATGGGTTGAAAAATCTGCAGGTATTCTGATTGGTTGCCCCTTATATGTAATATGATTCCTTTCTCTTATGGATTTTAAAATTCTCTCCTTATTCTGTATGGTAGGCATTTTTGTTATAATGTGCCTTGGTGTGATCTGTTGTGCTTTTGGATATTTGGTGTCATGTAAGCCTATTGTATTTGATTTTCCAATTCATTTATTCATGTTTGGAAAATTTTCTGATATTATTTCATTGAATAGATTATTCATTCATTTGGTTTCCTCTATTCATTCCTTCATGCTTTCCTCTATCCCAATAATTCTTAAATTGGGTCTTTTTATGTTATCCTATAATTCTTGAATGTTCTGCTCATGGTTTCTTAACGTCTTCACTGTGTGGTCAACATTCTTTTCAAGATTATATATTTTGTCTTTATTGTCTGAGGTCCTGTCTTCTGAGTGAACTAATCTGTTGGTGGTGCTTTCTATTGAGTTTTTAATTTGGTTTATTATTTCTTCATTTCAAGGATTTCTGCTTGGTATTTTTTCATAATCTCTGTCTCCTTATTTAAGTAATCTTTTGCTTCCTATATTTGCTTATGTAGCTGTTTATCAAAATGATCTTTTTCTGCCTATATTTGCTCTCTTATATCATCCTTTAATTCACAAAACATTTTAATTATGTTCATCCTGAACTCCTTCTCTATAATTTCTTCATTATGCTTGCCATGGATTCTAATAATGTAGTATCTTGGTTTGTTTGGGGCTCTTTCTTTCCTCATTTTTTCATGTTGTTCATTTGACTTTCCTTCTAGCCCTTGGTATTGCTTCCAAGCTAGGGGTTGCCACAACTAAGATGCAACAAAAGTGTCCCAAGATAGAGGTGGCTGCTTTCAGTGATGGGGTGTCAGGTTGTGTGCATCCTATTGGTGGCATGTTCAGAGATGCAGCTCTGTGGCATGCAGTGTTGCAGCTGGTGGCTGTCTCCAGACCCTGTGTGGTGTCCCCAGGTGAGGTTATGGCTTGTAGAAGACTATGGTAGTAGTTGCAGTGTTCCAAGATGGAGTCAACTGGGGAAGCCCCTTGTTAGTAGATGGGGGCCCACCTGTGAGTGGCAGCTGGAGTTCCTACACATGGTCAGCTGCCTGGTATCCTGACTGGGAGTGGCCACCAGGATTCCTGCACAGGCGGGGAGCCTTAATTCCTGCACAGAAGCAGCTGTCGGGGATCCTTTAATTGCTCACAGAGAATCAGTATTCCTACTACTTGAATCTCAGGTCATGAAGTGACACAGAATGCAGCCTCCCTCTAGCCCGCCATCTTGGATCCCTCATTTTCTAACTCTCTTTGCCAATGACTACATTAAAATAAAACTACAAGTTTTATTTTACCGAATACATGAGCAAAACACTTCCTATTTGCTGTTGACACTTTAATGTTCTCCAGATTCAATTTCAGTCTGAAAGATTTATTCCCCTAGCTGTTTAAAACAAACATCACTGGTAGACAGTCTTCAGCCATCAAGTTTCTTTTAGAATTGCCTCAGCTGAAGAAAACTCATGCCATAAGGTCACGCCCCCTTCTAGGAGCAGTCTGCTTTCCATGTCTGACCAATACATCAGGTGCTGTTCTATCACCAACTTGGCATGAATTTGAAGGGTTATCCCAATTTCATAGTCCCCCCAGCAAGCTTGTGGATGGCCATATTGAGACTACATCAAAGCCTAACCTATCCTACTGCCTTTCCTTCCAAAATTTTCTAGCATTGCTTCAAAGATAACTCTTTTTTGTTAATTTTTAATTGATTTAAAAAAATAAATGACAGCAAAATGCATTACGATTCTTATTACACATATACAGCAAATTTTTTCATATTTCTGGCTGTATATAAAGAATGTTCACACCAATTCATGTCTTCATTTACTTTGGATAATGATGTCTATCACATTCCATCATCCTGGTTAACCCCCTGCCCCTTCCCTAACCCTCCCACCCCTCTGCCTTATCTAGAGTTCATCTATTCCTCCCATTCTCCCTCTCCCACTATAAATAAGCCTCCTTATATCAGAGAAAACACTCTGCATTTGTTTTTTTGGGATTGGCTAACTTCACTTAACATAATCTTCTCTAACGCCATCCATTTACCTTCAAATGCCATGATTTTATTCTCCTTTATTGCTGAGTAATAGTCCATTGTGTATATATGACACATTTTTTTTATCCATTCATCTACTGAAGGGCATCTAGGTTGGTTCCACAGTTTAGCTATTGTGAATTGTGCTGCTATACACATTGATGTGGCTGTGTCCCTGTAATATGCTGTTTTTAAGTCCTGTGATTATAGACCAAGGAGTGGACTAGCTGGGTCAAATGGTGGTTCCATTACCATATTTCCAACGAATCTCCATACTGCTTTCCATATTGGCTGTACAAGTTTGCAGTCCCACCAGCAATGTATGAGTATACCTTTTTTCCCCATATCCTCACCAAAACTTATTGTTGTTTGTCTTCATGATAGCTGCCATTCTGACTGGAGTGAGATGATATTTTAGAATAGTTTTGATTTGCATTTCTCTAATTGCTACAGATGATGAACATTTTTTTCATATATTTGTTGACTGATTATATATACTCTTCTGAGAAGTGTCTGTTCAGGTCCTTGGCCCATTTATTGATTGGGTTATTTGTTTGTTTGCTTGTTTTGTTTTATTTATTTATTTGTTTGTTTGTTTATGTTTTTGATGCTTAGCTTTCTAGTTATTTATATTCCCCAGATATTAGTGCTCTATCTGATGTGTGAGGGGTAAAAATTTGCTTCCAAGATGTAGGCTTCAAAGAGAACTCTTAATAAATCTCCTGTATGCTAACCCCTATTTAAAATTTAGCTTCCTGGTCAATTCATCCTGTATTGAACTGAAACCAGTTGCTTTCAAGTGGTCCCTTTTGCAATTTTTTTTAACAAGTAAGTACTCATTACTGACACAGAAAAAAATACAATGCTAAGAATTGTGTTTATAATTTAATATGCTCTTAGAAATCATTCATGTAAAAATATTTCCAATAGAAAACAACTAAAAACTACCAACAGACACTCCACAAAGTAAAAATATGAATATAAATCTAATGGCTCAAATTTTGCTCAAGCCTTTGGATAGAAGTATATGTATGGTGTATCTTTTGGTTTTGTATTGATTTAATTAATGTGAAAAGAAAATACACAGAGGGTTAAACGTTCAAGCAGAATGATATAGTATAGAATGATAAGTGAGTCATCTAATTCCTTCTTAAGTCCCACAACCTATTCCTAATTTATCATGATTTCTTGCAGAATTCATATGGAAAGATAGGGAAATCATATGTACTTCTCTTTTACATAGTTTTCTAATACACGTGAAAGCATATGATATCATTTTGCAATAGTCTTATCTAGGCTCCATTTTAGGTTTCTACCTATTTTCCCTTCTGACTATCTTGCTTTTTAATTCATTGTTGTTGCTGTTGTTAGAAAGATGGATTTTATTTTTCAGCAACTAATCAGGTAAATGAACTTCAATTAATGTAAAAATCCCCTTTAACAAGCTTAAGCAATGAAGACAATGAATATTCCCTATAAAAGAGAGTCTAGAATCAGAGTTGCTCCAGGTGCCAAATGTTAGGGCTCTTGATTCTTTTCTATGTGGTTTTCTCAGTTCTGCTCACTTCTGTGTGATGCTTCATCCCCAGGCTGGATAAAGACAACTGCAAGAAGCTCCCAGAATATCAGACATTATAAAATCAAGATAAAATACCAGTCATCTATTCCTCTTGTATATTTTAAAAATCTAATTAGTCAAATTCTTATCAAATGTTCATGTCTAACCCAATCACTAACAAGAGCTGTCTTAGATGATTGAGCACTACTCCATGAGAGGTGGGTGCTGTGGTCTGAATGTTTGTCCCCATTGCCCATATTTATAAGTTGAAATCCTAATTCCTAAGATGTTGGTGTTAGGAGGTGGGGACTTTGGAAGGTTATTATGTCATGAGAGCAGAGTTTGCCCCTATTAATGCTATTTAGTTCCCTCATAAAGACACCCCTTCCAGCAAGTGAAGCTGCAGTGAGAAAATACCCATCTAGAAAGAAGTGGGCCCTCACCAGACACCAAATCTGTCAGCACATGATAAATGAGTTGTCTGATTGCTTCCAATCAGTAAGAAATAAATTAAAAGAAATAAATTTCTGTTGTTTATAAGCCACTCAGTTAAGAGTATTTTGTTAAAGCAGCCTGAACAGACCAAGACATGGGGACAGAGACAACTGCTCTTAAAAAACATGGTCATAGAGAAGACCATATCTACTTGATAAAATCAAGATTCTGTTAAAGATTAAGAATGGGGTAGAAAAACGGGGAAGTCAAGAAAAAAGTATCAGGCAGAACATCAGTAGTGTTTACTAGATGTTGTAAGTTTTCCATCATTTCTACAATAAGGTAGGAGAATAAATAAATGTACACATTCAATTTACTCTTCATTGTCTCCTTTCCTTCTAGTCCCTCCCTGGCCCTTTCTCTCTTTCCTTCATTTTTAAAAGGTTCTGCATGATCTGTTTCCTTTTACCTCTCAAGCCTCCACACTTTATCCACTTGATTTTTTTTAAGTTGAATATCCTTTCAGCCTTCATTTGCCTCAGGTCAAAAATCATTTCCTTCAAAAGTATTTCCTTAGCCCACCTAATATGAAACTGGAAGGACAGAAGAGTATGATGAAGAAGAAAGATGTATGTGCAAGTAAAAGTGAGGTGCCCCTGTAATCTGACCCCATGCCAACCTGTAAACAGTTACACTGACTATGATCTATTCTTGTGCTCCTGTTATACTAGATCAAGGTAATACACATTATGTCTAATTTGTCTTCATATTGTCATAACACATTACAGGAGGATTCATTTTAGTAGGAGTCAGGACTCAATTTTTGAATAGTCAAATTATTATGGATAAAATTTTTTTCATGCATTTTAAACAATGTGTTTCTTAGAATTTACTTAAGAGCTACAAAGTACCAAAGGAAACAAAATTCTAAAATTTGAGAATTTAACCAAAGAAGTTAAATGTTCAACTAAAACAAATTTAAATTTTAGAGATATTATCAATGCCTGTTGTATTTTATAGTCTATCAAATATTATTTGTGAAAAAGTTCATGTGAGAAGAGTGAGAAATATTGATAAAATCTAAATTAGAAATAAGTATTCATAATCCAAAGAAATTATTGGCCTTATTTTAATTATGACATAATTTATCAGTTATGGGGATATAGGGGTTAGCATCAAATTATCTGCAAATCCTTGTTCATTTTGCAATCACTGATCTCAGAGAGCACGATCATTAGAAAGGTGACTTCAAATTAATAGTGACTTTCATTTCCTTAATGTAGTAGAGAATAATGGGGATTGTAGATCATCACATCAGTATTTTGTGATGGGGTTTAGTTTTCCTTCAATTAATATTATACTTGGATCAAAATGAATTTATATTTCATGTCAAATGTTGACCTTTTTGAAAGGTCTGATGCCTTTATTAATAAGCAAAATTCCTCCTTGGGAAAACTAGCAATTTCCCAATTCCCTACTTTTCATATATGTGAATAAAGTTTAAGAGATTAATTTTTTACATGTTCACTGCAACATGTGAACTATGACCTAACCAGTGTCTACACACTAGCACACATATAATACAGTTGTGAGATGTTTGCTATACAAATTAAGTACGTACAAAATATCTTATGGAACTAATGGCTTGGCTTTTATCTAAAATATCAGGAAACTCTAGAAAACTGGGTAGAAATCACCAGTGACAAAATCTCATTGTCCAGGAACCCATATTTACTTGGGTTATCTGGCATTATGGCATAAGTGTGGCCACAAATTGAACTGTTATTATCATATGAATGTGTATTTATCATATGAATTCCTTTGAAATGTTATTATATTCTTCAAATTATATAGATAGTCATGAGGACAAACTTCACACATTATAAGAGAATTATAGTATATAGAATTATATTTAGATACACTTGGGGAAAAATCAGATTGCATTTCATATGCTTTTAGAAATCAGATTGAACTGTCTCAGAATTTCCAAAAAGCAAAATGGGAATCAGAAGTATTTAATTCTAGACCATCTCCTTTCTGTACTCATAGCAGCAGCAAAGCAACTGGAAGCAAAGATTTCCATCTTTTTCTATCCTAGAAACAATTCTATGTTCCCATGGTTGTTCTCATCCTTCCTTATTGGAGTGTTTTCCTATGCAGGTAATAGTATCAGTAAGCAGGGATAAAGTTTTCCAATACCATTATCTGGGATTTAAATACCATTAATCCAACACTCCAAGGGTCCATTAAAAGTTTCTTTTCCATATTTTTTAATCTAAATTTTGCAGGTTTAGTAAATTATTCACATAGTTCCCATAAAAACAATGATTTTTCAGTGATTTTTGTTTAATAAAACTGAAGAGCAATTTTTGTTGTTAACAAAATTTTGTTGAAATAGTGATTACAAAGATAGATAAACTTATGGGTGCAAAAATACCTAATTGTTGTAACCTTAGAGGTCTAATTTTAAAAATGTGTGACAAAATAGAGTATATAATTTATTTTAACCACTTAAAATTGTGTATGAAAAGAAAGTCGTAAGAGGCTGTACTTACTCAGGCTGGTGGGATGATGAACTATTTTTCTTATTATGTTGCAAATTTACACAAATAGAAACACATTATGTGTACAATTTTCACACCAGCTTTTTTCACTTAGAATTATTTTCAAGATATGGCCACATAGATATTTATAACCCTCTTATTTTCATTTTTTACCCCAATTTTTTATTTGTTCTTTTTAGTTATATGTGACAGTAGAATGTATTTTGACATATCATATATGCATGAATCATTATTTCCCATTTTTGTGGTTGTACACGATGTGGAATTACACTAGTCACATATTCATATATGAACATAGGAAGCTATGTCTGATTGATTCTATTGTTTTTCCCATACCCATCCCTTCCCCTTCCCCCACTCCACCCTGTCCAATCCGGTGGACTTCCCCCACCCCTTGCCTATTGTTAGTCAGCATCCACATATCAGAGAGAACATTCTGCCTTTGGGATTTGGGGATTGGCTTATTTAATTTAGCATGATAGTCTCCAATTCCATCCATTTACCAGCAAATGCTATAATTTTATAGCTGACTATTATTCCGTTATATATATATATATATATATATATATATATATATATATATATATCACATTTTCTTTATCCATTCATATGTTGAAGGGCACCTAGTTGGTTCCATAGCTTAGCTATGTGAACTGGGCTGCTATAAACATTGATATTGCTATGTTACTATTGTATGCTGATTTTAAGTCCTTGGGATGTATACCAAGGAGTGGGATAAGTGGGTCAAATGGTGGTTCCATTCCAAGTTTTCTGAGGAACCTCCATGGTGCTTTCCATGGTGGTTGCACCAATTTACAGTCCCACCAGCAATGTACCTCATGTTTTCATTTCAACTAATGCATAGTGTTCCATTTTACCAAAATTTACTTTTCACTCGCCTACTGAAGGATGTTTTGTTTTTTCCCAAAGTTTCATTTTTACAATGTTGCAATGAATATCTTTCAAAGTCTCAGAGTTTTATTTTAAAAAGCTACACTCCACATTTTTAAAAGAAAAGAAAATTATATATTGTATTTAAAGTCTCCTGTGTACCCTTCCCAAGCCCACTCTACTCCCTCAACAGAAGAATGGCTACTATGAATTTGAAATGAATTATTTCTGTGCATGTTTTAATTCCTCCACTACATCTGTGTGACGATCAGTAATTTGCATTTTATTTTACATTTATATTAAAGTGTACATATCCTTCCACAATGTAAATATATATTATTGAATTGTCCTCCAATGTGTTGTGCCAATTTATACTAATATGAGAGTTCTTGTTTTTATGTATCTTTGACAATAACTGATATTGGCAGAACTTTTGTTTTATGTCATTCTGGTAAATGAATATGAACTTATACCTCACTGTGGTCTTAATTCAAATTTCCCTGCAGTCTCCTGGGTGAATTGTTTGTTGACCCTCAAATTTACCTTCAGTTAATTGCCTTTGCCAATTATTTCATTGCTTTTTGGTTTTAGCCTTATTTTGTAGTACTAATCTCTTTTCAGTGTATACATTGCAAACATCTCTCCCAGTTTGTTCCTTTTTTTCACCTTCAGCATGATATTTTTAATGAAGAAAAAGGAAAACAATATGATTGATTTCTTTATGAAATTTTTACTTTTTTGGTAAGATATTACATTGAATTATTTTAGAGTGGAAATAAATAGCTTTCAAAATAAAAGATAACATCAGAATGATTTTGCTTGTAAGGACAATATTTTAATAAACAAGCATTTAATAAGCCAGTATGCTATGGCTGGATTTCTTAATCATTTTAATCAAGATCACTGTTGAATAGACTTCATCCTAAATATTTTATGGCATCTTATTCTAAGGTAAGTTTTAATTTCAATGTAGTCAGTTTTTCCAATTTTTTTAATCATGCATGCTTTCTTTTCTGTTAACTAAATCCTTTCCTTTATTAAGATGATCAGATAAATTATCTCCTTTAATTTGTTAAACTGAGGAATTATTTTGAAATATTTTCTGATGGCTGAAATAGCCTTGAAATATTGAGGTAAATACTACTTAGTTGTGATAGATTTTTAAATACATCACTGGACTTCATGTGGTAATATTTTGTTTACAATTGTACTTCTGTTTTCACACTGGATATTAACACATACATCTTATCTTGCTTTCTTCTTGTCCAGTTTTGTATCCATGGCATACAACTACAAAGTTGGGTAGTTTACTTCTTTGTTGAGCATTCTCTAAACCGTTTGTATAATCTTAGTATTTTCCGTTCATTAATATTTGGTAAAACTATCCAAACTATCTTGACCATCAGTTTTTGCTTTAAATTCTATTATGTTAATGCTTATTAAGATTGGTAATTAGTATTTTTCAGAAAACTACACATTTTACATGTGACTTGAAAGTTTTGAACAAAATTATTCATGATATCATAATGCAGTTTCCTATGGAAACTTTCTTGTTCTTCCCTTCAAACAAATTATCTATTGGCTCCAGAAGCTGCATTGCTTGTATTAGTAGATGAACTGCAGCAAGGAGGAATTACAACTAAACTATCATCATTCCAGAACCCTTATCATAAGTTTAGAAATTAAAAAGGAATACATTTCAAAGTAACTCAAGGATTAAAAGAAAATTTCAATAGCAATTAATGTATATAGAAAGACTGCAAATACCAATATACCCTACCAAGACTTACCAAGAGAAAAGAAAATACAAATAAATACTATTTAAAAAACGGGAATAAAACCAAAACCTAAGAAAAGAAAGAATACTTACTGGAAAGAATAGGGACCTTAAATTAGGTGATATATAAAAGTAAAAGGCAGTGGTGAACAATAAAACTATACCTACAACTATAATTATGACCTGATAGGTTCTCTTACAATAGTTAAATAACTAAAAATAAGGTCTCTAAATAAAGACTCTCAAAATAGATGAGATACAATGGAAATTCTATAACGATTCTGAAATTTGGGAAGGAGAGAAAGAAGAAAGAGAAGCAGTCCCCCTCTATTTCTGAGAAGGGTTGAAAATGGTGAATTAAATTTATAGTAACAATTTATAGGAGAGTGTCAGAGGTGTTAGTTGCCTCTCAACATCCTCCCTTCCCTTACTGTATTATAATAATAGAATCCCCCTAGATACAAGTCTATGCAGAATTACTAGCTTTTGACCACATGACTAAGATCCGAATAAGCAGAAAGAATCTGTGCAACTTCCAGAACATGACCTTAAAGAAAGGATCAAGGCATATCCTCTATTCTCCATATTCTTCTTCTCTTTGGTTGGAATATGATGTGGTCAGGATAAGATGTAGATGAGAGCAACCTCAAGCTGGCAGAGGAACCATGTAGACATCTGCATCCTTGAGCCTATGAATCTACCATGCCAAACCTGGATTGCATATACCTGGAAAGTTATATGAGATAAAAATAATATTCCATCTTTTTATATTATATTTCATATTTTGGATATCTGTTACATAGTTGAATTTATATCCTAATACATGGGGCAAGAGAGCTGTCTATATCTTAGGTAAATATTTGTTAACTTATTTTCATACGACCCTAGAGAAATACACACTTGATAATGAACATGTAGGATGGAAAATAATCATTATTAGTATAAAAGAGAACCATAAAAAAATCAAAATGAGGATAAGGAAAAAATTACTAACAGCTCAAGAAAACCAGAAAAAATAATAAAAAAGAGTGAAGATAAAAATAAACTAAAATAAATTTTTTAACACAATGATGTAATAAAGGGAAGTATATCAGTTGTTATACTAAATATAAATGTTTATCCCCAGTACAAAGATGCAAAGAATCAGATCTTTTTTAAAAATTTATATGCTACTTTAAAGAAACTCATCTGAAATAAAGTAATAAAAACAAGTTGCAAACAAAAAATACTGGAGAGGATGTGAGGAAAAGGGAATGCGTGCACACTGTTAGTGAAAATATAAATTATGGAGAACAATATGGAGGTTCATCAGAAATTAAAAATAGATCCACCATATACTCAAGCAAGCTGGGCAGTGCCACATGCCTGTAATTCCAGCAACTCAGGAGGCTGAAACAGGAAAACCTCGAGTTCAAAGCCAGCTTCAGCAATTTAGCAAGGCACTATGCAACTCAGTGAGACCCTGTCTCTAAATAAAATTTAAAAATGGGCTGGGGATGTGGTTAAGTGGTCGAGTGCTCCTGAATTTAGTCCCTGCTACCAGAAAAAAAAATGATCCAGCAATTCCACTACCAATACCACATATATATCCAAAGGAAATGAAATAAGTATATCAAAAAAGACATTTGTATTTCCATGATTTTGCAGCATTATTCAGAATAGCCAAGACATAGAATCAACCTAAGTATCCATCCACTGATGAACAGATACAGAAAATGTGGTATATATGCAATGGAATGATATTTAACCATAAAAAAAAGAATGAAATCCTGTCAATTAGGATAAGTGGTGTTAAAAAATAATCATTATTATAAATGAAATAAGTACAGAAAGACAAGTAATATATGATCTCACACATATGTGAAATAAGAAAGAGTTAATCTCAGAAGTTCAGAATAGAATGTTGGATACCAAGGCTAGAGTGTAAGGGAAAGGTTCATCAATGGTTACTAAATTAAAATTAGGTAGGACCAAGAAGCTCTGGTATAATATTGAACAGTATGGTGATTATAGACAATGATAATGTTCGTATATTTTAAAAAGCTAGAAGATAGGATTCTAAATGTTTTCACAATAAAGAAATGATAAATATTTGAGATGAAAGATATGTTTAAATTGACTTACACATTACATAAGGTATACACTTATTGACATATCACATGGTACCCCATTAAAACCCCACAAGTTTCATGTTTATGTATTAGTTAAATAAAGAAAAAAAGAAATAGAGGAATAAAAAGAATGTAAAGCAAAGCCAAACAAAAAGCTGAAAAGCAAATATTCAAATGGGAAGGATGAGATTTTAGGATTAAAGTTGCTAATAGAAAGGGATCACTAAATAATGACAAAAATATAACTTACAAAGAAATTATCATGTCATCCCAGAAGTAAAAGTCTTAGTCAAATTTTAACAAAACTGGAGGCAGACTCAAACATTTTCCATTGCCATTTCATTTAATATTGTCTTAAATACTCTAATAAATAGATGTTAAGGGTTTAAATTTACTTTCCTCCGCTTGCATTATAAAATTATACAACTGTTAATTAAGCACTTCTTTTTCCTACTAACCCTCTGGATCACTTATGAAATTTTCTATGTTGAAATATATATTGCTCCTCTTTTTTTCCATGACTGATTAACATGATTATAGTAGCTTTAGAATATTTTTTATTTGGTTATGTAAATCCTCTTCCACTATTATTCTTTTTCATACTTTCTTGGTGGTTATTTAACTTTTTTGGCATTTATTTTACCATATGAATTTTAAGATAATCTTATTCAATTCCCAAAACATTATATTAAAAGTAACAGAATTCTACCAAAAAAGGGGGGGATTCTTATTTTGTTTATTTTAACTTTGGGGAATTGCCACTTTTATATTATATTTAATATTATACAAAATTTGTTCAGATTTGGTATGATAATCAGTCAATAAAATTAGTTTTTTACAAATACACAATTCCTATGAATTTCATTGAAATTCCTATGTAATAGTTTTATCACAATATTAAAAGATTTTTTTGTTTCTATTTCTAGGTGCTTATTGCTGGAATGAGAGAAAAGTATTGAATTTTTAACATACTAGTTGTTTTCAGCACTGTGCAAATTTGTCTCTTCTATTCTAATATTATTTTTTTACCTAGTCTTTTGAGATTTATAGAAGCAAACTTCTTCTCAAGTTATCCATGCATTTGGTGATTGTATCTCCTGTTTTGTCCATTTTATTATCTTTAAAATTTTTTAGACAGCAAACAGCTATTTCAGTTTGTTTTTCCATGGCAAATACAACCACCATCATCATGACATAGATGTTTTCTGTTTGTATGTATAAAAAAGAGAGTTGAAGGATATTCTGAGATGTTACCATTGCTTAAATAAAGGTGGGTTGGGGAGTGGGAACAACTGGGTCAGGCTAAAGGGGAGAAATTAGCATTGCACTCATACAGTGATATATTCTTGACAGATTTTACAAACATGCATTTATTTTATAATTTGTAAACCATCCAACATGGAGAGAAATCTTTTTAAAAATATAGTGTGATTTATATTTTTTATTAATGATTTGTAATTTGATTGCTTATGATCCAAAATTGTAGCCTGATTGTCTGATGTGCTGACACTGCCTCAAGAGTGACTTAATAAGTACTCAATTTTTCAAAATGTTTTATGTGTATTTGAAAAGACTATATATTCTCTATTGATAGGTCTATTAAATGGAGTTTGTTAAATTGTATTAATCAATATTCTATACATTAAAATGTCCCTTCACACATCAATATTCTGAATGAAATATGACATAGTAGCAACTTTCACAACACGTGGATTTTAATTTCTCTACAAAAGCCTCTCCATTTTGCTTTTCGATATAGCAAGCTCTGTTATGTGTTGATATATGTGAAAAAAAAACGTGGTTTTTATACCTTGGTATTGTATTTTCTTAGGTTTGGTCCTTTTATTGTTATATTTATACATGTTTATCACTTTTAATGTTTGTTGCCTTCAATTATATTTTGACTAATGACATTGCTTCAATGCCTTTCATTAAATTAGTTTTGCTTGAAAATTAGTTTTAGTGCCATTTTTATTTAGGTTTGACTCTGGTAAAAAGGGTATAACAAGATTTTTAAAAATTGCTTCTGACATGATCATTAGTTATTTTATCTTTTGTGCTTTTCGTTTGCTATGCTTATTTTTTGCTTCTATTCATTTTTTTCTAGATTTTAGGGATACTGTAATTAATAAATGTTCCTTTATTATTTTATTTTCCATCACTGGTTATAAAAATTATGTTTTTAATTTCTAATGGCTTCTCTTGAAATTTTTACCAGAAATTTTTTTAATAAAAATCAAAATTCAGGGCTGAGTTTGTGGCTCAGTGTTAAAGCACTTGCCTCACATGTGTGAAGCACTGGGTTCGATTCTCAGCACTGCATATAAATAAATGAACAAAATAAAGACCCATTGACAACTAAAAAAAATTTTTTTTAAATCAAAAGAAATCCAGTATCTTTGTTTCTCTAGTTCTTTAATCTACTTGTTATCTAGAATTTTAATATGCCCAGCTGCTCATTTTCAGCAGTAAACCTGACTTTCTGGCTTCACCTCAAATGAAGCTCATTCAGACCCCATAGCCCATACAGACGCAATTTCCTTACCACTCTGCCCACTTCTGGGCCAAGTCACCAGTTGCACTGTCATTTAGGTCCCACTTTCTATTTTGTGTTTCTGATCCAGTTGAACATGGAGATATTTTCCTTGTTTTTCAACACAGCTAAAATTTATAATTTTCTCACTTTATATTTTATCTTTCGTGATTGTTTTGATGAATTGGGTGGGTGGAAACAGGGGAACGGTTCCTCTAACAAAAACTTGAAAGAGCTTGCCAAATTGACAGAGCACGTTATACTTCTATAATCAGAAACATGTTTTAATTTAAGAGTGAATAGAACACAAATGTATATTCACCAAACATTCACATATATGCCAAGTAAGAAGGGGGGGAGAAGAAATATACCAGAATGCTAACATTTGCTGCTCTGATAAGTAGAATATGGAGAAAGTAATTTTTGTTCTTTTTACTTTCTATATTTGGAGCAAAATAAGTAAGATAATTTATTCATTTTATAATGAAAATATAAACTTATTTTTAAAAACTTTTAGGAGAAAAAATGGGTATTGTATCAGTAGTTATATAAAAAACCTAAAAATAACAATGCCAATCCAACAGGATTTCCTAAGGAAAATAATTCATTAACAGGTATTTAAAATGAGATCATATGTTCAGAAAGATTTCTTTGTCACTGTGTCTCAGGATTTAGAGAAACTGCTCTTTTATACACTTGATCAAAGTAATAATCCAAATATGCTTCCATTGAAATGATGATCCAGAATCCTCGAAGATGCCTGTGATTTGGAAGTTTCCTGCCAAAAAGAATGGAAAGCTCAACTGCTCTGAACTTGTTTATGGCATAGCTTTTCAGCATTCCTGCGTTCTCTCTATATTTCCCTATACAAAGATGAGAAAGAAGACAGTAGATGACTACTGGTAATGAGTTGGATGGTTCTAATGAAATTTAAAATTATGTGATTAAATGGCACCTGCAATTTTTCTCTGGGTTCTATATATCAATAGAGAAATCAGATATCCACAGAGAATGAATGTGTGCCAATTGGGCAGTAAAACATATAGCTCCAGGTGCAATAATAGTATATTTGAATGCCTTGTGCTTTTATTTTGCAATATATTCTAGCTAAAATTCCTCCTATTATTTTTATGTCTTCTTTCTCTTTGTGTCTCACACATCTGTTGGCACCTGGAAAATGTAAGTCC
This sequence comes from Marmota marmota marmota, assembly GCF_001458135.2. Classification (NCBI taxonomy): domain Eukaryota; kingdom Metazoa; phylum Chordata; class Mammalia; order Rodentia; family Sciuridae; genus Marmota; species Marmota marmota. Next base: position 11,770,857 of record NW_025999853.1, on the reverse strand, counting down.
TCAATAAACACTTACAGGACAAATGAATGAGCAATGTTATGAAAAGGCACAGTTCTAAACAATAAGCAAGAGCACTGGGGAAGAATTATGAATAATATACTGAACATGATACAATGATTTTTCAGTAATGGTTTGCTTCTGAATTCTCATATCTTTTAACACTATTCAAATATTTTATTTTAGTTTCCTCAATTGCAATAAAACATATGATTACAAATGTGATGAGATGATAGACCTGTAGATATACTGTGTATTAATTCTTAAAAGGAGATTAAATAATGAAATTACTTTTAATTCTCAATTTTTCTAAACCATTCAAACCCAAAAATGGTACTTAAGAAAAAGCTATGTTCTGTTCAACATCTTTAGTAATTTAAGAAATGTAAATTAAAACTACATTGAGATTTCATCTCACTCTAATTAGAACAGCAATTATCAAGAATTCAAGTAACAATAAATGTTGTTAAAAATGTGGGGGAAAGGGTACACTCATATATTGCTGGTGGGACTGCAAATTAGTGCAACCACTCTGGACAGCTCTATGGAGACTCCTCAAAAACTAGGAATGAAAACACCATGTGACCCAGCTATCCTACTCCTAAGTATATATCCAAAGGATTTAAAATTAGCATACTACAGTAATGTAGCCATATCAATGTTTATAGCATCACAATTCATGATAGCCAAGCTATGGAGCTAACCTAGGTGCCTTTCAACAAATGAATGAGTAAAGATAATGTGATACACACACACACACACACACACACACACACGCACACACTGGAGTATTACTCCACCATAGAGAAGAAATGACATTATGGCATTTGCTAGTAAATGGATGGAACTGGAGATAATCATGCTAACTGTAATAAGTAAGTCCCAAAAAATCAAAGGTAGAATATTTTCTCTGATATGCAGAAGCTAATCCAAAATAAGGGGAGATAAAAAAGAATAGAAGAAAAATCGGTAAACAAAGGGGATGAAGGGAAGGGAAAAGGGATGGATAGGAAAAGGCAGTGGAATGAATCTGACCTAACATTCCTATGTACATATATAAGTACATATACAAATACACACAATGAAGTTCACTATCATATACATGCACAACACACTAATTAAAAAAAAAACTATAAGTAAATAGCATAAAGATCAACAGAGGAAAGGGAACAGGGGGAAGGAGAAGTGGAAGGAAAGGGGAAGTATTGGGAACTAAATTAGTAGAAATTATATTCCATGCTTTTATGATTATATAAAAATGAATTCTATTGTTATTATAACTAAAAAGAACCAATACAAATAAAGTAATAAAAAAAGAAAAAACGATTTTTATCTTGTCCATTTTTGTATAATTTGCATCTGTGAGACTAACAGAAAATTTACCATGGTTTTCTTGAATTTGTGTATTCTAATGTAAATTAAAATGCAATAAAATAAACATTGATATAAAATTATTACATTTTAAATGTATAGTGTGACGATAGTTGTGTGTCATATAATTTTATTAATGTTTCTTAATGAGAATGTAAGAGTACTTAAAAAGAGAATTAGTGGTCTTAGTAAAATACTAATAGAACATCTATGTAAATACAATATAAAGTGAATTAGTGAGATTACAGTAGATTTACCTGATATGTCTAGATAATGCTGGGAGGGAGAAAAGGTGTTAAATATAGAACTACAAGCATTATGCAAAATTTCTGCAAGATTATATTTTCAGAATAATATTATTTCCAATTTAATTCTGTGTGTAGAAGCTGCTAAACAGAACAAAATTGATGAGTGATTCAATGAAGTAACAGTTTTATCATTAGAATAGACTGAAATTACACAGCTGTAAATTCCCATGAGCTATAATGATACTGGTTTCTTTTTAGGAGAACTGAAAACAACTTATCAAGGTTTCAACTAGAAAAACAAAAAAGATAATCTAAATTAAAATATTCTTGAAATACACTGTAGATAGTGATTTTGTATTATAATCTCAAAAAGCTAGAAGACAGGATTTTTAATATTATCCATAAAGAAGTGATAATTTTGAGAATATAAATATGTTTAACCTCACTACATACTGCATACACATATTAAAACATCACCTGGTACCACATTAATATGTATTTTTTTGTATTTTGTATATTAAAAATAAAATATTCTGAATTATGCACAAAAATAGTAATTTAAAATCTGTGTATTCAACAGATGAAGGGTTATTGCCAAAATTTCAGTATTTCATGGACAGTATCTATCCTCTGAAAGATAAGGTCTAATCAACTTTTTTCAAAGAAGGAAATCATCCGCATATTTAACATTAGTTAGATGTCAACTCTTTTGATATGATCTATTTTAAATTCTGGATAACTACATTATTCTTAATATTTTTAAATTATAAAAGTAATGATTATAGGCATTTTTCAAAACACAAAATTATGAAAAAATAAAAACCACATGTAATACTATCATTTAAAGATAGTACTATAATATGATATCTTTCTAGCCTTTTTTTCCTGTGCACATACATATAATGTTAGTTTTAAATTAAATTTACTTCCAATGGTAAATATGCATTTATTTGATAGGTATTTGTTGAAGAGTGCCTATGAATCATTATGAAAATCCAGATAATTAAATATCACTTGAAAATATTATTTTTAATGACTATGGATGATTCTAACCTTTGGATGTATTATTATTACTTAACCATTCATTTATTTGCTTTGATTTGGGGTTGTCCCCAATTCACCCATTTATTTTTACATTGATTAGAACATTCCTCAGAACCACTCCAAAGATTAGCACAATGTATTCAACAAACTGCTAAACAAGTTTTCAATACTTCCTATTTTCTTTGAAAGGGAAAGTTCAACATTTAGCTTGCCAAATT
>NW_025999853.1:11752979-11762979 GCF_001458135.2 Marmota marmota marmota | reverse complement strand
ATAGCAGTCATGTTGGATTACAGCCTATTAATGACTTTATTTTCACCTTGATTACCACTATAAAGACTACCTCCAAATTCTGTAAATAAGGTCACATTCTTGAGTACTAGGGATTAGTATTTTAGTAGCTTTTTCACTACTATACAAAATATATACCCCCAAAGCAATGACCTGAGTTACCCACCTCCTCCAGCTACACCTATCTGTCTACAGTTACTAACCAGTTAATCCATTCAAGTGAATTAAAACAGTGGTTAGGTTAAAATTGTCACAACCCAATCATTTCACCTCTAAACTTTCTTGCATTGTCCCACATATGAGCTTTTGGGAGACACTTTATATCTGAGCTATAACAGATGTTAACAGTTCTTTGGGGGTGGGTGTAGGGGGTTAAACAATTTAACCCATAACAGGTTTTCTCATGACTTGATCATTTCTGTCTCTGGCACTGTCATTCTGTCTCCCTTTCTCTCTCCAGGAAAGCTTCCAACTGAAGTTCCTGTGTAGGGCAGTAGTTCAAATTTTGTTGATGAGCCCAGGCCACGCTATTCAACACCATTAGCCTAAAGCTACAAGAAGCATTCCCTGAGATGTAATTCTTTAAATTCCCTTAGTTACTTACTTCCCAAATTTCATAATCTCCAAGGGAAGAAGGAATGAGCTTCACTTCTACACACCTCTCATCTCTGTGTCCTTTCTCCCTCTTCAATGGCATTCCTCTGTCCTGGCCACCATCATTTCTTACTGCAATTGCACACTGATCTGCTGATTATTCTTCCTGTTTCCAACTCACCTTTGTCCAATCTACTCCATTTTGCTTCAGACAGATGATATGAAAACAAAAACCCAACCATTCCAAGTCTGTCAGTGATTCAACTTGGCTGCCAGATGAAATTTAACCTTCTGCATATCACAGGTTGTTTTCCATGCATTCTACACTAGCAGTATCCTATGCTTTAACCATGCTAAGTGAGCCAGTCTGTGAATGCACTCTATTCTTCTACACCTTTGGATCTCTGCACACATTGTTCCTGGCCTAGAGTGTCATATACCTCCCTTGCATATATATATATATGTGTGTGTGTGTGTGTGTGTGTGTGTGTACATATACACAATGGAATATTACTCAGTCATAAAGAAGAATGGAATTATGGCTTTTGCTGGTAAATGGATGGAACTGAAGACTATCATGCTAAGTGAAATAAACCAGGCCCAAAATATGAAGGCCAAATGTTCTCTCTGATACGTGAATGGTAATACACAATAAGAAGGGAAGGGAAGGAAGAATAGAAGTTCATTGGATTAGATAAAGGGGAATGAAAGGAAGGGAAGGGGGTTGAGATTAGGAAAAATAGTGGAATGTACTGGACATAACTTTCTTATGTTAATATATGAATACACAAACAGCAAACTGCACATCATGTACAACCACAGAATGGAACATTCTCCATATACGTGTAATATGTTAAAATACACTCTATTGTCATGTATACCTTAAAATTTAAAAAATTTTTAAAAATGAATAAATAAATAAATTTTATAAGAAAAAACACAAAAAAACACACACTTTATAGGAATTTGTATTTTCTAAAAGTGTAACTTTAGTTATCACTTTTTCATCAAGAGGAAGGGAAATTAAATCCTACCTGTAGGCAGGATCTTGGCTACTTGGCAAGTGATACTGCCTTCCATGCCCAAGCCATAAAGGCTTCAGCCCATAGCTTTTGCCATAGCTTTCTTCCTTCTCTTAGGATGTTTGCTCTTGGAACCCATCACATGCCATAAGAAAGGCCAAGTAGGCCATGCTAGCTACACAAGTAAGAATTCTGAGCACAGATCCTACAGCCTCTGGTCAAGCTGCCCCCACTCACATTTCTTAGAACAGAGACAAGCTATTCCTGCCATTCCCTTTCTCAATTGCAAGTTTATACACAAAATAAATGAATTTTTTTAAACTCACAAGGTTTGGGGGTTGTTTTTTTGTGGAGCAATCAATAACCAATCAATAGATTTTGATAGCTGGGAATGAAGTGCTCTATAATGAAAACTTAAAATATGTGGCATTAACATAACGAGGCAGCAGGGAGAGGCTGGAAGAGCCTCAAAAAAAAAAAGTGACTGAAACACAGAAAGGGCCATGGAGGAAATCTGTGGAAGCCTGAAGGGCTATGGGAAAGTTGTTGATGAAGGCTTAAAAGAAAGAAAACACAATTGGAAACAGAAAATGAAGAGTATTTTCTCTCTACAGTCTTTTCCTTAGATGTGGTTATTTACTTATGGCAAAAATCAAAGGCTCTCTCTCTGTACATAATAGTTCATAGGTTCACACAGTGACATGATACCTTTCTAAGCCAGGAAGAGAGCCCTTACCTTCTGAACCCTGACGATGCTGGTACCTGAAGATTTCCAGCTGCCAGAATGGTGAGCAATCAAAATGATACAACTCCTACTTGTTTTGGGGAGGGATGCTCACTCTAAGAATTGAGTCAATACATCATGAGGAAATCCAAAAAGTCCATGGAGAAAAAAAGAGGCCTTCAGCCCATAGCTTTCACCAAGCTGTCAGTTTTATAGCCAACACCAACCTGCCAGCCACATGAATGGGCCAGGTTATCCTCCCAATGATCAATCCCAGTTCATACAATGTGGAATACAAACAAGGAATTCCTACAAAATGAATTCCTTCCAAACCTTCCAGATTTGAAGATCTGTGAGCAATATGAATGACAGATGTGTCACAGACTTTATCTCTTTTTAAAAAGTCTTCCTCAAGCTTCTAGGTAAGATTCAATGTTCCTCTTTTCTGCTCCCAAAGCACTACTTGTGAAACGTTATCTTAGCACTTATTGTATCTATTGAATTTAATTGTTTACTTCTCTTCCTCCATGTAAGCTCAAGGGAAAGGCTATGCCTTTTGGGGATAATATCTCCTCAAATATATTTCTTTTTCCCCTTTCTTTCTATTTCTGAAACTCTTATTGAACATTCTTACATTAGATATGTAAGGACTTGTCAGTATGTATACTCCAAGTCTCAGCTTTTCTTTGATATTTGCTACCTCTTTTTCTCTCCATACAATGTTTTGAGAATTTTCCTATGGCCTCATATCCAATTTTCTAAATCTTCAGCTGAAACTAATCTGCTTTTCCATCCATCCACTGAGTTTTAAATTTTGAGTTTGTGTGTCATGGTTTTTTTTTCCATTTCTTGAAGTTTACTTTGTCTTCTAAAATATGCCAGGTTTTTTAATTAATTAATTTATTTTAATTAGGTATATATACAGCAGGATGAATTTTGATTTAATCTATACAACTGCAGCACAACTTTTCATTCTCTGGTTGTACATGATGTAGCATTGCCGTGGCCACATCAATGTTCATAGCAGCTCAATTCACAATAACCAAACTGTGGAACCAATCCAGATGCCCTTCAATAGATGAATGAATAAAGAAACTGTGGTATATACACACAATGAAATATTACTCAGCATTAAAAGAGAACAAAATTAAGGCATTTGCAGGTAAATGGATGGAGTTGTAGAATACCTTATTAAACAAACTAAGCCAATCCTAGGTGACATTTTTAGCTTCTATTTCCCCAATTACACCCAGGCTTGTCTTTTCATTATAACATCATGGTCATATTATAGCATGAATCTGAGAATTACAATATGTGAAGTCTTTTCAGGTATCATTCTCTTATATCTATGTCTACTGGCTCCTGTTTGGACTGTTCTCTCTGTAGACTTAATGATTACAAACTTCTAATTTTAATGAGAAAATTATTTATAGGAAGCATTTAAGACCTAGGAACATAGTATATCCTTCCCTTCCTTCATTTGTTTATGCATAGTACCTGAGAGTATTGCTTAAAACTAAGTTGAAGAATTGATATTTTTTGGACCATCTAAGTGATGTGAATGTGGGGTGCAAATTTATACAAGTGCTACTTCATAGTATTAACCCTTCAGGAACTTTCCCTCTTGTTCTGCTCATGACAAATCTTTTTTTTTTAAGTTCCTAGAGTAGAGGATATGAGACAGGATTACTTCTCATTACTATGAGGGTATACCCTGGGAATAGCTCTATGGAGGAAGAATTTCATATGAAATTTCCTATACTGGATGGGTACAGAGATTTCCGTCCTGTACTGAAACTCATGGAAACTCTGAGCACCAAAACTCAAGAGCAGACTCAGAAAATTCCTTGGGACAAAAGTGGCTTTATTGATACACTGGCTTCCCACATTAACTGACATTTTGGCCTGATTATTTCTTAAAAAGGTACTGATAAAAAGAAGTACCAAATTTATATGTGATTCAGCTTGTTTAATTTTCCTGCCATCATTCAATGCTTTTAAAAAGTTTTCTTTTCTATATTTTTATTCAGCATTATTTGCTGCCCTCAGGAAAGTTGATCTGAGCCTAAATAAATAAGCCTTGTTTCCTGGGTCTGAGTCTTCTTCAGCTTCTTCTGCAGCTCACTTGAAGTTTATATTTTCCTCTTATAACATTCTTTTTCTAACTTTATAGCTCTTCTATGTGGACTTCCAGTATTACCTTCACATTTCTTGAGAATTTAAGCGCTACCCCACCCCCCATCCTCCAATATAATGCAGCACTATTACATAGTGTTTAAGAGCACAAGTCAAACAACTCAAGTTTAATGCCAGATCCTTCCATTATTACCTTGGGAGGCAACCTAATGTTTCAGTGCCTCTGTTTCCTCATCTGTGTGAAAGATGTGTGAATGATGATATTAGTACCTCACAACATTGTAAGAATAATATGAAACAATATATATATAAGGCACTTAGAACAGTATCTGCCATACACAGTAAATACTCAATAAGTTTTAATTATCTTCATTACTAAAATTTTACCTAAAATATTCCTTCTGCATATTTATTATTCATACAACATGCAAGCTTCAGTACTGCTCAAAAAATTATAAAAATCCCCTAGCTTATTATCCATAGTGACTTTTCAGAATTTATTTCAACCCTTCTCAAGATCTCATTTTTTCTTTCATTCAGAACCCTTTTAATCTGATCCAGAGAAACTGAGTCCATTTGGAAATACATATTTCAGAATTTCTGTACATTCACAACCATGTTCTCTACTTCAGGGGAATCAAAGTCTCTGTTTTCTTAGACTAGTTAATTCTTGACCTTTACCCATTTTGCTCTTTCTTTACATTCACTATTTTCAATACCTTTCTCCACCAGAAAATTCTTCCTACCTCTAAACTCCACTGAGTTTTACTTATCCTAAAATAAACTAGCCGTTTCAGTCTCTTACCTCCTTTCCTCTTCCACCAGCATCAATATCTCTTGAAAGAGTAATCTGTATCCTCCACACCAATTTTCTTATTTTCCATTTCCCAGTCTCTCATTGTTTCCTTCCAGAAATATGATTTATCACACTTAAAATTTATAGCCCTCAAGTAAGCAGCAATTGGATTTCCAAACCAAAAAAAGTCACTCTTCAGAACTTTTCCCACAATTCCTTGTAGTAGTGAATATATTGATCACCAACTTGAAACTATACTCCTTCATTAGCTTTTACATAACTATCCTGCATTTTTTCTTAAAGGTAGTGGCAAATCAACAGAAAACGAATATGACGGTAGTTAATAATCCATGTTTAGGCACAAGCCTGAGAGTTACTGAGCTTAACTATGACACAGCTGCAATTTCCTTAGCAGCAAAATGTGAATAGTATTTGTCTTGCCTTATTCACTAGTTTTAATGTGAATAAATAATGGATCTAAAAATGCCATAAAAGATGTAAAATACTAAGTAAGCCAAGTGCACTTTGATAACTTAGAAACAGATATCCTACCAAAAAGTATATAGAGACTCTTGCTACCAAATCATCTATGAAGTTCTAAGAACCCAAGCTTTATATCTGACCAAGATTTTTCATCATTAAAAACTTTCAAAGTGTCTTCATCAAGGCAAAATCATCCCCATGAAGGGCTTTTATCTATAGTCAAAAAATTTCACATAAAAAAAAATTCCCTAACTTACCTGTACTCACTTTAAAATGCAAAAATGATTACTGGGAGTGTATTGGAGTACTTTCATATTGATCATGTAATGTGAAATCAAAATAATAATATTCACTTATGCAAACATGCAAATTGAATTGGCCCAATTGTGAGTAGGAAATATTACCAGTTCTTGGGGAAGGTGCCCTTGCAATTTCTAAGGAACACGGTTTCTTTGTAACAGCTGTGTCCATGAGATCACATAGAAAGTTCTCATTTTCTGAAGGAAAAGTATCCAGAGAAGCAGATGGTACAATTTCCATAGTATAATTCCTCTTCTTTGGATAGGACTCCTGAAAAGGAGGGGGAAAAAAACAAACAGCTTTGTAATAAAGACATAAGTCTCTTTTGATTCACAAAAACTAGAAAAGATACTCAGATTTATCAGATCTTCCAAAAGTGATTGATATCTGGTGATTAATTTGCTTGAACTGTATGATCCAGCATCACCAGTGATGATTTTAAAAGCGATCTTCTAACTTAGTTTCCCTGAATTTGTTCCTGAACTAGTAAAGTCTTCCCTTCTTCTTGTAATGTATGAATTTTTTCTAATTGTGGTACAAACTATTGTTTAATCAACAGTCATTTCAACTTTGCTTGCCTCTTAGAGATAGCCGCATGATGAAATATTGGCCATTTATACATAGCAGAAGTTTGATGGGAAGCTTTTAGGAAAATATTTTCCTCAGAGAAGAAGCTTATATGGAGGCATTTTCAGAGCTGAGGCTATATTCAGTCTCCTGTCTTGATGCAATTTTGTTCATAGAGCTGAGGCAGCATTTTCTGTCATTTAAAGTTAAAATTATTACCATCCAAAACACCAGCATTTTTCTGTGTGTATTTTTAATTAATTTACTAAGGTTACCCTTTTCAAGTCAGGACAAAATGTGGTCCAATTCTATATGTCAGATACTTCAATGTACTCTAAAAATTGAAATTCATTTCATTTTTTATCAATTGGTCACCAAAATTGGACATTTTTCATATAGATGTGTGTGTGTGTGTGTGTATGACTGTGCTAAATATCAGAGATTTTTAAAAACAAATAAAACATAATCCTTGCTCTCAGGAGGTTCATAATCTGGAGAAGATACATTAATTGCATGAAGAATTTCAAAATTAATTATGATTTATCTTTTGATATTTGTTATCTAAATAAAGTTTATTTCAATACTGAGAAATAAATAAGAAACTAAACTCATATTTTCAAAATAAATCTTCCAAGATATATGAAAAGTTTGACAAAGATTTAGTATAAGCTCCTTCTTCTCTATAATGATATTTACAGTACAGAATTCAAGGTCAGTATAATTGCTTTCTGACCAAACCAGACCCTCACACATCAAAGAGTCAATTATGTTCACTCTTCTCTATTGAAAGCAGGAAATTGGGAGTAATTTATTTTTAACAACAAAGAGTGACAAAGTAGAAAGCATCCAGAGGAAAGCAATCAGGATGGTATATGATTTTAAAACCATGTTAAACAAGAAATGATGAAAGGAACCATAGTGTTCTTCCACAGAAGCCTCACAGCCAGGATTGTTTCCTCAACATACTGAAAAGTCTCTCCCTCAAGAGCTGTCCTACAAAGGGAAGGGAAGGGCAGAGGTTGCTCTGGTGGATTTATCCAAAGCTTGTATGGCAAAATAATAACTAATGTTTATAAGTCAAGAAGGGCAAATTCAGTTTAATATAAAAAATAATATTTCATAAATTAAGAATATTGCTTATCTATTAAAATTAAAATGTATTGATAAATCATTATCCAACAAGTAGCATCAGAAACCAACAAAAGGAATGCCTCATTACTGAGGCATTATTATGGATTATCTATGGATAAAATTATCTATGGATAAAATTATGGATGAAACTATGCACAATGCCATAAGCCCTATAAAGGCTAAAATTTGTCTTGTACACCACACCACTGTATCCAAAGAAACAATACAGGTCCTTTCACATAGTAGGTGATCAATAAATATTTATTGACTAACTTAACAGTTTTAAGTGTCTTTAAGCAAATCTAACTACTGATTATGGAAATTATTATGACATTTTCAGACGCCCATGATTTTGTCTTTATGTTTGTTTGTTATTGTTTACTACTTTGCTTATCAAAGAAAACTGATACAGCTATTTGGGAGGCTGAGGCAGGAAATCTCAAGTCCAAGCCCAGCCTGTGCAACATAGCAAGACTCAGGGAAGGGAGTGAAAAAAACAACAATAAAATTGAAGAGTCTATGAAAAAAAGAGTCTGTAGCTAAAATCCTAATTTATCCTAAATTAAATTCATCAGAACAATGCATGGATTTGGTGAAGTTGAAATTTTACTATGTTTATGAAGAATTATAAGAATTTTTAAATCTTTGAAAACAACATTGAATTTAACCACACAGAATGGGCTAATTTACCTTCCCATTAAAATGTTTAATTAGGAAAGCTATCACATTCACAATAACCTCAAAAAATTAAATACATTGGGGCTGGGGTTGTGGCTCAGCGGAAGAGCACTTGCCTAGCATGTGCAAGGCCCTGGGTTCAATTCTAAGCACCGCATAAAAATAGATAAATAAGAATTTTTTAAAAAAATTAAATACTTTGGAATAAATTTAACCAAGAATGTGAAGGACCTCTACAATGAAAACTACAGAATACAGAGGAAAGAAATTGAAGAAGACCTTAAAAGATGGAAAGACTTCCTATGCTCTTGGAGAGGCAGAATTAATATTTTAAAAATGGCCATACTAACAAAAGTGTTACACAAATTCAATGAAATCCACCATAAAAATACCAATGACATTTGTCACAGAAGTAGAAAAATAGTTCAAAAATTTTTGGAAGAATGAGAGATGCAGAATAGTTAAAGTTATTCTGAGCAAGAAGAGGAATGCTAGAGGCATCATAATACTGAACTTCAAATTATACTACAGAGATATAGTAACAAAAACAGCATGGTTTTGGCACAAAAACAGACATTCAGACCAATAGAATAGAAGACACAGAGACAACCCTACATACTTAATCATCTGATATTTAACAAAGGTGCCAAAAACTTATGTTGGAGAAAAGATAGCCTTCTAACAAATGGTGCTGGGAAAACTGGATATCAATATGAAGAAGAATGAAACTTGATCCCTATATCTCTTCCTGCACAAAAGTCAAATCAAAGTGGAACAAAGATCTAAGAATTAGACCAGAAATTCTGCAACTGCTAGAAGAAAATGTAGGCTTAACACTCCAATATATTGGCACAGACATCGACTTCCTTAACAAGACTCCTAAAACATAAGAAATAAAACCAAGAATCTATAAGTGAAATGACATCAAATTAAAAAGCTTCTGCTTTTTAGTAAACAATAAAGTAAAATAAACAGTAAATAATGAAAAGTATGAAGTTATTCTAAGCAAGAAGAGGAATGAAAGATCTTTGCCACCTGCTCCTCATATAGGGGATTAATGCCCAGAATATGTAAGAACTCAAAAACTTAATATGAAACAACCAATTAACTCAATAAGTGGACAAAAGAACTAAAGAGACACTTCTCAAAGAATATAAATGGTCACTAATATATGAAAAATATTCAATGTCTTTAGCAATCAGGGAAATGCAAATCAAAACTACACTGAGATTTAATCTCACTCCAGTCAGAATGTCAATCATCATTTGGGTGAGAATGTGGGGGAAAAGGTACATTTATATATTGTTGGTGGAACTGCAAATTAGAACAACCACTCTGGAAAGCAGTATGGACATGCCTTAAAAAACTTGAAAGGGAATCACCATATGATTTCATATTTATTCAAAAGATCTAAAATCAGCATGCTATAAGGATGCAGCCACATCAATGTCTACAGCAGTGAAATTCACAATAGCCAAACTTGGAAACAGCCTAGGATCCTGTCAACAGATGAATGGATTAAGAAAATGTGATTTTAAATACATATATATA
>NW_025999853.1:11723269-11751851 GCF_001458135.2 Marmota marmota marmota | reverse complement strand
ATACACACACACACACACACACACACAATATACTATATATATATATATATATATATAATATACACACACACTTACATATACACACACACATACACAATACAGTTTTACTTAGCCATAAAGAATAAAATTATGTCATTTGTTGGTAAATGGATGACTGCTAAGTGAAATAAACCAGAACCAGAAAGTCAAGGGTCATATGTTTTCTTTTATATGCAGAAGCTAGACCAAAATAAGGAAGAAAAGAAAGAAACGAAGGAAGGAAGGAAGGAAGGAAGGAAGGAAGGAAGGAAGGAAGGAAGGAAGGAAGGAAGGGAAAGGAAAGGAAAGGAGAAAGGCAGGAAAAGAAAGGAGAATCCCATGAATACAGAAGGGAGATCAATGGAGTAGAGGAAGGGAATTGAAGGGGAGGAATGAGGGATGGGGAAAGGTAAGAACAGTGGAATGTATCTAACCAAACTTTCCTATGTACATATATGAATATACCATGGTGAATTTCACCTTTATGTATATACATAATGCATTAATTTTAAAAACTGTAAATAAATAGAAAACCATTAGTAGAGTAGAAAAGAGGTAAGAGTGGGAAAGAGGAACCAAGGGAAAGGCACAGTACTGGGGACTAAACTGGAGCAAATCATATTCTATGCTTGAATAATTATACCAAAATCAAGAACAAGATTATGTATATCTATAATGAACAATTAAAAAGGAGGTATATTTATTAAAGAAAATTAGAAAATATAAAGAAAGAAAAATATCACATGAAAATTGAGTATGCTGAGAAAACTAATGACATCTAAGAGCTATGAATTTTCCTCACAGTGTTTACCTCTGAAAGCATGTATGGATATATTCACAAAAGAAAAAAAATATCTTAAACAGTCATGAAGTGCTCCTTCTTCTGCTCCCTAAGAAAGTGCCAAAATTTCTCATTGGAAGATAATTTTTGAAGTACAAGGCTTCCTGTGGAAAATGAGAGCCCACTTAAAGAAAGAAGATAAAACACAAAAACAATAAATCCATACTTTTGTAACCAAATATTTCATATCACAAAAGAGGGTCATTCAACAAAATACCTGCCAATTATCCCTCAAAGGAGAATATGCTCGATAATAAAAAAAATTAATCTATGTGTGCATGCTACTTAGTTTCAAGGGATTGATCATTACCACTTAACTTTTGAAGCCCACCCTCACACCTAAACCACATGTTCCTCTCTCTAATACATCCATCTCCTTTCCCTAGCAGAGATAAATGCTGTTCTAAACTTTGTTTTTAAAATTCCCTCAATTGTTGTTAAAATTTAACCATATGCATAAGTATCAATAAAAAATAGGTTTGTAGTACTATATGCTTTTGAAATCTATGTATAATCAAAGCCTTATAACATGCTTTAATAAGTTGTTTACAATGTGTTTTTATAGATGTTTAAAACCATCTAACAAGTCAAAATTTATAAGTGATTAAAAATAAGGTCCTAAACTTCAGTAAAGAAATGAGGTATAAAAATTCAGTATTGGCTTGCATTTCTTTAATTGTTAGAGATGTTGAATGTTTTTTCATGTATTTGTTGAGTGATTGTATATCATCTTCTGAGAAATGTCTGCTCAGTTCCTTAGCCAATTTATTGATTGGGTTATTTGTGGGGTTTTTTTTTTTTTTTGGTGTTAAGATTTTTGAGTTCTTTATATATCCTAGAGATTATAGTGTTCTAATGTGTGTGTGGTAAAAAAAAAAAATGCTCCCAAAATGTAGGCTTTCTATTCAAATCACTGATTATTTCTTTTGCTGAGAAGCTTTTTAGTTTGAATCAATCCCATTTATTGATTCTTAAATTTTAATTCTTGCCCTATAGGAGTCTTATTAAGGAAGTCGGGGCCTAATCTGACATGATAGAGATCTCACTCCAGTCAGAATGGCAGCTATTAAGAATACAAACTGTTTACCACATAGACAAAGCGTTTGAAAACAAAACTGTACTTGGGTGTGTGCAGTTGCAGTGACGTGGTCATGGACACGTTCCGTTTCAGGTCTTTGCATTCAGGGTTGCATGGTCCGTTCATTCACTCATAGGTCCCGGACTATCTGTCCTGACTCCTTGAGATCAGATCGGAGTCCCGAGTGTGTCCATGCTGAGGATTCAGCCAGGGCAGAGCGTGGCAGTGCAACAGGGTTCTGATTGACCGCCTCTGGTGCCTCTGAGGGAGCATCCCTGAGCAGTGGATCTCTGTGTGTTGACCCAGGTACTGGGACCACTGCCAGGCCCTGGAGGCGGTGGTGACCAATGGGGGCGTCTGGCAGGCTACAGCGATGAGGCTAGGCATTTATATTTTTCTTTTTTTATAATAGGGAAGATTCGGCCATCACTGGGTATTTTAGAATCCCAGGACATCAGAGTGAAATTATCAGTTGTCAGATTCTTTTAACAATACGTCTTCAAAGTGTTTGCTTTAACATCTGAAAAAGGTTCCTGTGTCACTTCAGACCATTGGATGCTGTGGGTGAGGCGCCGCGCTCCTCTGCCATGGCCCCCTAGGAAGCTGTCCTTCTGTTGAATACTGTACCTACGCGAGCAATTCGAGTGGACTGTGCTTTAGTGTATTTATAAATGATGGATTCGGTTTCTGAAATTAAACTTTTTATTTGCGGTTTTCAAAAAAGAATACAAACAACAGTAAGTGTTGGCGAGGATGTGGGGGAAAAAGCACACTCATACATTGCTAGTGGGACTGCAAATTGGTGCAGCTAATATAGAAAGCAGTATGGAGATTCCCTGGAAAACTGGGAATGGAACCACCATTTTACCCAGCTATCCCACTCCTTGATCTATATCCAAAGGACTTAAAGACAGCATACTACAGGGACACAGCCACATCAATGTTTATAGCAGCACAATTCACAATAGCTAAACTGTGGAACCAAACTAGATATCCTTCAGTAGATGAATGGATAAAGAAAATGTGATATATATGCAATGGAATACTATTCTACATTAAAAGAGAATAAATTTATGGCATTTGCAGGTAAATGGATGGAGTTGGAGAATACAATGATAAGTGAAGTTAACTAATCAAAAAAAACCAAATGCTGAATGTTTTCTCTGATATAAGGATGCTGATTCATAATGGGGTGGGGGGTGGAGCATGGCAGGATTAGAAGAACTCTAGATAGAGCAAAGGGGAAGGGAGAATGCATGGGGCTAAGAAAGATGGTAGAATGAAATGGACATCATTACCCTAAGTAAATGTATGAAGACTCTAATTTGTGTACAACCAGAGTTATGAAAAATTGTGCTCTTTATGTATATGAATTGTAATGCATTCTACTGTCATATACAACAAATTAAAATAAAAAAAGTTCCCCTAAGGAAAGAGTGTCTATTGTTAGTGTTGCCGAATGTCTTGTTTGCTTATTGTAATATCATAAATTGAATTGAACCCAGCACCTGGGCCTCACCCATGGTAGGCAAACACTCTATCACTAAGTTACATCCACAGCCCCTGACTAATGTTCTGTAAGTTTTATTTTAGCAATTTCCATGTTCTTGTGCTTTGTTATTCGCGGAAGACACAAAGGTCAGTGGTGCACAAAGACCAGACAGCTGCACTTGGCTTGGAGGGGGCAACATATGATGAGGGGCAAAGACCAAATGGACTATTTTCTCTAGACATGGGGGGCAGACAATGGTGAGCATTAAACTGGTGTCACATAAGGAGGACAAGAAGAAAAAGAAGAAGGAGGTAGGGAGAAGGGAGAAAAAGAGAAGGAGGAGAAGGAGGAGGGGAAGGAGGAGAGGGAGAAGAAGAGGAAGAAGAAGAAGAAGAAAAAGGAGGAGGAGGAGAAGGAAAAGGAGGAGGAAGAGAAGGAGAAGAAGAAGAGATGTAAAAAAAATGTTTTACACATATTCAAAAGGTAGAAGAGGGGCTGGGTTGTGGCTCAGTAGTAGAGAGCTCACCTAGCACACTCGAGAGACTGGGTTCAATACTCGGCACCACATAAAAATAAAATAAAGGTTATTTTTTAAAAAAGATAAAGACAGATTAGAATTGTTCTCTGTCTCCAAGGGGGTAGAAACAGGATGGAAAAAAACAATAATAGGGAGAAGATTTCAGCTGAAGATGAGGTTTCTAACAATTAGAGCTTCCCAGGATGAAATCTGCTGCTTCATAAGTAGCAGGTTCTTAACCCCTGGAGTCTTCAAGCATACCCTGATTGACACAAGGTATCTCCTGTGCATAAAAGATGACAGTTTGAATTAGATGTGTTTTAAAATGCTAGGTAAATTAAGACAATCAAGAGAAGTATTATGTTAATACTATGATACAAGCTACCTGATACTGTGCTTCGAAAATTCTTTTTCTGATAATGGGGAAAGTAATACTAACACCAGGGAGTGTAGGTTTATGGGTCTTTCAACTGTGATGACTCACAATTCCAAATGACTCAAAATAGATAAAAGCTTTTGGAAGTGGTCTGACTCCTCTGCCACATTCCCACAATATCAAAAGAAAGTATCTCAAAAGATTTACAATGACATTCAAGTCAAGAACATAACAATATAAATATAGAATAATAATAATTGTAACTTTTAAAAAGGAGATTCTTAAGAGAGACTTTGAGTGGTAGAAAAGGATGATTGACAGCAGGGCAATTCTATGGAAAACAGCATTCATGACAGTGGTCAGTAGAATAATAGCCTCCCTAAAAGTCATGTCCTAATCCTGCATCCTGTGAATGTATTTTGTTATGTAGCAGAAAGGACTTTGCAAATAAATTTTGAGATCATCCTGGATTATTCAGGCAGCCCAGTGTAACCAGAAAGGTTCTTATAAATAGAAGAAGGAAAAAGAGTCAGTGTAAGACTTACTCAAGGTGCTAGCTTTGGATTTGGAAATTAGCCATGAGACAAGGAATGCAATCAGCTCACGTAAATTGGAAAAGGTAAGAAAACAGATTCTCTCCTAGAGTCTCCAGAAAGGAAAGCAGCCTTCTGAGACCTAGTGAGACCCATTTTGGACCTCCAGAACTATCAAGTAATAAAATCTGTGTTGTTTTGTAAACCACTAAATTGGTGGCAATTTGCTACAGTAACAACAGAAAACTCATGTAACAGGAGCAGAATGGAAGTACAGGCTGAAAGAGGGGCATAAAAACTGGGCACCAATGGGAAAATACACCTTGTTATTTTGTAACATGGCTTAATATTTTAAAGAGGGTGATTCTTTACAATTCTTAAACTCAATGCAGCACTACTGAACTAGTATTTCCCTCCTACACTATCTTGGATCTTGACAAGTAATCCTATAATGCATTTGGAAAAATAATTGTATGACAGTAGCCAGGTATCCATTTTTGAAAACAGAAAAGTAGTGGAGGTATTGGAGATAAGCCTTTACCAAATATTTAAATAAATATAAATGGTTCTGCTATAATAATTGAAAGGCAGTAGAATAGAAGATATACATAAAAAGAAACAAAAAGTTCCAATACTTGGAGAAATTTATTATAAATGAAGCTGGTAATTCAAATCAGTAGGAAAACAACAGATTACATAATAAATGCCAGGAGAAAACTGACCCAGGAATTCTACAGAAATAGAATTCTTGTCTACAATAAAACTTATAAATGAAAATAAGAATATACTTCCGATGGTGTATATTGAATGTGTCATTTACAATATTAAAAGACTAGAAATTATTTTAGGTTCATCTTTAAAAGATCATTTAATAAGTATTATTCAGGTAATAAAAGAAAATGCAGAGGTTCTCTGACTTTAGACTATATAAAATCCACCTGAAGCACTTGTAAATAACACAGATTTGTGATTCTCTTTTAAATTCTTACTAAATAGAATCTCTAATGGTGAACCTAGAGAGCTATGTTTTACAAGTATTCTACTTCATTTTGATGCAATTAGTTGGTGAAATATACTTGAAAAACACTGGAAGAGTACTCAAAAGAGTATGAGCACGGAGTCTGAATCCCAGGTCTGCCTTTTTAGCAAAGTTGCCTTTGCAAAATTTCAGTTTCTGCATCTGGAAAATTAGAATAGTAACAGTATCAACCTCAAAGTTTTGTTGGTAGTTAAAAATGAAATAATAAAGTACATAAATAAATTTGAATTAAAATTAAATATATTGTGCAACGTGTTTAGTGTAGTATCTAAGCATCTACATGATCAATAAATGTAGCAATCATCATGATTCAGATGTTTAACACTTAGTATTGTTACTCTACTAGCATCCTGGCATAGCAGAGTGGCATCATTTGCATCCTTTGAAACTTCTCTCATTTCCTGACCCCTAAGATCCAGTCTACCACCCTCCTCTTTCCATGTCCACTGCTGCCAGGTTAAGCGAGGGTTCAATGCCACACATGCAGATTATTCCCACTGCTTTTGAGCTCCTCTTCATCCTTGCACAGCTTCACATCATCCTATGCCCAGATATCAGAAAAATCTTTGAATACTTTCTCCTCACATTATTCCTGGCCCAAGAACTTAAGTTCTTTCAAAATATTTTTTATTCAAAGTAAAATTTTCTACCTTAGCCTTGAATATACCAACCTCACTACTTTAATTTACTTTCCAGATGACTCTATGCCAACACTTTATTTCATATGCTTGTTAGATCAGCCTAACACTGAATTTGAACTCACAGCTCCGACTATTGAAGTTCTCCAACTATTTGAACGACTAATAAAGAAGCATTTCTGCAATAGTGAAATAAAAATCTCCCAAACCCCACACCTTCTTAAAAGCAAGAAGAATACTCAAATATTTGAAAAGTTAACTTTTCCGAAACTCTAGAACCCACTGAAAGATCTGCAACAATCCATCAAGTATTTATTCAAGAAAATTAACAGAATATTTGTGCAAACAGTAAGAACTATGGTGTTTTTAATTTGCTTCAATCCCATTGTTCTCTCCCTAATTCTACAACAGCCTCACAATAACGGTAAGTATTAAAACCAGCAGACCACTAAAGGGGGCCCAATGGGTTCCGAGCTCAGCAAGAAGCCTCACACACACACACAGAATTCTCAATAATGTTCAGCAGCTCCATACAAATGCCTTACTTTTAGGACTTGTCTCTATTTTATCTGGTACATAACTCACTCAGGGGAAAGATGTTATATTCAAGATGTTAGCTAAAACCAATCAGAATCAACTGTTTAACATTATAGCTATTCAACATTATTGCTGCCACAGCCAGTGTGTAGATAAAATGGTTGTCCAAAAAAACTTGAAAGAAAAATCTGGGTAATAAGATATTCATATAAATTTTTGAAAAGTTTCAGCATATTTCTGAGGATTGAAAAGGCCACACATGCCTATTTGGCTCTGTGCATGCTCAGAAAAGATCTAAGAAGATTCTCATGTCTCAATGATAGTTAACCTTGAAACTGCACGAGTAGAAATTAAAGTCTAGAGAAAACATGTAAACTGCCAGAACTTTGAGGCATGCATCAACTTCTTGTTTGGATTGTACCACTCTCTACAAGGAAATAAACAAATAATTGTGGATGATATATGAATAAGCATATAGTTTGTTGGTATGAACAAAAAGAGAAATCAGTAAATTTTGCCAGTTACCAATATATTTCATCTCTTCTGCTTCAATTCCAGTATCAGAGACAGTCGATGTAGTAGGATTTTATGTCAATTGGCTTTTGGTTTTCAGATCCATTTTCCAGAACTAATTTTGAGAGTGCCGAATCCTAACCACTAGACCACCAGGGAGGCTATAGAACTAATTTTGAAGTTTGAGGAGATTTTGGGTCCATTTTACTAAAAATGGATTTGGATTCAAATCCTGGTTCCTGTAGTTTACTATGTTTGGCAAGTCATTGAATGTTCATTTTTTGTGAATGTTCATTTTTTCATTTAGAAAATAAAAATGATAATACCTTTCTAAAAAGGTTGTTTTGAGAATGAAGAGATCCCATGTAAGAATCAAACACTACTTCAGGAGCACAGTAGAAGCTTCATTTTAGGGACAACTTGATTGCCACTGCATATGAGCTGTACTGAGTATTTTATGATAAGAAATCCTGGAATATAAAAAGCCTGCAAACACCCACATATTTAGTCAGTGACAAGAACAATTGTTCTCAATCTTAGCTGTACATGCAAAACATCAGAAAAATTTTCAAAAAACATAGTGGTCTGAGCCTCATCCCTCACCCCCCACTGAAATCTGAATCCAGTAGCTCCTGGGTGAGGCAGAACCTAAGCATATATAGTTTGGAGAACCTCTACACCTAAATTAGACACAGAATGGTCCCATGCTGATAATCTTTACAAACATATTTTGCTTTTTGTTTTTGTTTTGTACTGGGATTTTTGAACCCAGGCATGCTTTACCATCGAACACTGAGCTGTATCCACAGTCCTTTTTCCTTTTCCTTTCTTTTCTTTTTTTTTTTTTTTTTTTTTTTTTTGAGACAGGGTCTCAATAAAATTACTGAGGCTGGCTTCAAATTAAAATCCTTCTGCTTTAGCCTCCTGAGTCCCTGGGGTTATAGGTGTGTTCCACTGGGTTTGGCTTATGCATAAAATCTTTCATAGTTTTTAAAAATACTATTTAAAAAGCCCTCAGTGTTTTCTTCCTCAGACTGCAAAACCATACTATTTTAACTTCCTCTGAAAACACTTTCCAATATTTGATTACTCCTATAGGTCTCCTTAGAACCTTGCTAAATTGCCTATCTCTTTGTTTACATGGGTGTATTTAGTATCAGCTGAACTTACTAGAACCAAGAAGGAAGGTTACTGTAATTGATAGAGCTATTGACATAATTCCAAGTTACTATTAATTTCAGGACATTTTAATTATTTAACTTTTTTCTTTTTAGCAGGTCAAGATGAAAGAACTCTGGGCACCTATACACTAGCCCTATCTGAGTCTAAAAAAGCCCCTGCACTTCTTTACTTTTATTCTTCACGAATCATACTTCCATAACAAATATACTTAACTTCTGATGGAGTACAGCAGATGTATGCGACATTCAACCAACATTTGTTGTGTGTGCTCTATATTGCATAAGGAATAAAACTTTGGCCTCTTAAATTTTTCCCTTATCAACAACTGAAAAGAGGTAATATAGAAAATATTCCCTTGAGTTATTCACAATAACCAACTTCAAGTATCTCACCATTGCTCTTGTGAAGTTGGGGGGTTTTTGTTTGTTTAGATCACTGCATATTTGGAGGTAAAGGGTAAGTGGGCTGTTTTAGTACTTGCCTTCAGAGGAGAGAAATAAGCTTAAAGGCATTCATTTTTTCCTTGGTTAGAATTTAATTTGCTTCATCATTCTTTTGCTCTAGGGGAGATGGCACAGAATACAAAAAAGAACCAGAGGAAGTACTTCATTTTTGATAGTTGTAGAAAATCTATCATCATAAGATCAAAAAGTTACTGTTCCTATATTCATTGTGATATATATATATATATATATATATATATATATATGGATATACATTCACAGTAGTTGAATTTAAAGGGGTGTGTGTGTGTGTCTGTGTGTGTATATAAAACATAACTTGCCTTCCTTTCTATTCTAGCACATTTTGATTGCTAATGTCACATGGGTTCATTTTACAAAAGACAGAATCTATTCCCCCTTTAGAGGGGAGCCCAAAATTGAACCCAAAGAAATATTGAAAAAAAAATGTATGGACTTTACAGTCAGAATCTGGGGGTGGAAATTCCAAATCTGTCAGGTAAAATAGCAGAGTTGAATTGAATAAAAGGATGAAAATAGATGATTAATAATAATACAGCTATAGACAGCTGGCTCATGGTTCCATTCAGTACATGACAATTTATAATTCGTTCATTTATTCCACCTGCCTGAAGAAGATAAATCTAGAGAAAGACAATGGAAATGAAGTACAAGTCTATCAAATAAAACAAAGCCAATATTCATTAGCATTCTTGAACATGTAATATGTAAAAGAAAGTGCTACATTAAGAAAGGCATGCATTTCAAGGGTTTCTAAAGTGGTTTAACATTCTAAAATGTTTTCCATATATACCATACTATACCAGAAAAAATAGCAAAATTCTATTAAAACTCTGGCCTATCTGTATTCTAGTAGCTCTGGATACCCTAATCATGTACACAAAAATGCCACAAGTTTCCAGGGACACATTTCAATAACAGAAATAGATGGATCAGTATTCTTCCCTACTAGGCTATGGAACAAACAAAATGGGATCACTGCTAACTATAGGCAATCCATGGTTGTACCATTCCAGGATTCAGGAGTTCCTTTAAACCAGCAGGAAGGGAAAGCCCAGAAGATGCTCTGGAAACTGAAAGTAAAGGATCTCTGTATAATGCATAAGGAAAGTATAGAGTGAAGCAAAAGGATCAGAACGGGGTTAGAAGACCTCTAAAGAAGAAAAAACAGTAAACTGCCATAGAATATGAAATGATTTACTTGTGGTACATGGAGAAAGGTTAAGGTGGGAGAAGTTAGGTATAGATTAGGTCCAGGTTAGGTGTAGTATAGCAGGTTGAGATAATCTGTAGTAAAATTTCCAGTAAATATAACCTTGGAGGGGTAAAGAAAGAGAAATTCCTTCAACTATACTAAAGTATGTAAACCAAAGTTATTTGGGGTTTTGGAGTTAGAGCTCAGCTTGCATAAGATTTTGCCACTTACAGTGTAGCTTTTTGTCTTGAAGTAAATCATTTAACCTCTAAATACCTTGTTCTTAATGACTAAACTTTACATAATAATGCCTACATTAAAAGAATCTTGTGAAGGTTAGGAAATTACAGGTGGAAAATGCCCATTATCATTCAATCATTCTTTCCATTTCTTGTTTGCTTTTGTTTTGAGTATTATTAAATAAATTCATGGGAGGCCATTAGATTGAACTGATAAGTATAAACCAAATAAAGTTAAGCATGCTAAAGTTTCATTCCACCAAGCATGGAACATAATGGTTTATTTCACCTTCCAAGAAACCAGGAAAGAAGAGAGAAAGAGTTGAAGAACCAGAGAGTCAAAAATCTCAAACAGGTCAGTTTGAACCACATGGTAAGAAAGTCCACTCTACTTTAATCTTAACAAGAAAATTAAGTTTGAAATGGCCAATCTGCTTTTTGTTCTGTTTCTGCTTTCTTCAGCCCTGTCTGTAAAGCCAAACTCCTCTGACTAGCTCATAAGAACATATATTCAATTTTTAGAGTGAGATGTTGACCAATTCTAGAATTACAAATAAAAGCCAGATAAGATTTTTAAATTTGTTTTAATTTTGTCATCTGACAGCATAAATCACAAGGTCTTGCCTAAGAAGTTTATCTCTGCCCAAGAGAGATGATCTAATCCCTCTTTCATAAAAATGAAATCAAGAAGAATATGAAAACTGGAATCCTGTGTGTGCTTGTGAGCCGTTTTAGTCAGTTTTTCTACTTCTGTGACTAAAAGACCTGACCAGAAGAATTATAGAGGAGAAAAATTTTATTTAGGGGCTCTGTTTCAGAGGTCTCAGTCCATAGAAGGCCTGCTACGTTTCTTGGGGCTCAAGGCGAAGCTGATTATTGTGGCAGAGGAGTGTGGTGGAGGGAAGCAGCTCACCTGATGATCAGGAAGCAGAGAGAGTTCTCCTCTTGCCAAATACAAATATATACCCCAAAGCCATACCTCCAATGTCCCTCCACCAGCTATACTGTAATTTCCTCCAGTTATCACTTAGTCAATCCCATCAGGGGATTAATTCACTGACTGGGTTAAGATTCTCACAACCCAATCATTGTTCCTCTGAACCCTCTTCCATTGTCTCACACGTGGGCTTTTTGGGAGACAGACACCTTACATCCAAACTATAACATGAGACATCATTCCTAGAAAGCAATTAGACACTGAATTCTAGCCCTAACTCCAAAGGCAAGCAATAGTTCTAAATGGAGGCAGAATCTATCCCAAAGGAGATATCCATTTCTAACTCATTTGAAGCCATTGTATAGGGTAATAGTGACCTTAACAGCATCTCCCCTGGAAGTACTTAATTGATTGGCAGGGAGGCTTTCATGTTCAACATAACTAACACATTAGTGCATAATATTTTTCTTCCACAATTGAACCAAGTGTTACTGAATAAATGAATTATTTTCATGTCCCATGGGCATAACAAATCTGTTAGGGATATGTTGTTCAAATATTCTAAAATATTTTACTTTTTTGCTTTATATCTCCTAGAATTACTTTCCAAAGAAGTAGGCCTCAAGGATAGAAGATGTTATATTTATTATAGGGATAAAATAAATAAGGAACTGCAAATAACAAAAAAAAAATTGGCAAGAGTTTGGTTTTATTTTTGAGTTTATTTTTGGTTTTATTTTGAGTTTGGTTTTATAATTTTATGCCCTTCACTGATCTGCCCTAGTCAGCAAAGAACTAGAACAAACATCATAGTTAATTGACAAGAATTATAATCCTGCAACACCAACAAAATTTGCCCTAAACAATAAAATAAAAGCACCAGCTGATTGTGCTCCTCATTACATATTTTCCATTGTTCAGTTAAGACAATTTGTCTACCTTCCCCTAATTTTTCTTTTGTCTTCAAAAAGTAAGCAGAAAACATATAAAGGCATATAATTATAATTTGTTCCACCAACTTTGGCTAAATAAACTCTAGAAATTTTGCTATTGCTGCCTAGCTAATCTCTTTGGCATGGAATTTCAAACTCAAATTATGCTGTCTGGGCCCAAGAGGTTCCCCATCTAATGACCCTTACCCTTTACCGCTAGCTGTTTTGCTTTCTAATTCCCAACAGTTTGGCACATGAATGCTCAATATTTGTAGAAAGGAAAGAAGAAAGAGCAGGAGGGGGCAGTAATATGAGTTTGCTTTTAGGGACAGCAAAAATTAATTCCTCTATTCTACAGAATATCTTTCCCATCAGACCAGTGTATGGAATTTCATCATTAATGGTATATTCTTTTAGGTATTAACTTCTTTAAAAATGTAAATATTGGATTAAAAGAAACTTCATCAACACTATCCTAAGAAAATATTTTGAAGTCAAACAAGAGAAGGCAGTAAACATGTGAAAAGGAAAAATAATATAGAAAAGGGGTATTCTGGGAAACAGTGCTCTTTGACTTTTCACTAAACTTATTAATTCCTTTGGCCAACCATTCAACAATTATTAGCTCTCGTGCAACCTGGTAATATAAACATTTGATTATTAGAAATTGGAAAATATACATTCTACAAATATTATTGTGTTCCTAATGTATGCCCAGTCCATAAATATAGTAAAGAAGAGTGTCTGGCCAACACATAAACCCTAAAGAGATAATTCAACTGTGATGAGTAGAACACTGGAGAACTGTCATGGGGATATATAATGAAAGGGCACACTAGAAGTTCAGCAGACATAGGAGTGGAGCTTACAAAGGATCATCAGTGAGAAGCAATTTACCTATCATTTTATCAGATATTATTTCTGTGTCATGTCTATCAACTCTAATCTTTTAAACCTTGCTTAAAACACAATCTAGCCCCAATTAACTGTTACTTTCTTTTTCCCCTTCAGCACCTGAGTTTTCATTTCACAGTATAGTTTTAAGACACCCATAGTCAAATTGTATGATTGCTTCAAGTAATAAATATATAAAATCTGGATTTATTAGTCATATTAGGAGTTAGTTTTTACTTTCAAAAAGATTCTTTCAAATAAAGATATTACACAGTTAACTATGATTTGTACAAGAAAACTATAGAAGGTGCAGAGCTACCAGCAGCACAGAGCTACCACATGGAGGCCACCCACCATCACTGAGCAGCCTGCTGCTGCTGCCTCATCACCACAGCCACTGCCATAGCTACCTCTACATGGTAGCCTCCACCTTGGGACACTGGGCAGGGCCTGGAGGCAGCTTCACACACAGCAGCACCTGCCACAGTGCTGCATCTCTGAATGTGGCCACACACTATCACCCCACGGCCCTCCCTCACTGCCC
Source organism: Marmota marmota marmota (assembly GCF_001458135.2). Taxonomy (NCBI): domain Eukaryota; kingdom Metazoa; phylum Chordata; class Mammalia; order Rodentia; family Sciuridae; genus Marmota; species Marmota marmota. Next base: position 11,737,864 of record NW_025999853.1, on the reverse strand, counting down.
CATTTCTGAAAGCGGTCACCTCCATCTTGGGACACCTCTGCTGCCATCTTTGGTTATCTCCACTACTGCCATCAACATCTTGAGTTATGTCAACCTCCATTTTGGGACACCCACCAGGGCCAAGAAGAACAATATCAAGTCACCAACAGGTTTTCCACTGCCAATGCCACCATCTAGGGTCATGGCCACTTCCATCTAGGGACACCAGCTAGGACCTAGAAGACCATCATCAAGATGCTGTAGGCTTGGTTACACCTGATGTCTCCCTGCTAAGTGTGCTAATATCCAACATCTTGCTGCAGAGGTAGGAGAAAACCTTGCATAGGGTCAGTAGATTGGAAGATGGTGTGAGGGAATCTTGCTCTTGACTTGCCCAGCCAACCAGTCTAGCACCCACTGGTTTTCCAGGGCCAACTTGGGCCAGTACTTGCTGTGACTGGACACCAACCTAGTCCCTGACTCCTTCCACTATCTGGCAACCACTGATCTCCTTGTTCCACTGGATTGGCAATCAATAGGGCCTTCCACCTACCCAATCCCCAGTCTTCCAAACCCTCTCTAGCCAACAACCCAGCCCAGCACTTGCAGCTACATATCCAGCCTGCAGCTCTAACGCCTGTTCCTGATTTGACAGATACAGAACAGCTCCCCAAGACAGGTGCACAGGTCCTGGCACTTAGCTCTCAGGACCTCTGCAGATAGAGGTGCTGCAGGGAAGTCAAAAGGGCAGGAGCAGGAGGGATACAGTTTAGAAACTAAAATGAAGATCATGAATTATGGGGTGTGAAAGCAATATGAGGAGCTAAAATCAGGCTCCTACATCACACAAGTGGACCCCAAAGGAGAGTCCTGGGGTCTTCCAACAGGGACTAGCAATTGCTATATTCCACCTCTAGGACTTCCCACCTCCAAGGCTTACCTTCCCACCCTAGTAAACCTCACCTTCCTGAGGTGAAGATATCAGCAAACTCCAGACAACCCCACCTATCAGATGAAAAGGTAAGAAGAGAAATTATTGAACTCCAATAGAAACAATTGTTCAATTTTCCTTAGAGATTTTTTTTTCTTTTCTTTCCCATTCTCACATTCCAACCATTTTGAAATCAAATATGTTTTACGCATCATGCTATTGAGGACTAGGATATCTGAATAGTATATTATAGTTATGTTGTATATTCTTTTATTTTTATTTTATTATTTTTACTTTTAATTATTTTTTAAATTTCTCTATATTTCCCTCTCACTTATCTGTTTCCCCACATTCTCTCTCGAACAGTCAACTTCTATTGATTCCTCTTTCTATCTTCCTATGATCTAATACTTCTGTCTTCTCCCCCACCATAAATATCACATCCTACACCATCCTGTTCTCTCTGTCTACCATTAGAAATTGTAGACCCTTTTTCAAACCTACTGTTTATATTGTAGACAAAAATTGAACACATAATTTCTGTTTATTATGACAAAATTGTAGACATCTTAATAGGAGCTATTTGGTTTAAGGATTCATATTGTTTGCACTGGGTGCTGTTAATATTGATCACCCCTTAAAGATAAGGTATTGGAAAACCTACAGGGGCAGTATAAGTCTATGGGACAGAAACTGTCTTGGATCCATACTGTTAGATCAGAAGACACACAACATGAAAAAACAAGGGAAGAAAGTGCCCCAAACCAAGATGCTACAATAAGAGCATCCACTGACAACATAGAAGAAAGTCAGAGAAGGAGCTCAGAATGCACACAGTTAAACTGATCTGTGAAATAAAGGATGGTGTAAGAGAACAAACACAGATAGCAAAAGATCACTTCAATAAAGAGATTTAAAAAAAACAGAAATTCTGGAAAAAAGAGCAGAAATCCTTGAAATGAAGGAAGCCAAACTAAAAATTCAATAGAAAGCATCACTAACAGACTAGATCACTTGCAAGACAGACCTAAGGAATTAATACAAAATATATAATCTTGAAAATACAGTTGACCACACAGTGAAGATAGTAAGAAACCATAAGCAGAACTTTCGCAAAATATAAGATAACATAAAAAGACCAAATTTAAGATTTATTGGAATAGAGAAAAGCACAGGAATACACCAAAGGAATACACAATCTTTTCAATGAAATAATATTAGAAAATTTACCAAAACTAAAGATTAAAATGGAAAATCAAATAAAAGAGGCTTATAGGACCTCAATTGTACAAATTCAAAATTAAAATAGATCCACACTGAGGCATATTATAATAAACATGCCTAGCATACAGAATAAGGATAGAATCTTAAAGGCCATAAGAGAATAGTATCAGATTCTGTATAGGGGGAAACCAATTCAGATCTCAGCAGATTTCTCAACCCAGACCCTCAAAGCTAGGAGGTCCTGGAAAAACACATATCAAGCTCTGAAAGAAAATGGATGTCAACCAAGAATGCTATATCCAGAATTCTTAGGGTTAAGGTTAGGGTTAGGGTTAGCTTCAGATTTAATGATGAAATAAAAATCTTCCATGATAAATAAGTTAAAAGAATTTACAACTTAAAGCCTGCACTACAGAACATTGTCAGTAAAATATTCAGTGAGGAGGAAATTTTAAAAAATGAAAATTAGCGAAGAGAGGAACAACACTAAAAGACAGGGGAGAAACTAAAAACAACAACAACAAAAAAACCTAAAATGACCAGGAATACAAATAATGTCTCAATAATAACCCTGAATTTTATTGCCTAAACTCATCAATCGAAAGACATAGACTGGCAGATTATATTTTTAAAAGAATATTCAACAATATGCTATCTTCAAGACACTCATCTTGTAAGAAAACACATCCACAGACTGAAGATGAAAGGATGGGAAAAATCATATCACTCACAAGGACTGCATAAACAAGCAGGGGTTTCCATCCTCATATCAGATAAAGGGAACTTCAAGCCAAAGTAAGTCAGAAGGGATAAAAAAGGATATTTCATACTGCTTAAGGGAAATCATACTTCAACAAGACACAACAATCATAAACATGTGTGCCAGAAAAAAGCATCTACGTACTTCAAACAAACTCTTCTCAATTTCAAAAATCAAATAGAGGCTGGGATTGTGGCTCGGTGGTGGAGAGCCCACCTACCATGTATGAGGCACTGAGTTTGATCCTGAGCACCACATAAAAAAAAATGAATAAACAAAACCTAAAATACAAAAAAAAATCAAATAGATCACAATACAATAATATTAGGTGACGTTAACACACCTCTCTCCACCACTGGATAGATCTTCCAAACAAAAACTAAACAAAAAAAAAAACTATAGAACAAAATAATACAATCAATAATTTCAACTTCAGACATATGTAGAATATTTCATCTGCCAATGATCAAATATACTTTCTTCTCAGCAGCACATAGAACCTTCTCTAAAATAGATCATATGTTATGCCAAAAGGCAACTCTTAGTAAATACAAATAAATAGAGATACTAATATGCATTCTATCAAATCATAATGGGATCACAATAGAAATCAATAATAAAATAAAAAAGAGAAGCTATTCCAACATCTGGAGACAGTAATAATACGTTATTGAATGACAAATGGATAGCAGAAGAAATCGGGGAGGAAATAAAAAAATTCTTAGAGGTAAATGAGAACACTGATACAACATATCAAAGTCTCTAGGACACTATGAAGGTAGTGCTAAGAGGAAAGTTCATTGCACTGAGCTCATTCATTAAAAGAATAAAAATTCAACAAATAATGACCTAACATTATATCTCAAAGCTCTATAAAAAGAACAACAAATCAGCACAAAAAGTAGTAGAAGAAAGGAAATAATTAAAAACAGAGCTGAAATCAATGAAATTGAAACAAAAGAAACAATTAAAAAAAGACAAAATGAAAAGTTGGTTCTTTGAAAAAATAAATAAAATTGATAAAGCCTTAGACACACTAGTGAAGAAAAAAACTCAAATTACTAAAATTTGTAATGAAAAAGGAAATATAACAATGGACACTACTGAAATACAGAAGATAATCAGAAATTATTTTGAAAATTTGTACTCCAAAAAGATAGAAAATCTTAAAGACATTGACAAATTTCTAGAGAAACATGATCTACCCAAACTAAATCAAGAGGACATACACAATTTCAAGGCGTCAATTTCAAGCAATGAAATAGAAGATGCCATCAAATTCTACCAATAAAGAAAAGCCCAAGATCAGACAGATTCTCAGCCAAGTTCTACAAGTCCTTTAAAAATACTCCCCAAATAATCCTCAAATTATTCCATGAAATAGAAAAGGAGGATACCCTTCCAAACTCATTCTGTGAAGCTAGTATCACTTTGATATCAAAACCAGACAAAGATATATCAAGCAAAGAAAACTTCAGACTAATATCCCTGATGAACATGATGAAAAAATTCTCAATAAAATTCTGGCAAATTATACACAAAAGCATAATGCATCATGATCAAGTGGTTCATTTCTGGGATGCAAGTTGGTCCAACATACAGAAATCAAAAAACATAATATATCACATCAAAATAATTAAAGATGGGGTTGGGGATGTGGCTCAAGTGGTAGCGCACTTGCCTGGCATACGTGAGGCATTGGGTTCAATCCTCAGCACCACATAAAAATAAAATAAAGATATTGTGTCCACCTAAAAAAAGTAAATGTAAAAAAAATAATAATTAAAGACAAGAATCATATGATCATCTCAGTAGATGCAGAAAAAGCATTGATAAAAATAGCACCCCTTCATGTTCAAAACAACTGGAAAAACTAGGGATAGTAGGAACATACTTCAACATTGTTAAAGCTATCTATGCTAAGCTTAAGGGCAACATCACTTAAATGGAGAAAAACTGAAAACATTCCCTCTAAAAACTGAAATAATACAGGGATGCCCTCTTTTACCACTTCTACTCAACATAGGCCTAGAAAATCTAGCCAGAGCAATTAGACAGACAAAAGAAATTAAAGGGATACAAATAGGAAAAGAAGAATTCAAATTACCACTGTGTCATGCTTTTATACCTAGAAGACCCAAAAAATTCCACCAGAAAACTTCTAGACCTAATAAATGAATTCAGGAAAGTAGCACAATACAAAAACCAACACCCATAAATCAAATGCATTTCTATACATCAATGATGGAATCCTCCAAAATAGAAATTAGAAAAACTACCCCATACCCAATTGCTGGGAGCCATTAGCCAAGTAGGTATGACAATTTCCTTGCCAGCGTACCCCATGTTGCAGTGACATTGAATGTAGGTGACCTTGTTCAAGGACCAAGGCGGATTAGGGCGTTCCCGGTTTAGGTTCCAGGTTTAAGGTTTAAGATTATTCCTGCTGGGAATAGGGCGTATCTTGCTGCCTGAGTTCCCCTTGAGTTCTCACGGGATTCAGACAGTATTCTTTGGGAGATAGAAGCCCAGTGGAGGTGGATTTGGGCAGAGAACGTGGATTTCCCCAGAACGTGATTGTAGACGGCTGGTGTGAGTTCGGGAATAAAGAATTGCTGTTTGAATCTACAAGGTGTGTGGTGGCTCGTGATTGTGTGCCCAGCCAGACTGTGGCATTTGTGCCCAGCCAGACTGCGGCATTTGGTGGCCCGTACGGGGAGATAGAAGCCCAGTGGAGGTGGATTTGGGCAGAGAACGTGGATTTGGGCAGAGAACGTGGATTTCCCCAGAACGTGATTGTAGACGGCTGGTGTGAGTTCGGGAATAAAGAGTTGCTGTTTGAATCTACAAGCTGTGTGGTGGCTCGTGATTGTGTGCCCAGCCAGACTGCGGCATTCAATAGCCTAAAAAATAATATAAAATACTTAGGATCAATATAACAAAAGAGGTGAAAGACCTCTACATATGAAAACTACAAAACACTAAAGAAAGAAGTTGAAAAAAACCTTAGAAGATAGAAAGATTTCTCATGCTCTTTGATAGGCAGAAATAATATAGTGAAACTAACAATATTACCAAAACTGTTACACATATTTAATGCAATTCATATTAAAATCTCAATAATATTCTTTGTAGAACTAGAAAAAACAATCATGAAATTCATTTGGAAAACTTAGAAACAAAGCAATTCTTAGCAATAAAAGTGAAGCAGGAGGCATCACAATACCATGTCTTAAACTATATTACAGAGATATAGTAACAAAAACAGCATGGTGTTGTCACCAAAAAAGACATGTAGACCAATGGTACAGAATAGAAGACACTGAGATAAACCCCATGAACACATTTATGTAATACTAGACAAAGGTGCCAAAAACATAACATTAGAGAGTTTTGTAGCAAAATGAAATTAAACCCTTTGTCTCATACTGTACAAAACTCAACTCAAAGTGGATCAAGGACCTAGGAATTAGATCAGAGATTCTATGCCTAATAGAAGAAAAAGTACGCCCAAATCTTGATCATGTCAGCTTAGGGCATGACTCCTAAAGCACAAGAAATAAAATTAAGAATCAATAAATGGAATGGGTTCAAACTAAAAAGGTTCTTCTCAGCAGGGGAAACAATCAATAATGTGAAGAGTGTGCCTACAGAGTGGGAGAACATCTTTACTACACTCTTATCAGATAGAGCACTAATCTCCAAGATATATAAAGAATTCAAAAAACTTAACACCAAATCAATAAATGGGCTAAGGAACTGAACAGACACTTCCCAGAAGATGATAAACAATCAATCAACAAATATATGAAAAAATGTTCAACATCTCTAGCAATTAGAGAAATGTAAGTCAAAACTACTCTAAGATTTCATCTCACTTCAGTTAGAATAGCAATTATCAAGAATACAAGCAACAGTAAGTGTTGGCAAGGATGTGGGGGAAAGGTACACTCATATATTGCTAGTGGGACTGAAAATTGGTGCAACCACTCTGGATAGCAATATGGAGATTTCTTGGAAAATTTTGAATGAAACCACCATTTGACCCAACTATCCCACTCCTTGGTTTATACCCAAAGGACTTAAAATCAGCATATTACAGTGATGCAGTCAGATCAATGTTTATAGCAGCTCAATTCACAATAGCTGAACTATGGAACCAACCTATATACCTTATTTTCTTTATATACATACAGTGGAATATTACTCAGCCTTAAAGAAGAATGAAAGAATGGCATTTGCAGGTTAATGGATGGAATAGGAGAATATCATGTTAAGTGAAATAAGCCAATCCCAACAAACCAAAGGCCAAATGTTTTCTCTGATATGCAGATGCTGATCCAAAATGGGGAAGGGGAGTTAAGAAAGAATGAAGGAATTTTTGGATTGGGCAGCGGATAGTGAGGGAAGGGCAGAGGGTATGGGGGTGGTAGTGATGGTGGAATGAGATGGACATTGTTACCTTATGTACATGTATGTTTGCACAAACAGTGTGTTCTGCATCATGTACAGTCAGAAAAATGAAAAATTGTGCTCCATTTGTGTACAATGAGTTGAGAAATGCATTCTGCTCTTGGGTATAACTAATTAGGACAAATAAAAAAAAGAAAAATATATGTAAATTTTAAATTGATTTTAGTATAATAATCATTGTGTCAACATGTACTTATTGTAGAGCTACTATTAAAACATGGAATAAATCTAACCTAAGGTTGTTTAATAAAAATATAGTTCAAATTTATCTTCTGTCTTCCAAACTAGACACATTTTCATAGGAACTTAAACCCAATATCATTTATATAACTGAGGTAAAAATGACTTGAGTGACAAAAAATTTTTGTCCTTATCAACATTTGTGTTTTATTTATAGCTAGAAGAAGAGGAAAAGCTTATGTCAACTATAGTAACTCCTAAGACAAAATAATTTGGTTTTAACAAACAAGTGGCAGCCATGCAGCAGAACCAACCATCCCCTACTAAGATGAGTCCCTGCCAACATTCTTTGAGTTAAGCAGATGGTTTTTGAGATCTTGGTAAATAAATCAGTATTCATGAAAATCAACAGGATTTTCTAAATCAAATTATGTTAGGATACATTTATTTCCTTCTTCTTCCCTCCTTTTCTTATTTCTTCCCTCATTTTCTTCTTTCTTATCTTTCTTTGTTTCTGTTATTCAACAAGTTCTTATCCAATACCTCTAGGAATTCTTTATATATAGAACTCTTGACAAAACAAGATGTTTACCAAACCAGTGTGTGACAAAGAGTTTATACAAGATAAATAAATTGAGCTTAGTAATACCAATTAGATAAAAACAAACTGAACTAAAGCATATACATTCATTAGTTAATGATATCTCCAGAGGTTTCCATTGTGCTCTGTTCATTAAGCCTCTTGCATAATACTCCTATTAATCTCTTGATAAAATCCTAAGAGTCATGGACATGCAGTTACATAAAGCAATAGAATACTAACACTGGCGTCAGAATCACCAGAGATGCTTGATGAAAAGTCATACCCCTAGCTGCCTTCAAATTTACTTAAAATATTGGAGTTGTATAGGAATCTATATTTTTAAAAAACACCATTATTTTGCACACCTAGCTCTGAGAAGCTCACCAAAATGTTCAAGACACATCTACATCAACCATGTGTATAGGGTCTTGATTTAAAACAAACAACAACAACAAACAACAACTCTAGATAAGTGCTAACAGTTCTCAAAATTTTGAGGAATTTCCCTTATCCTGAAGTTTCTTTTAGTTTTCCTATTTATTCTTGATTACCCTTCTTTGCTACACTCCTCTATCTAATCAATAGTTTAAGTTTTATGTCCTGATTCATACAATTTTTTATTAAGAAGGTTGTTTCTGAGCATGTATTTTGGGGCAAAAAAAAGTAGCATCTCACTTCCAGCTCCACTCAGACTTATTCTTTACACATTTTCTGACCTGGGTGCATCTGACAACAAACATGGAAGTAGAAAATTGTGATATCATCTTTGATGGTATAAAAAATCATTTAAAATACACATTCACTAATTCTTTGCATTAATTTCTCATTATTTCTACCACCACTTCTATCATCAATTCTAACCATATAAAATAATTTGCAGTTTCTCAATTGCATCATTATGCTCAACCCTACCACACTGTCCAACAGATCTTTCCAGAAAGCTATAAGTTCCTTCCCTATATCCAAGTCTAACTTATATCTCCACTTCTGTGATGCCCTCTATATATTTATCAAAACACTTTTCACACTGAACTATGATGTACACCTAAAGGTCAGCTCCCCCATGTGCAGAAACCGTGACTTAGTTTATGATGCATTTTCATAACCTGGCAGAGATTCTTAGAATAGGCTCATTATGAATTTCAGGGATGAATGAATGGATAGCTGAATGCATACTGTAAGAGGTCACAGATAAAATTGTCTAGGACAGGCAAGAAAAACTTCAGAAAAGTGATGACATTTGAGCTGTGTCTTGAAGTAGTAGAGAAACTGAAGTGGGAGGGCAGATGTTCCTCTCCATTACAATGGCCAATAACCTTTTTTAATAGCAAAAAAAATCTCTGACATGAATTATCATTCACAGTTCCTTAAAAGGTCTTATATTTGCTAGCCATTTTCAACACTTTGGCCCATGTGATCTTACTAAAATGAAAATCTAAATATGCCATGCCTCTTAATTTAGTCTGCAAGATTGTGAGTGATCTGGCTCTTTCGAATCTCTCCAGATTTGATGGTCATCCCTGCCCATCTGGAACACTATGTTCTAACTATATATGTGTGGTTTGAGGCAGGAACAAAGTTGTTCTTTTACCTCTAAGCCTGCAGACCAAGAGCACTCTTCTTTTGAATTTTGCCTAGATAATTTCTAATGCTCCCTGAGGGCTCTGTTTCTACTTCAGTTTCTATAGGTCTAAGTTTTCACATTATTTCCTCGGGGATGACTGGGTCAAGTCAACTATATATTCTCTCACAGCACCCTGCACTGATCACAATTCCAATGAAACAATTATCTGTGAAATACCTGTCTTTCAAAGTGATTACAAGCCTCAAAAGATAAGGGAGTTGGTCATTATTGCCTGCTCAATGTTTATTATAGTGTCTAGCCCACAGAAATATTCAATAAATATTCGTTGACATAATTAACAAATTATTTTAGTCAGTTTTTGTGATACTGTGACCAAAATACCCAACAAGAACAATTTAAAAGAGGAAGAGTTTGTTTGGGGCTCACAGTTTAGAGGTCTAAGTCCTTAGAAAGCTGACTCCAATACTCTGAGTCAAAGGTGAGGCAGCATATCATGGGGGAAGAGCCCAGCAGAAGAAAGCTTCTGAGCCTATGGTGTGGTCAGGAAGCAGAAAGTTAGAGAATATAAGGGGCCACAGGGAAGATGCACCCTTCCAGGGCACACCCACAGTGACCTACCTCCTCCAGTCATGCCCCACCTGCTTACAATTACGACCCAGTAAGTCCATTTAAGCTAGTATAGACTGCTTAGGTTAGAGTTCTTATAATCCAATCCTCTTACATCTGAATAGGCCTGCATTTACAGGAGCTTTGGGGGAACATCTCATATCTAAACCATAACACAAATAAAAGTGAATGAATAAATGAATGAATGTCTTTATTTCTGATTCGATTTTAAGCAAAATGACGACAGGATTTGTGTCTGTCTTATTTATCACTGAATTCGCACTGTCTAACACAGTGTCTGGCATATAATAAAGCTCTCACTAAACAGGTATGGGAAACAATGAGTAGTGATGGACTGAATGAACATGGGAATGTGACATCTGAGATTACAGCCACTCACTAGGTCTTGCCAAAATGCATTGCTCTGTCATAAAGTCATAAAAGATATTGTATTTCTCTAAAGTTATATTATAGCTGGGAACTGGATTATAGAACAAGGATTGCATATCAAAAAATCATATATGAACAATAGTATGTACAAAAGCAAGGCTTCAGGAGCTAAATCATTATTTAAAGTTAATAACAACATACACTCCTGTATTTTCACAATGGCTGGAGCCTGCTATGCTTTGGATGTGCTTTGGTTCATATGTCAGAAGCTTGGGCTTCAATGTGGTGATGTGAAAGGTACTGAGATCTGTAAGAGGTGAAACCCAATGGGAGGTGGTTAGGCCACTGAGGACCTCTGCTCTCAGAAGGGAGTAAGATATTTTTTACAGGAACATTGTTATAAAAAGAATGAACCTGGCCATTTTGGGCAATCTTTTTGGCTTCTGGTGTAGCAGTGTGATCTCTTCCTCCCAGATGTGCTCCTGACATATGTGATAGTAATCTACTATGAGATCCTCACCAGGGCCAAATCAATGCCAGTCCCATTCCCTTGACTTTTCATAACTATGGGCTAAATAAATCTTTTATTCATAAAGCTAAAGCCTCAGGAATTTAATTATAATAAAAAAATCAACAGAGCCTAAAAGTAAAACACAGATTACATACTGCATAAAATCAAACTTTATTATATTTTAAATTTTTTGCTAAGTAAACTAAATGTATAACTTGGTATAAAAGTATTCAACAGAAATTAGTAAGCATTTCTAAAATTTAGAAGCACTTTAAAAGAAGATTAAGCTGACCATTATCACTAAACAAGCTCGGGACTTACTGGCCTTAAATTAAAATTGATATTATTTAATGCAGCATTTAAATATTTGAAGGCTTCATTAAGGACCTTAGATAAAAGTATTTGAAACAATGGAATCATCTTTATCTAATCCTGTTACAGATCCTTTTTCCTATGCCTTTCTTTGCAGTAGAACAAAATATTAGATTAAGAGTCAGATGGTAAATATGTTAGGCTTTGCTAGCCATACAGCCTCTATTTCAACTACTCAACTCTACTGATACAGCAGGAAAACAATCACAGACAACATATCACTAAATGGGGATATGGCCATCTTCCAATAAAGCTTTATTTACAAAAATAAGTAGCAATAGATTTGGTGTGCAGGCCAGTTTGCAGACAACTGTTAAAATAGATAATTGCTATTCTAACAATGTAACATCTATTGCCACCTCATTTGGCAAAGAAACTTTGATTTTCATTTATGGAATTATCTCTCCTCCATTCCCAGCCCCTGTAGTTGGAGCGGAATTGACCCAGCCCTATAACACAAGGATCAGCCATGTGACCCAGCACCACCCAATTAGAATATTTCTTCCCCTCAGTTGCAGTTATTGTTTAAAGACTGAGCAAGATAAGACTGGGAGATGAGCATTAGTACTCCCGTAAATTCAAGTATTTATGTATACATAATGTGTTAAAATAATCACATATTTCCAGTTGCATGATAGAGAAAAAAGAAATACTATTTTTTGAGAGCCTGCTGTATAACAGATACTTAATTAGTAGCTTATAACTATTTCCTTACTTAAAGTGCACAGTCAGTAAGGTAGGCTTAATCATCCTGCTATTTTATAAAAGGAAACAAATCAAAGTTTAGCAAGAATAGGTAACCCATTCAAATACACAGTTAATAACAAAAGTCTGATATCTTTACACAATATACAAGTGCCTAAGATACTGGATGGTGAAGCTAAGTATTGCTGTTTAAGTTTTGAAATTTAAAAAAAAAAGTCATACAGAGGGTACTTAAACTCAATAAAAAATACACAAAAAAGTATAGGATAAAATTTCCCTCCTTGAAAGATTTTCAGTCCAATCTGGGGATTAAAAGTGAGATTCACAGTGTAACTATAGAAGACAAAACGAGCATTGCAGGGCTCAGTTAAGTATTTCAGTAATTAAGAAAAAGGCAGGCATTACACAGGCTTAATGTTGCTGTATATTATTTAAAGCAAATGCCTCATAAAGACAGTAAGAAGTATTCAAAAATGCAATTGAGGCATATATGAGGTAGTAATTTGGTTACTTCTACAGGCTAGAAAATATTAATTAATTTCATATTTAATGCTTTACTTTGTAAAACGTGTTGATCTCTAGTTGATTAAAGTTACTGTGAGTTCTGCTTGCGTGTTTTCTTTCTTTCTGTGATACTACTTTCCTGTCATCTCCAAGGACAATATAGCCATACTGATGTTCACTTGAGTGTCTGAACATGTTTACCATATTACTTCCATAGATACACTGTTCTTTTCATACAGGAACATATTCTACTTCAAAGTAAAACACCCCTTTCAATGATTTTTTTTTAAGAAATAAAATTTTCAAATTCAGTTACAGACTCATTAAACCTTAACCTGATCCACCGCTTTCACTTCCTCTCTACAGATGACCCTTAAATAAGGTTGGTACACTTATTTCCCATCCATCTTTTTTATACTTTCAGTATATAATGTCCAGATACCTATAATACTATACTGTTTGTTGTATGTGCTTTTAAAATTCCACAAATGATGTCATGATGTACACACTACCTTCTGTCGTTTAACATTATATTTGCAAGATTTGCTCATTTTCCAGAGATAGTAAATAAGGCTTATTTTTTATTATACTTTATATGCCTTATAGGCTCTAGGTATAAAAGTTGCATCATTAATTCATCTACTTCCTTAAAGATGGAAATTTGGATTGTTAACATCGTTTTTTATTTCTTACTATTATAAACAATGTTGCAATCAAAATTTCTTAGCATATTAGATGAAAATTTCCCTTGAGTTCATACCTACATGTAGAATTGCTGAACTCATAGAAAAACGCAAAACATGCACATACAAAAATATTTACTGCATTATTTACATAGGCAAAAACCAAACACACTCAAATTATATCTGTCGAAAACAGAATATACAGCTTTTAATATATTTACACAAGGCAGTTAAAGAGAATGGGATAATATATACTTACTTATACTAAAGGATGCCAAAAATTGATGGCTCATTGAAAAAAATCAATTTAAAAAATGTTACTGTTTGAATGTATCCTCCAAAATTTCTTGCATTAGAACAGGGGGAGGGAGGAGGGCAGGGAAATGGGGACTGGGGACATAGGAAGGGCGGGGAAAAGGGAAGTACTGGGGACTGAATTCAAACAAATGAAATCCCATGCTTTTATAATTTGGTGAAAATTAATCCTAATGTTATGTATAACTAAAAGAAACCAATAAGAAAACATTTCATGTGTTAGGAACTTAATCCCCAAATTCATACGTTAATGACATTAGAAAGTGATTAGGATTAGATTAGGTCATGAAGGTGGGACCCCAGTGACTACATTAAGGGCTTCATAAGAAGTGGAGGAGAGACTTACTACACTCTTGCTCTGCCTCTTCATGTAATGCCCTCTATCATGGTATCATGCAGTAAGAAGGCTCTCGCCAGATGCTGACTAGATACCCTAAATGCCAGCTCCATGCTTAGACTTCCCAGCTCCAAATCATCAGCCAAATAAACTTCTGGATAAATTACCCCATCTGACATATTCAGTTACCAGAAAGGAAAATGGGCTATGACAAAAAATTAATGTAAAATTACCTAGCTTTTTAGAAAATGACAGCATTAATTCATATTTATTCATTTTTAATTTTTATTGTTGGTTGTTCAAAACATTACATAGTTCTTGATATATCATATTTCACACTTTGATTCAAGTGGGTTATGAACTCCCATTTTTACCCCGTATATAGATTGCAGAATCACATCAGTTACACATCCATTGATTTACATATTGCCATACTAGTGTCTGTTGTATTCTGCTG
>NW_025999853.1:11713175-11718174 GCF_001458135.2 Marmota marmota marmota | reverse complement strand
TCTCAGTCCTGTTGCCACTGCCTATGAAGGCTCGGTTGGTATTTACCTCCACAGTATTCAGCAGGACCCGGACCGAGAAGCAGTTTCCGCGGGTTCTTTAGCCCTGGGCCAGAGCAGTTCCAGGAGCCGGAATTCGGCCGCTCCGGGCTCGGTGTATGTTCTGATAAGAGCAGGCTCCAAGAAGCAGTTTCCGCAGGTTCTTTAGTACTGAGCCTGAGTAATTTGCGAGACGCAGGCAACTGGCAGCCTGAAATTACCCGTTCTATCATATTTATTTATTTTAAAAAATTAAAAGATTATTTAGAAAAATTATGCTAGTAGATATCTCTGATATAAAGGATGGACTTGTATTTTCTCTTTGAAATTTATATAGTACTATATGTATACCATTTTAATCTATAATTTTAACCCAAACATATGTATGTGTGATTATAACTATTATTTATTCTACCCGAAAATGATGCATTTTAATTTTCTGACCACCAATATTCCCTAAAGGGTCATTTCTGATAATTTCTAATCCATCTCTATTTTTAGCACAAGCCATAACAAATTATTGGCTTAAAAATCCCAAGATTTATTATTTTACCATTCTGTAAGTCAGAACTATTGAAATCGAGATGTCAACAGGGCTGCATTCCTTCAGGGGGTTCTATAAGGATATGTTTCCTTGCCTTTCCAAACTTCTAGAGTAAGGCTGTATTCCTAACTCATGCCCCTTCCTTCACCTTCAATGCCAGCAGCAGAGTATCTTTAAATCCCTCTCCTACTCTGATATTGCCTCCTCCATTTTATAAAGAATTTGTGATTACATTGGGTCCACTGAGATCACCCAGGATAAGCATCCCATTTCAAAATCCTTAATCACATTTGCAAGGATCCCTTTTGTTATGTAAAGTAACATTTCACAGGTTCAGCATTAAGACATAGATACTTTTTGTTTTGTTGTGTTTTTTGGGTTGGGGATGGGGGATCCCTTATTCTACTTACACAACTGTCAAATGCCTAATATTCAAACTCAACCATTCCATTTGGCTACTGAACAAAATGCTCAATAACATTAATAAGGTAACTTGTAAAATTCTATATATTCTTATATTCTTCAAGAAAATAAATACTAATTTTATAATTTGATCAAGTAACAAATTATAAAGTATTAATAAATTCCTAAGGAGTTGTTTTAAAGTATTCACAAAACATCTAATGTATTCTTTGACTATATTTTAAAAAACAAGAGAATGGATAACATTACAGCTATTTCTAAGTAAGAAAACCAAAGCATACATTGGGTTAATTGACTCTCCCAAGATCACTCAGGGAGAAATATTGAAATTATGAATAGAACTCAGCTTCCCCTCTTTCATTCAGTAGCTTCAAAGGCCAGGAATAATGGTTACAATGATTCATACTGATTATCTAGTTCCTCTTTCCTAAAGCACTCCAAAGCCACAAGAAAAAGCATTATAGAGACATTAAAATGCCTTTGGTTCATTTTCCGCCTCCTCATTTCAAAAAAAAAAAAAAAAACTTTAAGGAAATATAGAGAACATGCAACAACCTGTTTGGGAAATCTAGTCAAACCTGAGTGGTTTCCACTTGAATTTCAAATAGCTTTGGAAGGTATTAAGTAAACATAGCTTGAAATTTTAAAAACATATTGCTGTCCTGACCAGAGGTAAAACCCAGAAGTAATAGAATAATAGATGTGCCCTCTATAGGCTCTAATTGCAGATGTGCTGACATAGTGTAGGGGAGGCTGGGAATGCATGGTGAAAAGAGATGGGTAATTGAACAGAAATTAGTTGAGATCTCATTCTTCTATTTATACCATAGCAGTGTAACCTTGGACAAGTTACCAAACCTCTCTCATATTTCTCATCTTAAAAATAATAATAGCTATCTTGTCAAGTCAATGTAAAGATTAAAGATAATATATGTAAAATACCTGGCACATAAAAACATTTAATATCTTTCCTACTTAGGAAAAACTAAAATGTAAGAACAGATTTTCCTGCTAAAAATGTTTGTAGTGGATGCTCTGCCCAGATTCTGCTACAGGGTGGAAGGATTCTCCAAGCTGCTAGGAGTGCTGTTAATGGAAAGCCCTGTGTTAACAGTTCCTATAGGGATTGCTTTGGCTAAAGAGACTCTCCTCACTCAGTGTCCACCATATTCAGGGTTATCTGCTTCCAATGACTGATCAAAAGTTCTACCAAGGACTGGGGTTGAGTGCAGAGTGCTCATCTAGCATATTTGAAGCACTGGGTTCAATCCTCTCAGCACCACATAAAAATAAACAAATAAAATAAAGTTATTAAAAAAAAGGTCTATCATCCCAGAGCAGAACTTGCCATAGGGATGGATAAGACCTCTGTTAAGACTTCTTACTTGTTTAATTTATCACTCTGGTCAATCCTGCTTTCTTCCTTTCACTTCCCATCCACTAGTAATGATCTCAACACACTCCATTAACAAGCCTCCTATATCCTAGTCAGAGTTGGAAATCACCTTACCAGGGAACCTTATCCAGTGACAATGATGTCGAGTCAATGTTTGCTTAGACTCTCATATCATAATTATTCCCTACAAAGGTACATCACACACAAGCATTTTGGGGTTGTTCTGGCAGGGGTTCAAGAGTAAAGACTCTTAAGCCTTGGCCCTTGCTTCTGCTATTGTTTATTAAGAGCCAAAAGTGTGAATGTTCTACCCCAGCTCTGTTTGACCCCTTTAAAGCATCTTTCACTCATCAGTTTGTGCAGAGATTCATTCTGTAACATTAGAAATGTTGCATATCTCACAACAGAGGAAATTTTAATATGATCTGTGTAATGGATGATATCAGTCATGAATAATATGGTTGTTCTGGAACTTAATTTTCTAAATAAGAAGAGAGAGGACATGTGAAACAAGATTGGCAAAATGTTGATCACTGATGAAGCTGGGTGATTGGTGCATAGAAGATGATTAAACCAGTCTTCCTACTTTTGTGTATGTTTGAACTTTTCAATAATAAAACTGTGTATGTCTACTTTATAAAAGTAGACACATATACATTGTAAAGTATATATTCTGCAGGTACTTTAAGGATTCATTTTTAAGGTAGGCTAAATCATATATTTAAATTCAGTTTTTCTCATGTTAAGCAAATAAGTCTATCAAAACATAGAAAATTCATATTTTTCCAAAAGAGAGAAAATAGTACTTGTTAGGAATCTACTAAATAATTCTCAAACTTATTCTTTTTAAAATGCTGAGGATTTCTCTGAAAGCAAATTTTATAATGCATTATTTAAAGGGATTTACTTTTTCACATTAAAGTATATCATGTGACTGTTCTGTACATTATATAGACTTTTAGATTAAAAAGACTTTTTATAATACAATATCAAATTATCCTAATTTTTAAAAGTACAACTTTCTAAATGTCATTTTTAAAATAACACATTTGTTATTCAAACATGTTTATGTAATGTAGCCACAGAGATGTAGCTCAGTGTTAGAGCACTTACCTAGCATGCACAGCCCTGGGTTCATCCCAGACCACCAAAAAAAATAAAATAAAAGACATAGCCAAACCACAGCTTTCTTCCTTCTCAACCCTCAAAAATGATCCTGAAGATTCAATAACCAGTGCTACCTGGGATATTAAATTTGGAGGAAAACAATTCTGATATAGATATTTAGATTTGGGTCAAAATCACAATAAGAAAATAGTATCTGACTCAGGTATTCAGTGTATAGGTAGTATTATTTTTGTTCAATTCTCAAATGTGTAGTATGATATGATGAGAAAACCCACAGGGTCCAAGTATGCTACACAAATACTTTCCTATCTTCATCTTTTTATGTATGAAGGTCCTTCTGAATTATGAGATCATATCCATTTGCAATGATTTCATTTAGTAGCACTTTGAGGAGTACCATAAGAATATCAGAATATTATTTTTCTCAAAGAAACTTAATAATTTCAATAATCAGAAAGCCACTCTAAGGACTTTCTATAACCAGCTTATTATCATACCCAAACATTTTTCATATAAGTAGGTTTGGTACACCTGAACAAATAGAAGGGATTGGAGCATTCCAAGCAATTTAGTGAATTCAGAGCTGATCTAACAGCCTGTGAAGTCTGAATTTTCCAAGTATTTTACCTAGCTATTGGGACCACCTCCAAACAAACAAATCAATAAAATCCAAATATGTACAAATATATTAATAGAGAGCAGTCCTAAGGGAAACACAAAAGGTTTAATGTGAATGTGGTGCAAAATAAAATGAGATGAGAGGAACTAACATCAGGAAAACTGGGTTCTAGTATTAGATTTGTCATTAACTAGCTCTGAGACCCTGGGCATATTACCTTTCTAGCTTTCAGTTTTGGCTTCTATTAGATATAGGCCCCTTAAAATTATCATATTCAAAGACTTAAGAATCAAATATCACATTTTTAATATTAATAAGTAATGATAAAAAAATCAAAGAAACTATATTAACAAAATCTTAAAAAGAAATTAAATAAGAATAAAAATGTAATTAAATTGATAAGTTGAAGATAAATGTTATTTATTATAGAAAAGTTTAGGTTTCCAAATATATATGTTCTCTCTCCTAGACTATAGTTTTCTGAAATAACTTAATGTTGACCTTACACCAGGCAGACCAGTAGGGGCTCTGCAAATTTGATTCTAAAGAAACCTGATAATTCAAAATAAGCCATGCAATTCTATATTTCAAACCTAGACTGTCTAATATATAATTAAGTTAAAATTCAACAGTTACAGTCTATAGTTCCTGTAAATTTCAATTTTAGCAACAGTGTATAAAATTTTAAGTGTTCCATGTTAGGTACTTGTCAGCTTACTCAAATAGGAAACTACTTTAGAATAATAACATAAATATAAAATTTTATACTATAATATAATTTTGAAGCAACATTAAATTGGTAAAATTCAGGTACTAAGCCTAAAACTCCAATATTATATATATATATATATAT
>NW_025999853.1:11704936-11712377 GCF_001458135.2 Marmota marmota marmota | reverse complement strand
ATATATATATATATATATATATATATATATATATATATATATATATATATATATATTTCCCATATCTATGAGAATAGCAACTATAGATTTGATACATAATTTATATATAAATAATTCTATTTCAATAATATATAATATGTATCGTGCTTTTATTCTTACAGTATATTTTAAAGGGATTACACAATTTGAGTCATAATAATATAATTTAGACATTATTACCTCCATTCATTATTATTATCTCTGTTTTGTGGATTTGGAAATTGATCAGATAAACATTTTTAAAGAGATAATAGATTGTTTGAAATGGATGGAGAGAACATGGTGTCACCAAATTAAGTCTACTTGTTAAGATTCCCACACTTGTGAAGTCTCAATCAAAAAATCATGATAGATACTGGAAATGTATATAAGCCACAAAAAGATTTTCATCATCTATTGATTTTCTAATATATCCCTTAATTTATTGATTCAATGAATTATATTGACTGATTTAGTGTTATTTAGCTAACCTTTCGTTCCTGGAGTAGATTTTATTAGGTTATGGTTATTATCCTTTCATTACATTGCTAGCTAAGCATGGTGGTGAATCCCTATAATTCCAGCAGCTGGGACAGAAGGTTCACAAATTCAAAGCCAGCAAGGCACTAAGCAACTCAGTGAGACTCTGACTCTAAATAAAATACAAAATAGGGCTGGGGATGTGGCTCAGTGTTCCAGTGCCTCTGAGTTCAATCCCCAGCACCCCCACCCCCGCAAAAAAAAATTGCTATACTCTCTTAGACATGAATTGACATGTGAGATGATGATAATTTTTTTAAATGTTGATGCTATCTTTATTGGGTTTACTGTTCAGCTATCTTCATAAAATAAAACATTTTTCCTATGGTCAGTAATAATTTCAGATACATAGATTATAATGATGCTCACTCATCTTAATCACCCTCTTTAAGTTATGTACCTGAAAAGTCCCAAGCCTTGCTAAATTTAAATCCCTCCCTATTCAAACCAGTTTAACCAGTAGAAAATGATAGTTTGCACATTCCAAGATGACTTTCACATCTTTTCTTTCTTTCTAGCACATCATTTCCCCTATCACTCTCAAATCAACCATATTTACTATTTCACTGAGAAAATAAAATCAAAAGAAAACCTCTATATTCTCCCAACAGCAGATCTGAAAGATTACTTGCATCTAGGTGCAAATACTCTAGTATCACTCCTTTATAGTACATGTACAGTCCAGGTTCTCAGGAGGTCACCACTTCTTCTTAAACAGATTCCAACCCTGCCTCATTAGGACTTCATTCCTGGAAAATAAACTTTTTAAAGAAATTGTTTCTCTTTCATCGTCATTTTTTATTTGCTATTTGTAAGAGATATAGTCTGCTGTTCTGATTACTCTTAAAGACAGGCATTCATTCCCCCAGAATGCCAGAAGTATTGCCCACAGCAGGTTTGTAGGAATTTCCTTGGCCAAGGTAATTCTCTGTCTCAGGAGGTAGACAGCTTTTCCTTTTGTCCAACCTTATTCCTTTCATTTCATTCTTCTCAACATTATTCCCTTTACTCTCTCATTGTGTCACTCCTGAAAGTACTCCCTGAATAAACCACCTACATGCAAACCTCCATCTTGAAAGCTGTTTTCTAGGGAATCTAAACTATGACAGCTGTTGCTATTATAGTTTGGCAATTGGATGGAATCCTCAATAATAAGCCATCTCAGTAAAAAAGCTAAATTAGCTCTAGACTAAAGGTTGCTACAGACCCATCTTAGCAAAGCTTAAAAGCCAAATTTTATACAAATACAAAAATTAAACAAAGGTATTAGTAAAAACAACAGGCTAATATCCCTCAAGACTACATATATCAAAATGATAAAACAAATATTAGCAAATGAAACCAACAAAAAACAACTGATGTTTGGGAATGCAAGATGGAGACAACATTTGAAATCTATCAAGAAAATTTTTCATATTAAAAGGAAAAAAAACTTTCTAAAAAAACTCTAATCATTTCAATAGATGCAGGAAAAGAGCTGACAAAAAAGTATATGTGTATGCATGATTAAAAGTCTTAGCAATTCAGGAAGAAGTCAGCTTCTTCAACCTGATAAAGGGCATTATGAAAACATTACAACTAACATGACAAAGGTAAATGACTGAATGTTTTCATCCTAAGAGTGGGAAAAAGCAAGAATGTACACTCTCAAAACTCTCATTCACCACTATATTGAAAGTCCTCGACAGTACAAAAAGGCAAGAACAATAGATAAAAAGCTTACAGATTAGAAAGAAATTAATTGAAACTATATTCACAGACAACATTATTCATCTGCATGGAAAATCCCATAGAATCAATAAAAGAGCTTCTAGAACTAATAAGGGAATATAGCAGGTTTGTAATATTTAAGGTCAACTTGTAAAATCAAATACATTTCTGCATACTATTAAAGCAATTAAAAATTAAAATTAATAAACCATTTGTAATAGTATTAAAACTATGAGTAACTAAGGATAAGTTTATCTATAGAACATTGCTCAAAGAAATTTAAGAAGACCTAAATTAAGGGAGAGATATATCATGTTTATGTATCAGAAAATTCAGTATAAGTTGTTAATTCATTCTAAATTATTCTATATATTCAGTACATTTGCAATCAGTACCCTAAAAGAATTTTTTAGAAATTGACAGGTTGCTTCTGAAATATATAAATAAATGCAAAAAACCTAGAATACTCCAAAGAATTTTAAAAAGAAAAACAAATTTGGAGGACTAATACTACCTGATTTCCAGACTTCCAATAAACCTAGAGTGATCAAATAGTATGGGTTTAGCATAATTATAAGCAAAGAGATTAACAAAATAGAAGAGAATGTATAGAAGTAGACCTACCATGTATAAGATCATTTGATTTTCTACAATAGTACAAGGTAATTCAGTAGGGCAGTGACAATATATTTAACAAATGGCACTAGAATATTTGGATAACCAGATGCAAAACAAATGACCCTCAAAACTTATCTTACATTATAAATAAAAAAGAACATGAAATGTGTAACAGACCAAAGTATAGGCACTAACTTATAAAATTCTAAAAAAAAAACCATGATTCAGTCATTATGACCTTTACTTAAGATGTCTTAAATCGAATATATAAAGCACAAATAGAACATTGATAAATTGAAAGTCAGTAAGATAAAAGACATTTGCTCTTCAAAAGACATTATTAAGAAAATAAAAATTCAAGCCACAAACTTGGAGTAAACATTTGCAAAAATACACATCTGATAAAAGCACATGCATCTACAACATAAAGAATTCTTGGAACTGAACAATAAGACAAACTGTCTGATTTTAAAAGAATAGTCAAAGATTTTAAAAGAATAGCCAAAACATTCAATGTCTTATCAACTAATCACCTAAAAACAAAGTCATGCTATTCACCAATAAAAGTATTGAGAAACTAATATGCAGATGAATTTCAAAACCATTATGATAAGTGAATTAATCCAAGACACAAAGAAATGCATATTATATAATAATATTAATATAAAAATATAGATAGTACAATGCTATCATAAAATCAAAAGATCAAAAATTGCTTGGGACCAGGGTAAGGAGGAGATTGATTGCAAAGGCCATTCCATACCTTGAGATACACATTTGTCCAACCTCATCAAATTGTGTAACTATATACAATTGGTAATTTAATTACATATAAATTTAAAAATTAAAGAAATGACAAGTGTCATCACCAAAATAAATATTTGGTATTTAGTTTCAGAGAAGTGACAATGGCTAGATTTCACAAAATGTTTTCCAATACATTTTCCTCAAATATTTGGCCATTTATTCTATATGTAAAATATTATCTGATTTACATGAAGCTCTTCAGGAACATAACTAAATCAAGATACATGAAATGCATTATACCACTATCAAAAGTAATGTTTTATAAGAGACCAAGTGCTCCAAGATTCACAGATAGTAGAGGAGACACAACTCATACAGATCTACCATCAAAAGATCAGATTTTATTACATAGATAACCAATTATTTTGGGATCACCTAAATTAATCACTATAACAAAAGTAACTGCATTTTGTTTTTAGTGTTGTTTTTGGTTTGATTGCATTGCAAGAGAAAAACAACACAACTGATTATTCCTGATATCTGAGTTCAATAAAGTAAACCCTTTTAAAAAAATTTAAATGTAAGTATGTAAACTGTCATTCTTTTCTTCTCAAAATAGGTCTTCAAGATAGAAGTGGGAAGGAGGAATTTATATAATTAATTTAAAACTTTCAGTATACTGGGTGTTATGTATAAAACAGTGTCTCTAAGTTGATAAATTGTACTGATTTGAAACAACTTAGTTTCTTTATGTTTCCAAAATGACTTACGTGATCAGTTCTGTTCTTTCCACTTGAATTTTACACTAATAAATGGCTTTTTAGATCTATTGACTGTGAAGTGAATTATAAAATTATAGAAATTATATGTAAGCAAAGATGAATTCAGGTTTTTTTTTTTTTCAATTAATGTCAGGTTGTTTCTTTCAGATAGGTACATATACTAGAACTCCTAGGCAAGTCAGATCATAGATCAACAAATAATTATGAAATTCCTATATTCTACAGTGATATAGCCCAAGTAGTAGGATAAAAAAACAGTGTGGGATTTCAAGTACTTCGATTTTAGCTGAAGAAACAAAACACTGGCAGATAGATTACAGTATACATTACTAGTACCATTTCTTCAAGATTACTTTAGTGACTAAAATTAGTATGCCTATTCAAACTTTGTCTGTAAAGGCTTGAGTTGATCTCTTGAGACTCTCTATCTCAGAAAAAAAGAAAAGGAAGTATATCATTCCTTTCCCTTGTTTCTTTTCTTTCTTTTTTTTGGTTATTGTTGTTGTTTTGGCAAGAAAGTATACTTGCAAGAAATAACAATGTATAAAGGCAGGCAGAGGAGGAGATAAACAAAGACAAGAGTAAATTAGGCATCTAACAATTCACCAAGAAAAGAGTGTCAGCACCTCATGTTTATAAAGGCATGAGCAAAATCATATGAAAATTAAGTTAACAAAACGGAAGCCCTGTGAAATACAGTAATTCATTCCCAACTTCAGCTTCCTATTATGTGAAATTTCAGTATATTAAAAAACATATTTCTATATATTCGTTTTGCTGTTGAAAGGATTTTGATTGTACTCTAAGTACTTTCTTCTATTAAAAGTAGGAGTTATGAATATAAAAATGGGATAAAGCAAATGGCAGAATAGAT
Source organism: Marmota marmota marmota (assembly GCF_001458135.2). Classification (NCBI taxonomy): domain Eukaryota; kingdom Metazoa; phylum Chordata; class Mammalia; order Rodentia; family Sciuridae; genus Marmota; species Marmota marmota. The sequence continues at coordinate 11,707,088 of NW_025999853.1, read as the reverse complement.
AAAGAAGCTTTTGCATCAATATCAGGTCTCACTACATTTTGTCTCATAAGAAGAAAGGTTGCTGGCACCTACAGGAAGGATGCCTCCAGTATACTTACAATCTTTTCACTAGCATCACACCAACACTAAGATGGTGGAAAAGTGGAAGTCAATAAACAGAGGTCACAACATCAGAATTTGACACAGAATCATATACTGAAAAAAGACCTCTTATTATGAATATTTTCTATAAACAAATAAAATAAATATACAGCAATTACATTGAATCTGAGGCAACTAGAAAACCTAATAATTTTATAATGATTGTTATAAATGGAATTATTTTATAATGTCTGTTATTATAAACTAAGATGTATATATCATCTCTAACCTCTTTATATGGTTTTCAGTCTTAATTGTTTTATTTTAGTGAATGAAATTGTATGTTTGATAAAGTTTTTCATAAACATCCTTAAAGAAAAAAAGGATGTTTAGAAAAGGACGAAAAGAAAATGATTCCTAAATTAGAGCAGTAGCAAAGAAAATAGCAGATTGCAGAAAACTTTAAGTGTTCTAGCTTCATAATACTATATGGCAATGTTTCAATACAATTTAGAAAAAAACAAGAACTTTCACTTTTGGACAGAATACCAGACGAGATGCTGATGAATCCAGACCAAGATTTTAATATTATAAGTAGATTCAAATAGCATCTTTAGCTCAGTTAAAAGTCTTAGGTAGAAAATAGTTGAATCTATGGAATACAACTATAGTGAATGTAATCAAGAACAAAACAGAAAAAAAAGTCTTATAGAAAAAAAATATATAGAGAATTGAATAGTTCTTCAGCCTAAGTGTATGAGCTACACTCAGTCAGACATTATAATGTATTACCCAGCCTTTCTACAGTGGGAAGTTCTTAAAATATTAAGGGTAAATATAATGAAACAATGCAAAATTGATACTAAAGAACAAATATCTGGAGGTTTCAATTCTGGAAGTAAGAACAGAACAGAATGCCACTACACTTGAAGACAAATTATAGTACACACAAATATGCTCTGAGCTAAATACTCTGAGAATTAATAAACTGCATTGTTATTCAATATAAGTTCACATGCCTTTTACCAAAGATTCATCTACATTCTATACAGGGAAAATAAGAATTTTCTCCCTTCTTTCTAAAATATTTCTGAACTCTGAGAGAAAGTCTATGGTGATTAATAGAGGACTGCTAGAAATTTGTGTTTAGAGAAAAAAATTAATTTCTTATACACAAATATAATGCTTCAGGCCAACTATCAGGAAAAATTATGTTTTTAAGGGTTTCTCCCCAGGTAAATTACAAGTTATATTGGATTTTCCAGAAGTTTCCTAGTAAAGAGTGTCATACTCAAGTGTTTAGCTAGAGGAAAGGACAGAGTATGTGAGCTGCTTCCAGCTCACCTCAAATTAGTGCCTTGATAAACCCTTAAACGCTATACATCTAGTAAGAACTTAAAAGTATAACATTTAGGAAATATTAAACTAATATATTTCCCCATTTATGATGTCTTGATGCCCCTATTTTATCAAATAGCCTATCAGATAGAATTAGAGGACTCTAGGAAATGAAGCTTGCTGCTCATTTTCCCTAGCACAACTCTCCTTGAAGAAATTCTTTTTCTAAAATGTTATTCCGATTAGGAGAAGATGGCCGCTGCGTACGGGGGTTGCTGAAGTGCTGAGCGTGGTGCTCAAAGCAGCGGCTTTAATAGAGATTTCGCACAGTCTGTTAGAGCTCCTTTCACCATTAATCTGTAGCGGACCACTTTGCCAAGGAGCAGGAAGAACAAAGAAATCGAAAAAGAGACGCTTGGATGCTCAGAGCCGCGGGCGCTTTGCTCCCATCTGCTTCCTCTTTCGCTTAGCTACGGGCGGAGAAGCTGAATGTGTAATCAGCAGTGGATTGTAAGTACCCGAGGCAAAGAAAGCTCAGTGCGCCCCGCCTTTTTTTTTCTTTTTTTTTTTTTGAATATTTTTTATACAGGGAGAGTTTGTGGATTGGGATTGTTGGCGGGGCTGTGGTTTCTGTGCCGAAAATCCACTCCGTGGGAGCCGCCATTTGCTTTCTGCTTGCTGTCTTGATGGCTCTGTATACACTGTCCGGCAGCCGCACCTAGAGGTTGGAGCT
>NW_025999853.1:11674858-11699985 GCF_001458135.2 Marmota marmota marmota | reverse complement strand
AGGAAGAGCAGGAAGAAAAGATTAACATTAAACAGATACATGAGGTGGGATGGAAAGGGAGAGAAAAGGGAAATTGCATGGTAATGGAGGGAGACCCTCATTGTTATACAAAATTACATATAAGAGGTTGTGAGGGGAATGGGAAAATAAACAAGGAGAAATATGAATTACAGTGGATGGGGTAGAGAGAGAAGATGGGAGGGGAGGGAGGGGGGAGGGTAGAGGATAGGAAAGGTAGCAGAATACAACAGTTACTAATAGGGCATTATGTAAAAATGTGGATGTGTAACCGATGTGATTCTGCAATCTGTATTTGGGGTAAAATTGGGAGTTCATAACCAACTTGAATCTAATGTATGAAATATGATATGTCAAGAGCTTTATAATGTTTTGAACAACCAATAAAAAAAAATTTAAAAAAATAAATAAATAAATAAATAAAATGGTATTCCACAGGTAGTTGAACAGAAAAGACTCAGAGAGGGATCTAAGTAAATAATACTTGTAAAATCAAATCTTCTCAAATCTTCTACCATAATAGGGATGGGATTGAAAATCAGAAAAGTATCTAGATTCCCAAAACTGAAAATGAACAGTTAGTAAACTTCAGTACTTGAAGTTACCAAGCTACTAATAGGAGTCAAGATATATTTGATACCAGAGACAGGATCCTAGAATAACTTCAAATTGTTCTCTCCTACTCAGGATCCTACAATAGTTTCCAACTATTTATTTTTTTTAATTGCAATTCTCTCGTCTAACATTGACCTACTCCAAGACTTTGAGCCCCATCCATCCAGACTCTACAGCATAATGCATACACTTATTATCTCCTTAATTGTTGCTACTTCTGGATGTTCTTACTCTTCAAATCTCCTTTCTATTAGGCCACATACCTTACTTGTTTCAAAACCTAATGAAATTTCCTAAAATATCCTTTAATGAAGCATAACTTATCTTTTTAAAAAACAACTTGGCAATCTAGATTTTTAAAAAGCTTTTTAAAAATATAATAACATTGTGCACTGATTCAATTTTCTGAGTAAATGTAATCAAAGATATAGATTTATGCATATACATATTAATCAGAAGATAATTTGCATAGAAAACTAGTTGAAACAAACTAAATTAATATGTGGTTCTGAGTTACAAGACTCAGAAAAAGTGAACAGAAGAATTTCAGTATGGAGTGCTTAAATAATCATCATGGTACATTCTAATAAAATACGAAATAAGTGAGAATAAGTAAAACATAAAAATATGTTAAAGATACAAAGCAATGGAAAAATATAGTATATGTTTATAAAAAGATACCAATTTTAAATATACATGAAAATGTCTGTTTATATAAGTGAATTCATATGAAAACATGCACAGAAATTTTATTTGTTCATTCATTCAATGCGCATTCATTTAGTATTTATTATACACACATATACATACCACACTTATTTGCCATCAAACTAAACAAAACAAACCTGGTTTTTACCATATGGAGTTGATGATCTAATGAGGAATGTACATTAAATAAATAATAAAGACAAAAATTATATTTAAACCTTCATACTTTATTATCTGACTCCACTATAATTGCAAACTCTATGATCATACTGGGTGCACAGCACAATGGTAGTGCTATGGAAGATACAAAACAAGATTATAATTTACATCAAACTAGTCTCATAAAACTAAGGAGAAATACATGATATTTCTAGAGCAGAACACTAAATTGGTAATGGTTTGTTAAGTATTGTATATTAATGACAAGACTGTCTGAAACATAAAGAGATCAGGATTATCACAACATTATATCATTTTTATTTACAACATCTACCATGGAGCACAGGATCATAAGTATTTCAATAATGTAAAGGAAACCCAGAGACTAAATGGGTGCACATTAGCAAGGGGACCTAAAATATTTTAAGAGGTTTGAGAACAAATACCACTTAAAAATAACATGAAGAATGTATAAGAACTGGCCAGGTGAAGAGAGTTGAGAAGAATGTTGCAGGTAGGAAATGGCTACAGGTAACAAAGTGTTCATTAAACTCTTAAAAGCAAAGAGTGGTCATATCCAGGTAAAGGATTATAAAAATTATTTCTCAGATTTTGAGTACAAATTTATTTACATGATAAGCTTAAAAATAATATTCTGAATCAAACACATTTTATCTGTCAGACTTCTTGGAGATCACCTTGATTCTACATGTTTATTTTTTTCTGACAAATCTCATCATAAATCTACAATACAGAGTAAATTGTTTCATATTGAGTGTTCTACTCTAAATGTATCTTATATTTCCTCCTAGATTTTCAAATTCTTTCAAGTAAATTATAATTTTTATTTGCTTTATTTTGCATTTTCCGTAGAACTACTATTGTGCTAGGTACAAAATACCTATTTAAAAGCTGTTTAAGTAGTACATATGGCATAAAAAGTAATTGAATCTGTGAAACCTACCATTCTGATCTTATTATCTATTATATGTCTATTGCTCCAATATTTTTACAGAAGAAGGTCTAGAGGAATCAACAAATTATAAAATTTCAGAATTTGTGAATCAAGGAATTATTGCAAAATTAATAATTATGAAATTTCCTTTGATGAAGAAATTATATCATTTGATTAAAATACTTTAAAGTTGAACTGGAATAAAATGAATGTTATTTATTATCCTAAAATCTCAGAAACAGATGTTTTGATTTCTTTCCAGGATAAAGAGGAGAAGAAAAATATTCTGATAATCAGAGTAACCATGACTACAGTTTTCAGACTCATTACAAGTGTTATTTTCATACACCCTATTTTGGTTAAAATAATTATCTATTCTTGTAAATAAAATCTGTTTTTGGTGAACCTTCCTTTCATACTGCAATGAAATTCATAAAATTATTCATCAACCCCAACCGCAAGTAGCTTCTAGGAGCAATTGGTTTTCAAATAAATAATATCACCAGTGTAGAAAGCTCTCAAGGGACAAGAAGTAATGCCCAACCCCCAAAATATTTAGAATTGCTACCTTGGTCATTAACCAGATCATAAATCCTTTTTAACATTGTTCTCTCCATTCTCATGAGTAGGAATAATAAGCTTCATCACTCCAAGCCCCGATCTAAAGCACAGCAAACAGTTGATGGGGGTTCTCAGGAAGAAAAAAAGCACAGAGAGCAGAGTGTTACTTCACCAGTCCCTAATCAAAGTCAGTGACTCTTGTTCCTCTACACACATGGCATACAGACACTCACACCTAAAATTTCACTTTAGTCTTTAAATTTTTTTTTTCAAATAGCTATTGCTGCTGTCTAAAACTTTAAATTATATGTAGATAGTGTTTTGGCGTCTATGGTGACATTTCATGAACAAAGTAAATAATGTTTATAGTTATTTAAACTAGTACTCAAATGGACTGAATTTGGGTTTATATTTCCAAAGAACTGCTGTCACTAAGTAAACCAGGTTGGCACTCTGCTCGTTTTAATACAATGGTGACTTAAGATCTGGATGAGTCTTTTTCTGTTCATTTTAGCAAAATTGTATAATTAGAACCATCTTGGTGATTTAACTGAAGTATATGAAATGTTCCTTATTTTGACAGCTAGAAGTATGTGAATATGAAATAAATCCACAGAAATGAAGCACAGTTCCTTTCAAAAGTACTACAGTTTGAAGTGCATAGTCTTATGACAAATGGAATGGAAACTGACCATTAAGTCACTACCAGGTACCCTGGTCACAATTCAGAGGTATCTGACTTAAGGTCTTAGTTGAGATTGTAAATGGAAAAATAAGTGAAAATAATTTTATTTTTACTTTTATCATCAGTCATAAATTGTAGCAGACCTTTTATAATATAAACTATCTGAAAAAGAACAAGGAAGGGACTAAAGGGAGTGAAGAAAAAGATGAAGATGATAAAGAAGAAAAAGAATGGTAGGCTATGAAGGTTCTCATGAAGTAAAGTAGCATTACAATAATCACAGAAAACAGTAACTAGTTGTCAGAGTCAAATACAGATAACAGCAGCTAGAATTTTGTAATTCTGAATTTTAGTTTCGTATCGAAAAGCATTTGAAATTCAAAAGTTCCTAAGATAATTTATTTTTAAATATCTAAAATTATCTCATTAATGAAATGAGTAGATATCAAAAAGGAATCAATGTTCTTTGCAATAAATACTACACTGAAGTAAAAAGTTTACTCTTAAAATACTTGAGTTTTCTCATGCAAAAACTAGCATATTAATAAAAGACTAATTGTCTTCAACAAGTGATCCTTAGTTAAAGCAATTCAAGAGCTCAAGAATTACAAACACAAATAGCTAAGTAATAGTAGACAACTTTTACATTTAGTTTCATCTGTTAAATGAAACAAACTGCATATCTTACTTCAAAGAATATTTCAAGAAATACATCAATAGGATTACAATGTAACAACAGCACTTAGATTCCACAGAAATTTATTATAAGAAAACTGCCTACCGTGGCCTTTCCTCCTTAGTAAAACAAAAGCATTCACAAGAACTAACCTTTCTTTAGACCCCTTCCAGTGTATGAAGTGCCTATCTACACTTTATCATTTATGCTCACATTAAGTCAGTGTGAGTAGTGTTATTTATCTCCACCTTGACAGAGAGGTAGCACATCCCACAGGCTTAAATGCTGCTGTCACTGAGTACTTTGTAACTTTGGGTAAGTTTTCTAAGCTCTCTGAATCTCATTTTCCTCATTGTAAAATGGAGACATTTATCTGCTTCACAACATTATTATAAAGATTAAATGAACGAATGATTATGAAGTGCTTAAATACTTGAGTTAGCTATTAGTACTAAAATGAAACTTAAGTATTGGCAAAGATGTGGAGAAATTGGAACCCTCGCATACTGGGTGGGAATGTAAAAATGCTCAACCATTATGGAAAAAATCTGGAAGTTCCTAAAAATATTGAAAATAAAACTACCATATGAGCTCACTATTCCACTTTTGAGAATTTGTCCAAAAGAAATCTATTTCTAGACTCATGTTCTCTGCAACATTACTCATAATTGCCAAGATATAGAAATAACTAAAATGTCTATAAATGAATGAATGGATTCTTCAGAAAATGTGATACATATACATGTGCACACACATGCAATGGAATACTATTCAGCCTTTGAAAAGAAAGAAATCCTGGGGCTGTGGTTCGGGCTCAGCTGTAGAGCACTTGCCTTGCATGTGTGAGGCACTAGGTTCAATTCTCAGCACCACATAAAAATAAATAAACAAAATAAATGTATTGTGTCCATCTACAAGATATACTTTTTAAAGAATGAAATCCTATAATATGCAACAACATGAATGAATGAAATGAATGAATGAATGAAAGGATATTATGCAAAGTGAAATAAGGCAAAGAAGGACAAATATGGCATGATCCCACTTATATAATCCAAAATACTCAAGCTCATAGAAACAGAATATAATGGTGGTTCCTAGGGGGTTGGGAGGGAAAAATGAGGAGTTGCTACTCAACAATATAGAATTTCAGGTTTCCAAGAAGAGTAAACCATAGAGATCTGTTGTGCAACGTTGTGTGCCTATAGTTAATGATGCTGTACTATACACTACATGCTAAGAGAGTAGATCTCTGTTCTTACTACAATAACAAAATTCAGCTTCATAGAACTGGCATGATGCTAGAGAGTTAATAAATAGAATAATCAGGATTAAAATTCTAACCTTTTACATAAGGTCCAGTGATGTTAAACAAGCCTTAAAATTCAATCCAAATCAGATAAAGTAACATGTTATTCTTGAAAGAGCATAAACTCTGGGGCAAACTTAGACACACACAATAGCTCCACCACTTCAGCACATAACAACAATTAGCCTCAGGTTTTCATAGATGAAATAAAGAACATTAATACCTAACTCATATGTATATGATAATTAAGTGAGAAAAACTCCCTGAGACCAAAATTGAAGGATTTATAAACTTAAAACTGATTTTTTGAAATATTTGGCTTCACTGGAAATACTCTAAGAGGTCCCAGAGCCAAAGCCAATCACATTATAGTTACCAGCTACATTGAGCAAATAGTTAGAAGGATCTTCTCGTCTGTTCCCTTATTGCAATAGGTGCAACGATTTTGCTTATGAGAATCTACACTGGTGTTATTAGAAAATCGTATGAAAAAAAGTATGAATTGTTTCAATTGCCTGTGCATTTCATAAATTCTTTTTCTAATAAAGAATAACTGATAAGATATATACTTCATTTTAAATTATGAAATGAACAAAATAAGCTGTTCAGAAAATAGGAAATTCTATCATTGTAGGTATATATCAGTTCATTTTAGAAAATACACAACAAATTATATTAAGTTTAACAGATTAACACTACCATTGTCAGGCAAGCATTTCGAAATCATCTCTTGAAGTATATGGCTGTACATATTTGTTCATATTAAAGGAAGAAGTTTCAAGTAAATTTACCTGGATTGCAAAATGCTCCTACATAACAGTTTTTAACACCCTCAGATTAAAAACTTTAAGACACAATATATCTTTTATTGTGTTAAAATTCATAAGTATCTAATTCTTTCTCAACAACTTCCCAAATTACAGCCTCAATTTTTGTAGGTGTCAATAATCAACACAGTGTGATGCTTTGTAAATGTTTATAACATAAACTTTTTGTAATCTTTTTATTTATTTTAATTAGTTATACATGACAGTAGAATACATTTATGCACTTTGATATATCATACATAGATGGGATATAAATTTTCATTTTTCTGAGTGTATATATTGCAGAATCATATTGGCCATGGAGTCACATATCTACATACAGTAATAATGTCTGTTTCATTCTACTATCTTTCCAATCCCCAATCCCCTCCTCTTCCCTCCCATCACTTTCCTCTACCTAATCTAAAGTAATGCTATTCTTCCCTAGTGCCCCCACTCTGCCTATTGTGTATTAGCATCCGCATATTAGAAAAAACATTAGACCTTTGATTTTGTGAGATTGGCTTATTTTGCTTAGCATGATATTCTCCAACTCCAACCATTTACTGGCAAATGGCATAATTTTACTCTTTTTTAAAGCTGAGTAATATTCCATTGATTATATATACCACATTTTCTTTATCCATCTATTGAGGGCCATCTAGGTTGGTTCCATAGTCTAGCTATTGTGAATTGAGCAGCTATAAACATTGATGTGTCTGTGTCACTATAGTATGCTGATTTTTAAATCCTTTGGGTATAAACAAAGGAGTGGGATAGCTGGATCAAATGGTGGTTCCATTCCCAATTTTCTGAGGAATCTCCATACTGCTTTCCATAATGGCTGCAACAATTTGCAGTCCCACCAGCAATGTATGAGTGTACCTTTTTCACCACATCCTGGCCAACATTTATTGTTGCCTGTATTCTTGATGATACATTCTGACAGGAGTGAGATGAAATCTTAGGGTAGTTTTCATTTGCATTTCTCTAATTGCTAGATATATTGAACACTTTTTCATATATTTGTTGATCAATTGTATTTCTTCTTCTGTGAAGTGTCTGCTCAGTTCCTTAGTCCATTTATTTATAACATAAACTTAAATAGATGTATGACATCTGTGAAATGTGAGTTGCTGGGCTCCCAGGCCAGATATTAAGTAATTTTAAATCCAGAAACATTCTTGCCATGATATGAAAAACACACATATTTTTATTTTCAATAAATGTACATGTTTTAGCTTTTTATCACTGCCATAACAGAGTACCATAAATTGGGTGGCTTAAAACAATTGACATTTATTCTCTCACAGTTCTAGAGGCTAAAAAGTTTGGAGTCAAGATGTTGGAAAGGTTATGATACCTCTGTAGATTCTAGAGAAAGATCTTTTATTTCTTCTTCCTAACTTCTTATAATACCAGCAATTCTTGATGTTCCTGGACTTAAAGTTGCACTACCCCAAACTCTGTCTCCATTATCACACAGTCCTTTTCATGTGTGTCTCTCTGTGTCTTCTCCTCTTGACATAGGACAAAAGTCACACTGGATTTAGAACTCATCCTATCCCAGTGTGTCACTATCTTGAGTAATTACATCTACAAAGATCATATTTCCAAATATGATCATAGTCAGTAGTTATGATGAACATGAATGGGAGGGGGGCATCACTTAACCCAGTACATTAGCTTTAACTCATTTCATTTAACTTTAATATTTGAAGTATGTTTCAGCTGTGAAATTCTGTAATTCCATAATTGTGAGACAAACAAAAAATTGAACCTATATCTACTCTTTAAATATTTTCTTAAAATTATCAATTTTCTCATATATGAATTGTCTATTGCCAAATCAATTAATCCTACATATAAAAATGCAAATTCTGCCTCATATTTCTAGGTGTTATCCATGTAGACATTTAATTCAGCTACATTATTTGACTGCAGGGCAAAACAAAAAAGGGAAGTAAGGAAGCATTTCTATCATTGGGATTAGAGTAGGGGAACAGGGAAATTAAGAGGATATTGATGAGTAAAGAATGGACTCTCCTCCTGAGTAGATTCCCTGGAGTGGAACTGCTGGGCCATATGGTACATTTATGTTTTACATTTCAAACAACCATAAACTGTTTTATCAAAGTGATTGTGCAATTTTATATTTCTCCCAATGATGCATGAGGTTCTAATTTCTCTACATCTTTGTCAACACTTAGTATTGTCTATTTTCTTTATTACAGCCATTAAAATTACATCATAATTATACTCTGCATTCCCCTAATGACTAACCAGGCAATCCGCTTGGTAGTAGATGTTAAAAAGTACATAATACATAATCCTTCCCTTGAAGTAATTATTGTGAGAGAGAGGAAAAAAAGTCAATAAAAACACAATTATAACACAAAGCTACGCCATATCTTTTACTAAGTAGTTTTAGGAAATTTTAACATACTTCTTTTTGAACAAAGAGTATATGGACACTCGATTAAACAAAACCTAAGATTTTGTTCATGCCATCAACCTATCAAGTGTTTTCTCAACATACTTCTGATCTTTAAAACAATTAGCTAAGACATTCTCTTGATTACCTCATTTTCTTTGAAAGGCATTTATAATAATATTGAGTACAAAGTATTTAAGTTTCTTAAATGACCATTATTATTTTAGTGGAATTTCCACAAAGATGATTTCAACAATACGCTTTTCTAGTGAATGATATCAATCATTTTTACTACCCATTTAAAAATGTCAAATGAATCCTGAGAAATGTAGATTGAGGTAGATGATAGGATCTCTAGTAATTAGCAGTCCTGAACAGTTCTATTAAATAAAAGTAAATAGTCTATACTACTCAACCTCTGTGATTCAAAGCCATACAAATGAGCTATAAACATAAATAATTTTCATTAAATTGATAAACTTTTTTCTCTTTTAAGTCCCTTTCATAGCCTACCTATAAACCCAATATGAAGTCAAATAGGCACCAAAAATATAGACCTTTTAAATTATGTACAATGTTGGAAAACAGTCTTAAAGGCCCTACCAAGAAACAGAGAAATACCACCTAAATCTTGTAGCCATAGGTACTGCATTATAGAGATGAGAGCTAATATGTTGCACATTCTGTATATTTTAAAAATATGTCACATTTTTGAAAGATGAAATAAGATTAAGCTTTTTAAAATTACAAGATAATGTAATTTAACAGTAAGACCTAAACTAAAAAAAAAATATTTTATTCACTTATGCATTAACTAGTACTCAAACGAAACTACTGATCTGGCACTGGGTATAAAAATAATTATCTTTTCCTTGAAAAAGCTCATAGCTTAGTGGTAATCATGAAAACAATGAAAGTAGAGTTTTTAAGAGGAGCAAAAATGTATTGACCACATACTATTTGCCACATATCATATTGAAATGGATGATCTTATTCTATCCTCCCAACAAGCCTATAAGGTAAGTACCATTACTATTCCCATTTTATAGATAAGGAAACAGGCTTAGAGATATAACTGGCACAAGGTTAGTCAAATTAATTCTCACTGAATCAAGTGTATTCCTAACCATTGAGGTAGCTGTACTACATCTTATACCACTACTACAAACATAAGGATGTGCTAAAAACAAAGAAACAAAACAAAATCAACAACAGGCATACTGGGATATCACTCTGATTTGGCAGAGAGTCAGAAAAGTTTTCACAGTTTGCTCTGAAAATAAACAAGACTTTTCCAGACAGAGCAAACAGGACAAGCATTCCAGGTTGAGAACAGATAATGTGTGAGATGATAGGATAATAAAAGTAAATATTTAGAGAATACAGTTGTATTAGTTTACAATGGCTGATGTAATAAATTGCCAAAAACCTTGTGGCTTAACATGACAGATTTATTCTCTCAGAATTCAGAGGCCAGAAGTCTGACATTAGTATCACTCGGTCAAAATCAAGGTTAACACTCCTACCAAAGGCTCTAGGGAAATATCCTGCCTCTTTCAGCTCCTGGTGGCCACCAGTATTTCTTAGCTTTATGATCATATCACGCAAATTTTCAAGCCCAGCATCACGAAATTTCTGTGTCTATAATATCTCCCTCTGCCTCTCTCTTATCAAGCTACATGTGATTGTATTGAGGGCCCCCCAAAATAACAAAACAATGTCCTCATTTCAAGATCCCCCAATTATACCTGCATACACACTTTTTCCAAACATGATACAATTTTCAGGTTCTAAGAATTAGGTCCTGGTATATTTGAGACTTTTATTGGTAGAAGTCATGAGAGGGGTAGCAGGTGGGAAGTAAGAGAACTAATAGGTGGTGATGATTGGGTGATGAGAAGTTTATATTTTAACCTAAATGTGATAGGTACAATTGATGGATTTTGATTTACAGCAAGGCACAGCAATATTTATAGACTAGATAAAGATCATTCCAGAGCTAATATTAAAGAGAGATTAGTAGAAGGCAGGAATTATTAAACTTCTTAATTATTCAGGGAGAAAAGGAAAGAATAGTTATGACAGTATGGATATTATTGATTAGATACAGAGTAAAGCTCAAGGGAGAATTTAGGATAACACATAAATTTCTAGTTTGAGCAAATCAGTGGATAAAAGAGATGGTAACTATGGATATGAAATATCACAGGAGGTGCAGAATGGAAGGATACACTTGGTTTCAGTACTTACTGCCGGCTTAGAACAAGATCATCATGGAAGACTGGATATGTAAGCATCTAGTACAAGAGAAGAGTTTGGAAAAATAGATATGTACATCTAGATTTAGAAACTTAGATTTAGATTTAAGAATCACTGCTTTAAGTATGGTTGAAATGATCAAACAACTGAATATTAGTAGAAACTACTTTTTTGGTACCAATGTGTTCCAAGGAAATTCATCCTGAATTTTTACACTATTATAAATACTTCGACCTCATCATTGATGAGTTTTAGCCATCTAGAAGGTATCTAATTAGTTAAATTTCTTTAGGCACTGCCTGCACCACTTAGAAAAGTGTCAATGCAAACCCCCCCCCAAAAAAAAACCACCAGAGTGTTCAACATTCTATTTATGTCTAATTATATATATTTAGGGTCCCAGTGCTTAGGACCTCATAAATGCTGATGAGAACTGCCAATCCAAAAAGGCTTTGAAAAGGAAAAATCATTACTTATATGAATCCTCTAGGGAAGTGATAATTAAAAATTACCCTAGCCCAATAGTCCTTTAAACTTTCACCTTATGACTGCCCAAGCTATAAATCATTTCTCCTGAAAAATCACATCACATAACTGCAATATTTTCATGCTGCTAAGAGAAGAGATTATCATCTTTAGGAGAGAATCAGGTATACTTAATAAATGTTGTTGAAAAGGTAGCACCAGGCAGAGGCAGAGAACAAAACAGCTACAGGAAGACTGCAGATCCTGAGGGTTTGACAAGCAGGTGCTTCTGTGGTCATCAAATCACTATTCATAAATGTGTGTTCTGGGCCAAAGAATCCAGCTCTGAGAAACAATGCCTCAGCCATTAGCCCCAGGAGACATCAATCACTCCTCCCAAGACACACAGTTAGCTCAGGAGGGACTTCAAAACTTAACTGGGTCAAAAATTGCTTCTAAGCAGATTTCCTTTATCTAAACTAAAACTTGAGAAAATCGAAAAGAACTCTGTTCCTCCAAATTCTGCTCCCTACCTCCATCTCCAGCCTTATTTTTAGTTTTCAAGTACAAAACCTTTTGTTCCAGTGTAACCGAGTTATGTATTATCTTCTATAAGACAATAGGGATTCCTGTCTGCACTCTCACATCACTCCTACCTGACATGGCTTCCCTTTCTTCTGTTTTCAAAGTTCAGTCTTCAGCTTGGGTCTACTTAATTCATGGAAATTTACTGGGACTGTGTCATCTAACAGTCACAATTCCTCTTCATATTTCTACCATAATTGTTGTAAAATCTGGAACTCAGCAAATGCTGCCTCACAAACATATCTTTTATGTATATGTTCTATGTGTCGAAATAGATTATGATCCCTATGGATGCAGTTAGCATACAATATCTTACTGTGGTACAGTGTCAAGTAGTTCTCAATGGATGTGGATAAAAATGCTTAAAAGAAGATTCTGAAAATACCCTTCAGCCTTTTATTCTAGCCTAATTTCTAACCAAATTTTCAATTATTTAAATATTTCTAATTAAAATTTTCATCTTTCATACAAATAGTTTTATTTTCATAACAGATTTCCTTGCTATCTTTGCTTCCATCTATTTCTTAAATTTCAACAATAACTAAAAATTTTTAAAAAGATTATTTTCCAGAATAGGATTGTACCTTTAGATTAATTTTCACAGTATCCAATTACATTAATGCACTAAGGAAAATCAGGAAAAGTAAGAAATTGCTGTTGTGCTATTCTGCAAATATAGTTTGCTTGACGTTAGTTAGGATGTATCCTAACTTTAACAGTTAATTTATAGGATTAAAATTTTTATATCAGAAATGCTAGCTGGGTAGAGATTTACAACAATGAAGGAAAACAGAAAATTTTATTCCTACAGAATATTTTGTGAGGAAGTTAAGAATATTTATAAGTAAGTCCTTATTATATAATTTAATGGAAGGTATATTAGCAAATGTAACAGAATTGGTGTTGGGAGGTTTCTATAAGATAATCTAATTTAGGAGTTCCCAAAGATTTACAAAAAGGGTTCTATAATCACATGAATTTAGGGAATTATCTTGCTCTTTCCCCATTCTTGGAGATGTGTATTAGGAATGTCATTTCTAAGATGTCCAGCAGGAAAATAATCTTCTCAAATTCACAAACATATTTAACCATGAAAGTTTTGCATCAGTAATGTCCATAATCTCTACAAGGAATCAGCATGGGTAGCCACAACACTATTTAAACAATGTTGACCTGGTATAATATCCTTAGTTTATAGATTTAAAAAACAAAGCAAAATTAAGAGAGAGACAGACAGACAGATAGACAGAGACAGACAGACAGACAGACAGAAGTCAAATAGCTGTCCCTGGCACTCTGAGCTACAAAGCCAAGAGAATCCAAGTTTCCCAATTCAATCTTACATTCATGCTTCTTTCTTTATATGTAAGGCATTTAATCTAATGATTACTTTGTGACTCAAGGTTCCCCATCCAGGCTAAAACACAAACACATATAACACTAATATGTATTTTTAACACATCCAGAGATTACCTATCATCCTGCCTAAATTTCTACAAGTATCTTCTTATTTGTAAAATTAAATACAACAAATCATAGCAAATAACCTGAGGTCTCTGGTTATAAGTGAGACAGACAGGGCCATAAGGTGTTTTAGCTACCTTCCCCTGGGACTAGGTTTAAGACATCTCCATTTCGTATAAAATCTCAGATGTTTGCTCTATAATTAAACTCCCAATAAATTATTTCTAATTCTCAGTTTGAGATTTTTAAAAAATAATAAAGATTTAATGGAGGCTTTAGAGGCAGAATCCTTTATAAGGCAATACATGAGAAAATGAATGCAGAAGGAAGATTTCTATGATTGACTAAGTCATGCATCATATCTAATGTATGCCCCAGGAATTTATTATTTAAAGCAAGATTAGTGAGGTATCAATCTGAGAAACCCTACAAGAAATTCATTTCATAGCTTAACTATTATTTCTTTCATCAGTAACTTAAATTTTCACACATGAGAAGTTCTCATTTAAATATCCTGAATACATAAACCAATTGTTTTTCAGTAGCAAGCATATACTATAAATTTAGTATTCATGACTCTCATTTAAGAAAATGATTAAAGCTAATTTGCCAGTTAAAATAATTTCTGATGGTATTTAGCTGGATTTGGGAGAATATGATTTGAAGAACAGCAGCCACTTTTATTAAGTGTTGAACTTAATACACATGAACTAAAAAAAAAAAAAAAAACAGAAATGAAGAGCTGAATGAGCTGAATTCATATCCTAAATAAGAATAATCCACACCAGAATGAAGGTAAAAGAGTTCTGGCATATGCTGATCTGGCAGAGCTTTCCTTTTATTTCATTCTATGACACAAAAGTGATCCGTGATTTCTTGAGTTACAATTACCACCACATAATAATGGATAATACATCTAATACTCATGTGTGCCAGGCACAGTTCTATGTACTTTCTATGTTTTCTCTCATTTAATTTTCATAACAATTCCATGAAATATAACTACTATTGAAGCTGAGGTACAGAGAGTTTAAAGTAACTTGTCCAATGTCACACAGTAAAAAAAAAAAAAAAAAAAACAAGTCCAGCTCCAGAATCTATGATGTTTGAGCATTTCCTGAATGCCAAGCACTATACTAAATTCTTTTCTGCATTATCTCTTTTCAACATGCTGATTTAACTTTATTTTTAGGATAAATTCAACAGCAAAGTTTTTTTTCTCTCTTTCATCTACATATATGTATAGTACATGAGTACACCCTTGAATCTATCAATAAATCTCTATTTAAAACCAACTATGTTTCATATGAAAAGTTAAGACATTATTCTCTGTATTGCATAAGTATCTTAATGTTAAAAGTGGTGCTTTCTACTTCTCTTCCATGTCTTTATGAAGAAGCTATGGGTAGAAAAGCAGATATGGAAAAGAGAAAAAGATACCTCAGGGTCCAGCTTACCCATTGTGAGCTGCCAAAGAAAGGAAAGCTGAGCTTTTTAGGAATGGGTTATCCAGCTCAGACATGTTATCACTCAGTACAGAGCCAAGGGAAATGCCTTAAGGATGTGTCCTCTGTTCATTCAAGTATCCTCAAAATGGAAAGAACCTCTCTGTAGCACTACTGCCTGTATCCTAAGTAATGTTAACCATTTCTATCCTCATGAGAATAATCTTCAAATTAATTCTCTCTTTCTGAATAAGAAAGGTATTCTCAGTAGAGGATTCCACTTTTTTTTCTACTTAGAGTTAGCTATTCCTATACAGATGTACCAACCATTTTTTGGAAGTTGATATTCTTTTACATATTGCATACTTGTAAGAACTCTCCTATTGGATTACACTGCTGAGTTTGTTTGTATTGCAAGATGTCCTGCACTGACCATGTTTATCATTTTCAGTCATTTTCCATTCATTTCTTATTATTTATCTTCCCATCTCAAACTGATATTAATACTCTCTGGCTTTTCATAATTCAGAATAAAAATATTTCTTTTGTGTCCTGAATTAAACATTCCTAATATAAAGAAAAAGAAAGCTGCTTTGGTTTAAGACTTTTCTTTTCATCTACTATGAAATGAACCCTAAGGATCTTCAAAGAAAGGGATAAACTCTTATTTATATTTGCATCCCACATTAAAAAACTACCTTTTGAATATGATTTTCATCTTTTAGTGATATGTCATCTTACTAAAATAACACTTATAAAAACTTTGGGAAAATATGGAAAATGTTTATTAAATAAAAAAGAACTATGAAGTATATATGCACCATGATGAAAGTTAGGTAGGTAGGTAAGTAGAGATAAATACACACACATACATTTTTACATTTAAAAAGTCAAGAAGAAATGCATCAACATTGATGTTTGGGACAATAAAACTGTTTTTTTTTTCTTTCTTAAATTTTTCTTCTTTTTCCATTTTTTATAATAAGCATATAATATCTTCAGTACCAAAAAACTGAACATATACTTTGTAGATTACTTACAAACCAACCATCAAAATATCACTTCTTTCTAAAATATTGAGATGTCTCTGAATCTAGCACTGTAGCTAACCAAACCTTCCTGCCAATTTAGTGGGTAGTTTGAATCTAGCCCTGCAGCTAACCAAACCTTCCTGCCACTTGGGTAATTTGTCTTTACAAGTGTATATGAAGGCAGGTGTGTATTTAATGTGATGAAGTCTGCATATACTAAGTGATTATTTTAAAATGTAAATTAAATCACAAGTCTTGTTTAAAATATCCTCCAAAGACTGACTTCTCATTTAAATTTAAATAAGAATAAAGTCAAAATTCCTTACCCATATCAACAAAGCTCAATACATTCTTTGACCTCAACTCCTAAGACTTTGCCTAGCATTCCTGATGCTTTCCCTAGGGTAGCCCTGTGGCTTCACTTGTGCTTTGCCCTATGTAACACAGAGACCTTCCTGTGGCTGCCTCCTTTTTAGTAACTAGGTATTGGTCCAAATGTCACCTTCACAGGGAGGCCTCCCTTGACAACACAATCTAATCTGCCATGTATTCCTTGTCTGCATCCTCATGTGCATCACCTTCAAAAGCTTTTCTATATCTAATTTGTCACTAGCAGGACTTCCTGTTTATTTCTTTGCTGCTGTTTGCAAAATAAAGAAATAAATAGGAAGTCCTGCTAGTGACAAATTATATATAGAAAATATTTTTTTAATGACTGCATCCTTACTTAAAACAGTATGTGATATAGTAAGAAAATAACAAATATGTAAGTAAGCTGAGCATTGTGGGGCATGCTTGTAGTCCTAGCCACTTGGGAGGCTGAGGCATGAGGATCCCTTGAGCCCAGGAATTTGAGACTAGCCTGGGCAACATAGTGAAACTCTGTCTCAAAAATAATAAATAAATCAGTGCTAAAGTAATGGTTACTGAGAAAAGGGAATGATAACAACAATAGTAATCCATGCTGCACATTTTAGGATTCTTTATGATAAAACATTATTGGTTTCCAATCTCACCAATTTCATGGTAACAATGTTGCTGGTATGAATTAGTACACACAGATAAATGTGGACTTCTAGGGAAAGCCAAGAAATGATGAGTATGTTCACAAGAGAGAATCAGAACACAGGGCTTTTGCTAATCATAGACATTAGATAGAAAGAGAAGGAAGGAATTAAGGCCAATGAGAGCAAAAAAAGGGTAACATTGGTAGTAATGACAGTAGATGACCTGAGAGGATGGGCATTTAGTGGTGGCTGAGTCATAATGGGAAAGGCCCAGAAAGTCCTCTGGTGGAAAGTGGACTGTATGCTCTATGTTTTTGTCTACCACACATAGGCAACTTCATATTTAACCCCAAGAAGAATGACTGAAATTAGGGTTTTTATGAGCACCAATTAAAGAATATTCATCTTCTTTCTATATTGTATATTAAACTGTTAAACTGACTATATGATGATATGTTTTCTTCTATATCAACATAGAATTCTGTGACTTGAGAAAAACAGTTGCATATATAACTATATGACAAGTGTGAGTCTATATTTACATATGATGTGTCAAAGTGCACTTACTGTCATGTATAACTAATTCAAACAAATTTTTTAAAATAAAGAATGACTGAGGCCCAGACCCCCACCTAGGCCTAAAATTACAATCTCTGAAGCTCTAAAATTACAATCTCCAGGCATTGGCAAGATTCAAAGACTCCTCCTTTGCCTGCCTGCTTTGGAGCTCCTTGCACTTACCTTTGGATTCCCTCTCTGCTTTTGTCCCCTTGTTGTGCTCTCTGGGTTAATGATTTCCTTCCTGCCTTCCTGTTGTTTTCACAAGATTCGGGAAGGAGTTAGAACTAAATGAGTCCATCTTACCATGTTCAATTTACCATGTTTAACCAGAAATCTGTTAAGTTAAAAAAAAATTTAATATAAAAGTTCACACATTGTTGTTGGGACAGTCCCCAAATGGCTATAGTTAGACTCCCTTGCCCAGACTTCCAGCAGACTATGTTGTATAGCCAAGGCCATGAATTGGCTATGTTATGGTCAGTGTATAGTCAAGGTCATGAACACTCAAATTTAATGTATAAAAATATATGTTGCTTAAGTACAAAACAATCTAAGAGTAACTTATAAAACTTAATTATCATAAAGCAATCAACCCCTAAAATAATACATTTTCAATGGATATTATGTAGCCAGCTGTCCACTTATTGCAATGAAAAATGGCATATCAAAGATAGATAACATTCTGTAATTTCTTCTCCACATTCAGGTGACAATGACACATTGCTTGTTCCCTCCTTGTATTCCCATCATCACTACATGTTTTAAAAAATCAATATATCACTTGTGGCTGAGAATTCCAAATGCAGCCACATTCTTTCTTTTCATTTTATCTTTTTCATTTTCCATCCCTTTGATTACTGCACACCTGTTCTTTCCTTTCCCTC
Organism: Marmota marmota marmota; assembly: GCF_001458135.2. NCBI lineage: Eukaryota > Metazoa > Chordata > Mammalia > Rodentia > Sciuridae > Marmota > Marmota marmota. The sequence goes on along the minus strand of NW_025999853.1, from coordinate 11,681,358 downwards.
TCTACCTATTCTCTCCAAAAGCTGAATCCCGTCCCCTTCATGACCACCCACAACTCCTCACTTTAAACTCAGTCAGAAGCAATTTTCCCGCTTTCCTAAGAGGTTAAGCTCCTACCTATAAGGCCACAAGGGTTGACTGTCACAGCCAGAATTAATGGAAAACCATCCGGAGAAGCTGAAGTTTGGTAAGGAGCAGGAATACAAGGGAAGAGATTTATCAGGAATGGGGCCTGTGCTCTGGTGGATTGCAGGGTCACATGGAAGTGTGAATTATCCTCTCAAGACACCTAAACATAGCAGAAGTAAAGAAGAGAATAAGGTGGGTGATAACTTTCATCTCTTTATGGTTGTTTCTCTCTTCTATGTATACTATCATCAAAAGGGTATAAAAAGATAATAGACACTACTTTCTTTTTCAGAACAAACAGCCTGTACACAAGACACAAAGCAGAATATTCTGAAGATCATAAGCATTTGCCAGATATAAGAAGCTAATATGTAAAAGAATGAATAAAATAAATTTATAAATAGCTACAATTGAAGGGAGAAAGCCACAGATGTTTAAAAAACAAACTCCTTGAAATTTAAGAGGAAGAAGATTTTTTATGGTTAGGGAGGACTAAATCAGATGCTATGAAAGAAATGGCATTTGAGTTGACTCTAAAAGACTGTAAAATTAATAGTTTTGTACCAACTAACTGCTCACTAACATTTGGAAGAAGTACCTATAACCTATACCACAGAGGGTGTACATCTCATTTAGAAATTAATTGTTAAAGACTTCAGAGTGCTTCTACAACAATCCTAATCTAGTTTTAGTTTCTAATAAATGTGTTTAATCCTTAAAAGATCTGTGTAAAATGATCCTTTTAGGGGAAGGAGTTAGAACTGGTACTCTGGAGTCTTGTTACAGGTGGAAAGACTTTTTTTTCCCCCCTGGTTCACTAAATTTTCCTTTTTTCCTAAGTTTCCATATTTTTGTATAAAACATTTTCTTTTTTGTTATTGTTGTTGTTGTTTTTATGTTTTTTTTTAATTAAACTTTCGCTTTAGGGATAGGGTTGTGGCTCAGGGGTAGAGCGCTCACCTAGCACGTGTGAGGCCCTGGGTTTGATCCTCAGCACCACATAAAAATAAATAAACAAAATAAAGGTATTGTGTTCAACTAAAAAAATAAATATTAAAAAAACTTTTGCTTTATTAATTGATAATTTACAATTACATGTATTTATGGTGTACTAAGTAATATTATGGTTTATGAATATGATGTGGAATAAGTAAATCAAGTTAGGGACATGCTCATCACCTCAAATACTTAACATTTTTTTGTGGTCAGAAGATTTGAAATTTACTATTAGCAGTTCTGAAATGTATAATACTCTTAATTATATTTAACATGCTAATACAATAGATTTCAAAAATACTCCTCCTGTTTAAGATCTGGTACCTGCTGACCATCATCTGCCCATTCTTCCACTCCCTACACTCTGTTAACTACCATTCTACTCCCTTTTCTGAGTCCAGTTGTTCTGGATTCCACATATAAGAATATGCAGTTATCTTTCTCTCTGTGCCTAGCTTTCTTCACTCCACACAATGCTGTCCAGTTTAATCCAAGTTTTCACAAATGACAGAATTTCTTTTTTTAAAGGATAAATGGTATTCCAGTGTGTGTGCACACCTTTATTCATCAGTTGAGGAACACTTAGGTCATTTATATAACTTGCCTATCGTGAATGGGACTTCTATGCACATGGGACTATAGGCATCTCTTTGACATACTGATTTCAAATATTTGGAGTAAATACCTGGGAGTGGAATGCTAGATCATACAGAAATTCTATTTTTGTTTCTCTTTTTTTCCCCTAAGGAACTTCCCTACAGTTTTCCACAATACGTGCTAATTTACATTCCAACCAAATCAGCATACTATAGTAATGCAGCCACATCAATGTTTACAGCAGCTCAATTCACAATAGCTAAACTGTGGAACCAACCTAGATGCACTTCAATAGATGATAGATAAACAAACTGTGAGATATATATATGTATATACACACACACACACACACACACACACACATATACACACACAATGGAATATTACTCAGCATTAAAAGAGGATAAAATCATGGCATTTGCAGGTAAATGAATGGGTTGGAAAATATCATGCTAAGTGAAGTACACCAATTCCAAAAAAACAAAGGCCAAATGTTCTCTCTGATAAGTGAGTGCTGATTCATAATGGAGGGGGGCATGGGAAAAATGGAGGAACTTTGATTGGGCAAAGGAGAGGGGAAGAAAGGGAGGGGAGGGGAATGGGGGCAGGAAAGATGGTGGAATGAGATGGACATCATTACCCTAGGTACATATATGACTGCTCACATGGTATGACGCTACATCACGTACAACTAGAGAAATGAAAAGTTGTGTTGCAATTTTGTACAATGAATCAAAATGCATTCTGCTGTCATATATACCTAATTAAAATAAATAAATTAACTAATTTTTTTAAAACTGTGATAAGGAAAAGATGATGAAAGATAACAAATATTGCTGAGGATACAGAGAAAAGGGGATCATTGTACAGGATAAAACATTTTCTTACTTGAAAATATTTCCAAATAGACCTATATGGAAATAGATTACATTATCAGTGCTAGGATTCTAATTTCTTTACCATGTAGATCTGACATAGTAAATTACATAAAAAAAATTCAGCCTACTACCTGGTTTTACAAATAAAGTTTTATTGAACACAGCCATGCTCATTTGTTTTCATATTTTCTAAGACTGCAATTGGGGTACAATGGCAGAAATGAGTAATTGCAATAGAGATCATATGGCACTCAAAACCTAAAATATTTACCACCTTTACAGAGAGGGCTTGCTGGCCTCTGCTACAGACCATTCATGCAGGAAAGATTTATTAAGGGTCTTTAAGGATAAGTTACTGGCACGTAACTAATGTAGGTTGTTAGTCTCATTAAACCAAAATATAAAATAAGTGATACTGCATTATATTTTCAATTATTATTGAGGACAAACTTAAACCATTTTGCTGTGAAAAAGCCTACAGTAAGTGACTTGGGATATAATACCATTAGAAAATAATCTATTCTATTTTCCTGAGATATGGTTTCATTATGTTGCCCAGGTGGAGCATGCCTGTAATTTCAGCAACTCGGGAGGCTAAGGCAGGAGAATCACAGGCTCAAGTTTCACCAAATGAGTGAGGCCCTGTATCAAAATAAAAAATAAAAAAGGACTGGAGATGAAGCTCAGTGGTAAAGTGCCCCTGGGATCAATCTCCAAAAATGAAGGAAAGGAAGGAAGGAAGGAAGGGAGGGAGGGAGGGAGATGGGAGGGAGGGAAGAAGGAAGATAGGAAACATGTAATATACACCAAATATAAGATTATAATATTAGATTATAAAATCTATTTCCCCAAACCAAAATCCTACATGAAAGAACAACAAAGAAAACAGTAATATTAGAGACAAAACTTGAACACGTATGTAGATGCCAGTTTCAAGAGTACTTAGTCCACACACTATCACTATCCAACACTGAAATGATTATTCCAACACATTTAATGAAAAACGCCAAATGGTTATAAATATTGAAAAGTCAAAGAAATGATTATCATTATTTGCATTTGATATTTGCCTAACTAGAAAATCAACTCAAGCATTTTTATAAACTATAATGCAATTCATATGACAGGGTATAGGGTAAGTATACCAAAGTCAACAGCTTTCAAATCTACCCGAAATACCTAGTTATAAAACACAATGGGATATTCATGATAAAAACAAATACTACGAAATGGCCAGAAAAAAAAACACCTTAACTTATATAGGCAAATTTATGTTTAAAAATCATAAATCTAAAAAGACTTGAAAATAGAAATTTATAATATATCCCTAAATGTGAATATTTAATATTATGAAAATGCCTGCTTTCTCCTAATTAATCTCTACCTTTGGCATTGTTCCATTAAAATCTCAGTAGGTAAGACCTAAATCTATAAAACTCTTAGAAGAAAACATAGGGTGAAAAGCTTCATGACACTGGATTTGGCTATGATTTCTTGCATAAGACATCAAAAGCACAGGTAAAAAGTGTATAGAGATAAATTGGATAACATGACAATTGAAACATCTGTGTATCAAAGGACAACATCAATAGAGTGAAAAGGCAAACTACAAATCTGAGAAAATATCTGCAAATCATGTATCTCATGAGGGGTTAATATCCAGAATATACTAATCCCTACAACTCAACAAAAAACAATCCAATGTACAATGGTCAAAAGACTTCAATAGACAGTTATTCAAAGAAGATATTCAAATGGCCAACAAGCATGTAAAAGATATTTACCATCATTATCACAACCATCAGGGAAATGCAAATCAAAACCATTATGAGATATTATTTCATACCCATTAGGGTGGCTACAATCAAAAAGAAAAAACACAAAATAAGTATTGACAAGGATGCAGAGTATTAAAACGCTTATGGACAGTTGGTAGAAACTGAAATGATGCAAATATAAAAACAGTACAGCAGTTACTCAAAAATTAAAAACGAATTACTATATGATCCAGCAATTTCAGTTCTGGTTCTATATCCAAAAGAACTAAATGTAGGGTCTCAAAGATATTTACAGACTGTTTTAGTCAACTTTCTTGACACTGTGACCAAGGGATCTGACAAGAACAATTTTAAGCAGGAAAAGTTTATTTGAGGGCTCACAGTTTTAGAGGTCTTAGTCCATAGGTGGCTGACTTCATTCCTCAGGGCCCAAGGTGAGACAGAATATCATGGTAAAAGAGTGTGGTGGAGGAAAGCAGGTAAAAGAGTGTGGTGGAGGAAAGCAGATCTGGACTTGGCCCCCAAGGGGGGGGGGAGAGAGAGGGAGAGAGAGAGAGAGAGAGAGAGAGAGAGAGAGAGATCTGCTCAACAAAGACAAAATGTAAACCTCAGAGGCATGCCTCCAGGGACCCACTTCCTCCAGCCACACCCTACCTGCCTACAGTTACCACAGAGAGCAGGGCCAGAACAAAGGAGCATAAAGAAGATCTTTTGTTAAGGTCAACTTCCTGGTTGGTGAAAGTGCTCTAGGACACTAGCTGGGGACCCAATCAGACAGACACTTGGTACTCATGCTCCTAAGCAAGGGAGCCAATAGAAAAACTAGAACAGATGCATGAACAGGGGTATACCAATCAATAATCGTGAGGAGTGTGTGGACAGGAGAGGAAATAAGGAAAGGTGGAAATTCCAGAGACCATAAAGAGAATAGGCCAAAATGCCCTATCAGATTCCCAGCTCTGGGGCTCCTTCTCTTCTGAGAAGTCTATTTCTGTATCTCTTTCACCTACTTCTTCCTTGCTATCTCTGTGTCCTGTTCTTCATTTCTTTGTTGAATGAAGACAATGAATGCAGCACCCCCAGATGGTAACAATATCACAATGTGAGAAACTGAAGTGACTCCATTTTTGAAAATGCCTCTATTTCAGAGCAGGGCCTGTCCAAAGGGTGGGGGATGACCCATGTCCTTGGAAAACCCACCCTTGTCCTTGGAAAACCCTAGGCACAAAGCTAAAAACCAAAGAATGCTTGAGGCCTAATTTCAGACCATAGCAACAACCAATCAGAGTGAGGCAGGGAAGATACCTGAAATACCAGGTGACCCTCCCAGTAGTTTTGGTGATTAATAACATGATTAGGCAACCCTGCATTTTAGTATATACACTCTTGCAACCCCTCCTGGCCTAAACTAATCAGTTCAAAAGTATCCACCACTTGAACTAACCAATCACCCTTACCCAACTTGTTCCCACCAACGAATGTGCTACTCAATGTTAAGAGTTGTTGTTTGATTTTCCCCGTAGTGTGAAATGATTTGCTGTGTGATGTTGTGATGCACAGAGTATCCAAAAAAAAAAAAAAAACCTATAAATCCTCACTGAACTAAAGGCCAGGACTCACTCGTCAGGACCACTGCATCAGAAATGGTTGTGAGTCCAGGCTCGAGCTTGCAATAAAGACTCTGATGTCATTGCATCGGATTCAGCTCCTGGAGGTCTACTGGGGTCCCATGAATCTGATATTACAAATGCAAAACACATTTGGTGCATTTCCAAGAGTTCCAAGTCTCAACAGTTCCTTGGCAATGTCTCCACTTGAAGCCAGATTTAAAGATAGGCAGTCAGTGTAGTTAGGTAAATTGGGTCTAATATCGAGTAAAATCCAAAATGGAGGCCATGTTGAGAATGAAGTCCGGAAAAAGCAGAATTCTTGGAATGTTAATGTCCCCAAGGCCCAGAGCCCATCCCAAAGAAATATTAATGAAACAGCTCCCAGCAAACTTGAAGATGCTGATCCAAAAGTCCTTCCTGCCCAGATTACTTCTTTGGCCCACCTGTGCCCCACCCTTCAGGCTTTCCCACCTACATTCAATCATTGAAAGATAACAGAACAAAGGACAGGAAT
>NW_025999853.1:11507276-11673925 GCF_001458135.2 Marmota marmota marmota | reverse complement strand
GGGGGGGGGGGGGAACCAGATGAAGACCATAGCTATAAAAAGGGGAATACATTCACCCTTCCAGGGATTCCATCTCTTGGGTCCCCTTCTTCCTCCAGGAGAAGTCTTTTCTGCTGTCCTTTAATAAAGCCTCTACTTTCCATTCTAACCTTGCCTCAGCGTGCTTCTCTGGTGTTATACTTCAACATTGTGAAGCAAGGACTGTCACCAGTAAACAACGGTAACACACTGAGACTCAAGGTAAACTCTAAGTGAGAGCTCCTATTAAAACAAACAAACAACAAAAAAAAAAAAGCAAGTTTTCTGTGTCTAATGTATAAAGTCACACAGTAAACATTTCCATTCCACAAAGAAGAAATAAGAGCACAGAAAGAAGGGATGGGATGAAAGCAAGACCAAAACCCAGCTGGGTAAACAAGTCCTATAGTTCCCTGTCCAGCATCTGAAGCATATAATATGGTGAGATTGTCACTAAAGGGCTTGTGTGAGAACCACATAGCTTCTCTGTTGGCTTGTCTCTGCTCAATTCCTACAACTTTCTTTGGCAGACATTCCCTGGTACTGGAATTTCTTAATCTTGTGGGTCTCTACTGCAGCTTTGGCTTCCTCCTCCAGTCTCCACACATCACCTTATCATGGGCTACCTGCAGGGACTCCAACCCTGCTGCTCTGCGCCTGGCCTCACAAGCCTTCCTTTGAAATCTGGGTGGAAGCCCCCATGACATGACTCCCTAACTCCAGCATTCTGCATTCCTACAGAGTCAAAAATAATGGTGAACACCAAGGTCTGCCACCATCTCCAGCAGTACCCAAGCCTTAGGGATCATGGTTGAAGCATCCTCTGAATGCCTTGCTGGCTGAGCATGGTAAAACAACTTTCCAGGTCACCTTGTGTAAGCAGAGTATCTCACTGGTCTCTTCTCAAAAGAATTTTTACTTTTACACCCCTGAGCCTGAGATGGTCTTGGCAATTCTTGAGATTACCCTCCAAGCCATCTTTCTTATTGTCTCCAGGCAATATCTTTAGTTATTTCTTTAGTGGTTGTAATGTCTTTAACAACCACACATTCCTTAGCTCCAGTTTTACTCACAATTTTCTGGTGAAACCTCAGTTTTTCATAGTTTTATGCTTTGCTTTCTGTTCCTGGTTATGACAATAAATTTGGCTAAAAGCCACCATCAATATCCATGTCACTGCCTGCATACTAGACTGCCTAAAATTTTTTCTTCTGCCAGATTAAAGAGTCCAGTACCTTTTAATTCAGTCTCACAGAAAGTTTAACATGCAGACAACTTCTTAGCCAGAACATAACATAAATGACCTCTAGTGCAATTTCCTATAGAGTACTACGTCTCCTCTGAAACCTCATGACCCAACCTTGCTGTCTACAGTCTTATTGGCATTCTGGTCTTCTAAATGCCCACTCAAATCATCTATTAGGCTCCACTTACAACAATCTAAAGCTTTTCCAGCTTACATCACTTACCTTTCCAAAAGTCCTCCCACAAGTTCCAAAAGGCTACAAAAGCTTTTAAGCCATATGGTCACATTAGTCACAACAACAACCCCACTTCTGATACCAATTTCTATTTTAGTTAGCTTTTCACCATTGTAACCAAAGGACCTGACAAGAACAATTTTAAGGAATAAAAGTTTATTGGGGGGCTCATGGTTTTAGAGGTCTCCATCCATAGACAGCCAACTCCATTCCTCAGGGACAAGGCAGAACATCATGGTAAAAGAGTGTGGTAGAGGAAAGCAGCTGGGAACAGGATTTCAGGAAGCAGAAAAGGAGCTCAGCTCAGCAAGAACAAAATGTAAACCTCAAGGGCATGCCCCCAGGGACCCACTTCCTCCACCTACAGCTACAGTTACCACTCAATTAATTCCTATCAGGAGATTACTTCACTGATTGAGTTAAGGCTCTCATAACCCAATCAATTCACTTCTAAACCTTCTTGCATTGTCTCTCACATGAACTTTTTGGGGACACCTATTATCTAAACCATGACATATATCCATATTAAGCATTTTTTCTACAACAAAAGGTGACAGCAACCTAAATGTCTATCAATAGATGAGGGGATAAGCAAAATAGGGTATATACATACCAAAATAATGCTGTACACCATATATGAAACTTGAAAATATCAGCTAAATAAAATGAGCCAGTAACAAAAAGACAAATGTTGCATGATTATTTGAGGAAACTGGAGTAGACAAATTAATAGAAACAAGAAGTAGAATGGTGGTTTCCAAAGGCTGGCAGGAGGAATAAATGGAGAGTTGTTTACTGGGCACAGAGTTTCAGTTTTGAAAGATGAGAAAGTTCTGGAGGTGGATAAAACAATGTGAATATAGGTATCACTATTAAACTGTACACTTAAAATGGTTATTATAAAAAATTCTATGTTATATATGTTTTGCTAATTTTTTTAAAGTTCAATAAGGAAATACATGCAAATATATTACTTAAAGCCAAATAAAAAAAGGAGAATTATTTGATAAATAGTACTGGGACAATGGGACCATTACTTTGGGAAGGAGGAATAACCATCAATAAATTATGGATCTAAAAATATGTCTACATGCATGAAGAAAATATGATAGCATATTTTTATAATTGTGTGTTAGTCAAAGTTAGCCTAAGCAAGATACAAAGACCTAGAAGCTTAACACAAATACATAGATGTAGCTTCATAAAAATTAAAACTTTTGCACCTCAAAAAATAAAACACAAAATTATAGGGCAAGAAATACTGTGGGAGAAAAAAGCTTTTGAAAAGTTGTCGTCTGTTTTTAACAGGCAAACTTTTGGTATCTAGAAATACAGTTGTTTCTTGCTTTCACAGTAGCTTTTTACTAAAAAGCTTTAAGGAGTACTAAATCACTGTCCCCACGAGAAAGGAAGGTTTAGATTCATGAGAGCATCTGGTCACATTTTCATTGACTGATCAATACGAAATGGTGTATTATGTGTTTTGTTTAAAACAACTTATTTAATATAGCTTGTTGATTCATTAACATTGAACTCACAGTCAATAGCACTCTCTCTCATGTCTGAATGAAGTTTATATGACACAAAGACTTTCTCCAAAGGCAAATCAGTAGTGTTTCTTATCCTTCTATAAACAATAGATAATGATTCAGCATTACTGTAGGAACCTTTACACATAGAGATTTCCAAGAAACAGCATAAAAATACCCCCCAAAAGTGGCAGTAACTAGACTGTGAAAAAGGACATCATTTACAGTCTGAGAGCTGAAACTAGTAAACTGTCACATGAGGTGATTCAAATTTTTCATTGTTCTATGCACATTCAAAAACAACCATGAAAAGACCATGAGTATTGATTTTAAAGTTACAAATAAACTTCAGGAAGTAGGAAATTTTTCAGTTATGGAATCCACAAACAATAAGAGTTTATTTTTTAAAATACCTTTATAATTATTTAAAAACTTAAATAAATAGAAGAAAAAACATGCAACTTGCAAGAGAAAGATACAAATGCTTTGAAAAATCAGCAGGGGAAAAATAATCACTAATAATCAGAGAAATGATATTTTGAAGAAATAGTAATTGTTGCCCTTTAATGGAAAAATAGTAGTTAACATAGTAATAACAACAGTTGCACTAACAACATATCCTACAGTGTCTTCTAGCTGTCCCTACCTAATCCTCCCAAAAGAACAATTTAGATGAGTATAGACAATTGAATCAAAAATACTTAAATGATACAGACAAGAATGAAAAACTGAATAAATAAATAAATGGATGGTTGGGTAGACAGATGGATTCAATGAATTAATGGATGTATGAGTGGATATTAACATAATTATTATCATCATGATTAATGTTTTATATGAATAAATTTCTCATATGATGCAAAATGTAGACTTTCCAGTGGTAATAATTTTCAAACTATTCTATGGAAACTCATGATGCCATAATTAATCATTGTGACTTTTACAAGTCATAACGTTTTTTCACAAAATATAAAATATTTATGAAAAATTAGATCTGCTTGCTGAAAACAATTCAAACCAGTTATAAGTATATGACAAAGGAAAGTGAGGTCTCTCATGAATCCTAAGCTTTAGAACTAATCACTATTAACTTCTAGAGTACCGTATATACTGCCAGATTTTCAAAAAACATACAAATTAATATTAGACAACTTTCAAAGCACTTATATAAGGTTGGTTTATATTCTTCTTCAACCTGACAATTCTACACATTTAGAAGGTGATGTCTCTAGAGGCCACAGACAAAACAGAAAAAGACCAATTAGCATTTGTATAGTAAGAAATTTATACAGAAACTAGTATTTTTATTGTAATACTATCATACAATCCAGTGGATAAATAAGAACTATCCTCCATATTTTAAAAAGGAGGAAGGAGAAGCTGAGTTTCTTGCTCAAGATTATATAGGTAATAAATAGTATTACTTACATACAGTACCTAGCAAAAATTTTAAATAATATGAGGGATGAGGGATGTCCAAACTTCTTAATACTGTATACCTTGCATGCAGCAGATAGTCAATAATAATGTTATGCAGCAAATGGATAATGAATAAAATAATAGGGAAGACAGGAGGAATTCTAAATAAATTATGAATCTTATCAAACCATCAATTTTTAAAATCTAGACTCTAATAAAAATATTGAGAAATCTACTCACTCTGGAAGCACAATGTAAAATGATGAATCAATTGAGTATACTCAACACAAGAATGACATCAACAATTTTTGATATCCTCTTTTTAATATTGAAATGTTACAGTGAAAACTACTGAATAGAAAATCATATACAGGTTTCTTTCTGCTTGAAAAAATGTGCACTGTTTAAGACCTTTTTAATTTCATATAAAGTATTCATGTGGGTTTTGGACCAAATACAATAGCTATACAAACTTGAGCTTGTTCTTTAACCACTTGAAATTCAATTTTCAAACGTTAAAGTGAAAATTTGTCATAGGATTATTGTGAAATATAAGATAAGGAATGTAAAGTAGTTTTGGTGTTATGGTTCAGATGCATGGTGGCCCCCAAAAGTTCATGCATGAGACAATGCAAAAACATTCAGATGTGAAATGATTAGAATATAAGAGCTACAACCTCATCAGTGGATTCATCCTCTGATATGGATTAACTGGGAAGTAACTGTGAGAAGGTAGGGTGTGGCTGGAGGAAGCAGATCACTGGGTTATGCCTTTTGGATTTATATTTTATTCCTAGTGAGCAGAGCTCTCTCTTTGGTTACTGGTTGGCATATCCTGGGCTACTTTCCTCTGCCACATCTTTATGCCATCATGCTCTGCCTCACTTTGGGCCCAGAGCTATGGAGTCAGCCCAACCATGGACTGAGAACTCTGAAACCATGAGCAAAAATAAACTCTCCTTCTTCTAAGTTGTTCTTGTCAGGTCTTTGGGTCACAGTGACAAGAAAGCTGTCTAAAATACCGGGCATTTGGTAGGCACTCAATAAACGCTAGTTTCATTTTTTAACGTTAGTATTGTTTTCATAATTGTTAATATAATTATACCAATACTTTCCTAAAATGGTGCAACATGTGGACTTTATAATGGCAAAATTTTAATTGTTATTTTAAAAGTTATAAAAATGACTGTATAAAATCATAAAAACCTGGATTATATAAATGCTTGGTAGGAAAGTTAAAATGTGTTTCTCTGTACCTGTATTTCCTGCCTTCTGCCCAAATATAGATAGCAGGCATCTGTTCCCCGAATAAGTAGATAATAGATGAAATGTCTTCTGATCTAATTTCCATAGTCATTATATTATTTTCCTATAGTCACTGCCACAAATTGCCACAAACTTAGTAGCTTAAAACAACATAATTTTTTTTCTGACAGTTATTGGTGTCAGAAGCCTAAAAGGAATGTTATATACCTTAAAGTTAAGGTATCAGCAAAGCTGGTTACTTCTGGACACTCAGGGGGAAAAAAATTGTTTCCTGCCTTTTCCATTATCAAGAGACCCCCAGCATTCCTTGGCTCATAGGCCCTTTCTTCATCTTTGGAGCTACTAGTGTCACATGCTCAGATCTCTCTCTGCTTTTCTCATCATATTACCTTCCCTATTATAAGAACTCTTGTGATTATACTTGGCCCACCTGAGTAATTCAGAATAATCATCCCATCTCACAATCCTTAATTATATATGAAACGTCCCTTTTGCCATATTAGGCAATACAGTCATAGGTTCTGGGGATTAGAATAAGGATATGGATATGGAGGAGCATTATCTTATTTATCACAATGCATCCTCTGAATCCTAAATATTCACCAACATCTACATGTAAAATATATTTAACTCATATCTCAGCATTCCTGTAAGTCTCAAACCATCACACAATATCAACTTAAATTCAAAATCTCATCAGCTCAAAAATTCCAAGTCTTCTCATAAAAATTTGTTATGGATGAAACTCGGGGTTTAATCTACTTCAAGGCAAAATTCTTCATGTATGCATCTGTGAAACCAGAATAAAAATTATTTGTTCCTAAAATATAATGGTAGAACTAGCATAGTATGTTAGTAAGATTTCTATCTATAAAAAAATACTTGAATGAATCAACTAATAATGAAGAAACGTTTATTTTGGCCTACAGTTTCAGAGGTTTCAGTACATGGTCACTTGGCCCCATTGCCTTTGAAACTCTAGTAAGGTAGCATGTAATGGCAGGAATGTATAGTGAAGAAAGTTTCTCATTTCATGGCAGCCAGGAAGCAAAAGGAGAGAGAGGAATAGGTCAGGGTCCCAATATCCCCTTCAAGGGCACACCTCCAATGACCTAACTTCATCCAGCTAGACTCCTCTTATATGTTTCACTGCCTTCCAAGATTGTCACAGACTGGGGACCAACTCTTTAACAACTGGACTTTGGGGGGATATTTTAGATCCAAACTATATATAATATTATAAGTAATACAGATAATTACCCCATCTCAAGAAGCCTAACTTAATCACATCTACAAGTTCCCTTACCCATGTAAGTAATATATTCACAGGCTGTAAAGGTTAGAATGTGGATGGACATCCTGGGGGTAGGGGAGATTATTCTGTATACAATAGCCATGTTCATTATTAACTGAATACCATTTGAATAATTTAACTTATAATATCAATAAAATAGTTTTAAGCACTGTCCCCACTGATTACCCAACTTACTGAACTAACATTTATCATTTCCACATTTGAAACATTGGTTCTTCTAAAATTTTTAGGAAGGATAAATTCAGCAACATAATAAGATTATATGTTGAATTATACAATTCCCAGAGCTGCTGTTATTTAAATAGTATCTTGACATTATTATTATTATTGTTCAGCTTTATTTTTCTTGGTAACAGAAGGCATAGGCCTGGAGTTGTGGCTCAGTGGTAGAGCACTGGCCTCACATGTGTGAGGCACTGGAGTCTATTCTCAGCACTACATATAAATAAATGAATAAAATAAAGGTATATCAACAACTGAAAAAAAATATTTTTAAAAAAGCATAAAGAATAAAAATTATATTATTCAATTGATAAACACTTCATTGAATGTAATTCTATATCTAAATACACATGCAAATGATTTTATATAAATTGAATCACATTGATGTTAATAGTTTGAAATATTGTTTGTTTGCTTTTTCCTGTAAGAAAAAAATGTTAGGAATATCTTTTTAGGTCAATAAATAGGGAACTACATAATAATTTTTATGGTCCAGAATAGTCTTTGACAGAATGCTCCATAATTTATTTAACCAATCCCCTAATTTAAGATATGAATCTTTATATATTAATTTTGTGTATATTCATCCATCCTGTACTAACCTGTCTACCAACTTGTACAATTGTGTTTAAACTAAATATCTACAATTAGAAGTGCTAGAAAAAGAGTATGTAGAGTATATATATTTTGTTGTATTTGTTTATTTACTGGGTTTTTTTTTTTGTTTTTTTCAGTGCTGGGGATCAAACCCAGGGCCTCATGCAAAAGCACTCTACCACTGAGCTACAGTCCCAACCCTAGAGTATATTTTAAACTCTTATAGGTAACAGAAATTTTGCTACACTTATTTTTTGAAAGCAATTTGCCAATGTATATTAAGACCCCTACACAGGTCTCTTGGTGAGAGGAGATGGTCTACTGAATTATGGCAAGCTGGCAGGGTGAGTAAGTAAGGTGGAGTGGAGACAACATGTCCCTGCCCTGAGGGAGGGGCCACTGAGTGACAGAGACAAAGCTGTGTGTGATAAGGACAGGTCACAATGGGCAGGAGGGTAAAAGTGGTCCCACAGGGTTAGTTTAGGCAGAGGAGACACTTCTCTGAAGAAGATTACAACTGGTAGTTGAAGTTATGGAATTAAAGAGGTCCCTTCCAAGTAAGCACCCAAATCTGAATGCCCTGACATTCACAAGGGCCCAACATCAGTGTGTGGCCACATGTTCATGCACTAAGACAGGCACCATCTGGACTGAGGGGCCTGAGTATCTCTGTAACAGTCACTGATCAACGTCTCAGGGGGTCCTCAGTGGCTCAGGGACAAAAAAACCTGCAAAGACAACTGCTTGCCCATCAGCCAGAGAGGCCAGTGAAACAGGACGCTGTGTAAGTGTGTTGTTGACTGTGTGGAACAGTCGTTAGAAACTTGCTTGATAAGATAGCCATGAAGGACCAGATTATGTTACCATATTACACAGCCCAAAACAGTCCTGCAATGGGGATGTTTAATACCTCCATGGGGAAACTGCAGCAACAATTGTACAAAGGGGAGTATGCTATATTCAGGTATGCACCAATGTTTGAGAGTGACTTTATCCAGATCAGTAAAAGAGGAGAATTGATTGATGTGCACAACCATGCCCGGATGGTGACTATGGGTGTTGTTCGCACCAGCCCTTGCCTCACACTACCTGATGTCATGCTGCTGGCCCGGCCAGCTGCTATCTGTAAAGACTATGCCCCTTGTGGCCTTGCCACTCAAGAAAGAGCTAAAAAGCCTACACAGACCTTAGAACTAACCAGGCTGCTTCCCTTGAAGTTTGTAAAGATAACCATCCATAACAGCCACAAAAAACAGCTCCACCTGAGGCTTGCTACTGGCCGTGCTTTTTACCTGCAGCTGTGTCCTTCAGATACAAGAGATCTTTTTGCTCACTGGGAATATCTTGTTTACATCCTGAAACCACCAGTGGAGGCTTACAGCCGTACTCAAGTCATTCCAACTGGGGATAAATCAGACATACCTGTGTTTGAGGAAGAGGACAAGAGCCCAGAGCTAAGTCTTTAAAGAAACCAAAAGATGGGCCAGGACACTTTGGGGAAAGCAACTAAAGGTCCTGTACAGCTCTTATAAATGAGATTCAACTGGGAAATGCACCACTTTTGGAAGAGCTCAAGGCCAGATGATCCTTCATTTGGAAGCTAGGGCACACTAGGGAGGTTCCTAGTGCTTCTCCAAATTATTCCCCATAACTGAATTTTAGAGATCCCTTAGTTGTCAGCAACTCTTTAATTTCATATCCAGAGTTTCAATGCATCCCACAGCATCCTGACCATCTAATCTGTTATTGAAAACATCCTACTCCAACCTAGATAAGTTGATATATTGTGGGACATAATGTCTCCCTGCTGCTATCACTTATACAAACATGTCATATATGCAACAATTTCTTCTTGTTTAGTTACAGGAAGAGACAGGTGACCTTGCTGGTGTCACTGTCTTTACTTATTTTTTCTCCCCCTAGGCACAAGTCATGAAGTTCTCTGGAGGGGATAAAGAGCAAGTTAGCATCAGGAATCTTCACATGAACCCTGAAATATTTGATCTCACCTATTTTGGTTATTCTAGTGAGGAATGGCTCCAACATGCGTCCAACATATACTACATTCAAAAGTTCACACACTCCTGCAGTCACAGAACCTGATAAAGGGACAAGGGTAGCATCAGGAGTAGTGTTGAGAATAAGCACCATAGGTGCTGTGAATGTGGCTGATACCAAGACTGCTGGCTCAAGGCAGAAACGGCACTGGAAAGAGAAGATTTCAGGTTCAGGAGGAAGCACAGCCTACATGGCAAAGTGAGTGCTTTCCAACATGTCTAAATATTGTGACAGTTCAAGCTGCAAGTACATTCTTGTCCTTAAAGGGTAACTCCAAGTTCATCAGCAAGAGGTGCTGGCCTCTCCTCAGAGGGCAGTATGAGAATGGTGATAGTAGGAGTAGAAATTTCTGACAAGCCTGTTGAAACATCAGGAAAAGTTCAGTATCTCATCTCACCCTTGCAGAGTGAAGGCTGCATGAGTGAACAGGATGGAAGCCAGGGGGATTCTCCAACCAGCAGGATTACTCTCTTTAGTAAAGAACCTTAAAGATCTGCTCTATACAGGATACAGAGGTGGGCATCATCTAAGACTGTGGAAGAAAGCAGTATCATTCATCATAATATAATCCATCAACTCAAATTCTCTGCTCTATAAAACAAGAAGAGTAGCAATAAAACTAATGGCAATTTAAGAGCAAGTTCTCAGCTGTCTTTAACTGCACCTTAACTTGATATCTATTATTAAATGAATAGAAGACAAAAAGAAAATGTTGATGGTTTCTCTCAAAAATACGATCTTCCCTTATAGCCAAAGAGAATCCTAAAATTTTAAAAATGCAGTTTTTAACCATTAACAAAGCAATCAATAAGAAGCAAGAAAATGTAAATGAATCCAGGAAAGCAGCCTGATAGTACAGGTTTTTTAAGTCCAGGTGTGAACCGTAGCATCGGCACTTATTAACTGTGATTGAGTATATTATGTGTCCTCCTTTAAATGTTTAGGCTGGTAAATTAGAAATAATACATGGGAAATATCCAGTTCACAGTAGGCACAAATACATGGAAAATATGTAGTACATAGTAGGCACTGTGTAAAGAGTAGCAATTATCATGGTCAGGAATGTTGTGAAACAAATTTGAGTTTAATAATATTTTCTAAAAAGGGTTTCATTTATTTCACTTCTAATTTTTTGTCCAACTTAAATCTTATTTAACTGCTTTGAAATTATTTTATAAAACTTCTATGTACAGTAAGTCTTAGTATTTTCTAAGAATTTTTATTCCCCAAAGGTATTCAGAATCTAAATTTTCATGAATTTGAAAGGAATTGCTTGTAGCAATTTCAGTCTAGTCTCAATGAAAGGATAAAATGCCATATAATATATTCACGAGCATAAACTCTAAAGTGCCCATCTTTTAGCCTGTTCATTCTATGTTTAGTATTCTGGGAGGTGAAACAAAAAAATCAAACTTGAATATAAGATCAATTCGAAATCTAGACAAAAACTGGAAAGTAGATCAATATTCTAATTTTTCAAGTAAACATTATGATTCTAAAACTGATACATCTAGGAACAGATGTATAGGTAATGTGGACCCCAATTAAGATTGTATTATTTTCATAATACTCATGTTCACTATGCTTTGAATATAAAAGATATTTAATACAAGTTCTCTGGAATCTATTAAATTAATTAATATAAAATATAATTTTTCCCAATTCTTTGAAATTTGGGTACATCAAAATTTACACAGCACCATATTAATGGCACCAATCTTAAAGCTTCCTGTAGTGGACTATAAAGAAATGTTTTTTCTTTGAGCCCTAAATAAACAGTGCATACAGCTCAATGATTTGTATTGACCTCCAAAAATGCTTGATGTGAAAAAAAAAGTGGCTATCAAATATGAAAACATGTTATAGGTTGTATGTTTTAGTTTTGCAAATTCCAAGGTTATATTATTGAGAAATTATATCTAATCATAAAATAAATTATTTGGGGCAAATAATTTTAAATTTAAAACTTTTTAAAAAAACTTTCATATCTTTTAATAAAAATTGTTTCATGTGGTATGTACTTTGATTTCAATACATTTCATTTGATGCTGATGATTCCCTACAATATTTCAAAAGCAACTATACTGCAAGCTGTCTTTAGGTAGGGACCAAATATCTTTGTATTCAAAAACTATTAACCACATTATAGTGCCTGGACAATCACTGTAATGGCAAAGGCCATTTTGAATTTCTTTTCTAATTCTTTTTTTTAAAATATTTTATTTATTTATGTGGTGCTAAGGATTGAACCCAGCGCCTCTCACATGCTAGGTGAGCACTCTACCACTGAGCCACAACCCCAGCCCTCTTTTCAAACTCTTCAACACTATTTTTCTGACTCAATATCTTTAAATTTCATATTTCCTATAGCAAATATTGCCTCATTTTGTTTCTGATTATAAATCCTAATGGCTATTCCCACCAGATCTTATTATGTCACAAAGTTTCCTTAAAATTCTGAAACAACATATCCTTTTACCTCTTTTAATGAAATAGTATTAGAGTCTTTAAATAAGTTCAGGATAAATAAAAGAAAAACATTTTTAAATTAGTATTCATAAATGAATGGATCAGATACCCAGAAAATGCTAATAAACAAAAAAACCGAGTTTGAAGATGATACAAGTTGCATATAGGTGTGTGTATTTCAATTACAAAACTATAAAATTCTTTGATATATTTTTATAATTAAAATATAGACATATATACATGTCATAGATAGGCTAAAAGTAAGCCAATAGACAACAATATTCACAGATACACATAAACAAAGTCTTAAAAATTTAAAGTGAAAAGAACATTAGTAAAAGAATACTACTACTTCTGGTTTGTTAGATTAAGTCCAGTTTTTTTAAAAAATACTACATCTCAAGTAAATTTGGAGATTTACTATAGTAACAAAATCCTAATGAGGATACTTTTTAAATGTGACATAGTGGTTGTAAACTACAAATTTTAAAAAGCAAGCAATTATGTCACCTAATAGTTTTAATGTAATAACACAAAGTAATATCAACAGTGAATCATGTTATTTATATTATAGGAAAACAGTAATAAATGAGATTTCAGAGGTAAAGCCAAAATGTAAAAGATGAAATATAATGAGAAGAATGTGGGTTGTTATTCAATGGAAAGTGATTAGAAAACTAGATATCAATAGGAAAAAATCAGTAGAGAACCATATTTGGAATATATTTTTAAAAAATTCTAGATGTAAAAATGGCAGTTCTTAACCCATTTGAATCAAATGTATGAAATATGATATGTCAAGAGCTTTGTAATGTTTTGAACAACTAATAAAAAAAAATTCTAGATGAGATGAATTAATCAAAAAATAGTTCTGAGAAGTTTAATGAATTACAGATAGCTTTATAAACTACATAACATACTTGCATACACATATAAAAATTAAAACCAAAAAATGCTATGAACTGGGAATAATTTTGTGATAAACGTAACTATTAAAACATTAAAATCTAAAAATATCAAGAAAGTAATAAATTTATTGAAACTACCAGTCTTCCCAGAAAACTGACAGGAAAAAAAACTAAATACTAAAACATTATAAACCAAAAGCAAGTCACTATCAAAACTAATAAAATAATAAAATAAGATAAAATTTAAAGTAAATAGTAGTAAGGTGTTGGAGAAACATAACCATGTTATTGATAATTTTTGGTAATCTGATTATTAAAGTGAAAGCTATAATACTTTATTTTAGTAGTTTTAAGAATTCTACTTTATAAGATATAACACAAAGTAATGATAAAACATTTTTACAAAGACATTAATTTTATGAATAAAAGCATGGGTAAAAAAGGGTCAATTATTATAGCATTGTTAAGCACATGAGGTTTATTTAAACAAAATATAAAAGTTATGCTTGTTAATTTCCTTTCTCCTTTACATATATAGATGTGAGGCAAAAATCTATACAGTATGTAAAAATTTTAAGGGAAGATGTGAAAATCTACAAAATACACATTTGTTTATTAGTTCATTCAAGTACTCTAACTATGCCAGTAACTATGCTGATATTAGGCCATGGATCTTGAGCATCAAAGGTTTGGGTTTATACCTTTATGGAACTCAATCCAGTATATATTGACAACAACTCTGTAAAGATCAGGATAAGCTATCTTAAAAATTCTATGAAGAGATTTTCTCACAGTACTGGGGATTGAACCCAGGGGCATTTCACTACTGAGACACGTCCCCAGCCCTTTTTATTATTTGAGACAGGGTCTCACTAAGTTGCCCAGGCTGGGCATTATATTAACATTATAGTCTTTTATCTTAAGTTCTTTCTCATCTTGTGCAGATATATTTTATTTTAGCTTCAAATTTCCTTAAAGGAAATATTTTTCTCATTTTTGAAAGTCCTCTAAGGGTTTATAGTCCAAACCACGTATCAGGAATTTGAAGGTAACACAGTAGAACCTAATGAATAATGAAATTATCTAAAAATTATCTAAAACTTATAGTCAATGTTTTAGTGTTATCTTCTCATTTTTGTAATTTACCTCAAAATCTCTTGGGAATATATTTTCAATTTATTCTACGATGTTCCCATTGTGGTGAGAAAAAATAAACATGTTTATATCACTGACTATGCTATTAAACAGTCCAAATATAGTTCCCTATATCTTTAAATCACTTTTCATTATTTATTTAAAATAGAAATCTTTAAAATGATATATTACTGGACTACAAATATTAAAACACTCATAAACATGATACATATTCTGCATTATAATCGAAATTCAAAAACTAAAAATTATGAAAATTATGTCATTGCCTAAGCAACACACATGCACAATAAGGTAACTAAAGAAGTCATAAAGTGAACAAGATACTAATTGAATTTCTAAAATTTTGAAAATTTTAATCTTAATAAAGTAGGCAACTATTTTTATGTTTTATGTACCTTTCTAGAAGCAAACCTTTACCTGTGCAAGCATGGGGAAGCCAAGGTTCCTACATCCATTACAAGGAGTCAGTGCTTCCCAAATTCCTGAAGGCCCACATGTGTTCTCATCATCATCATCTTCTTCCACCTCTCCTGGTGACAAATTTATTGTAGATGAGGTTCTCTGAAATTAAATTTATATTGTACCAATATATTATCAATGCTATTTAGATATCTTAACATCAATCAAATTATATAAATTACTTGCTGTATGTCTCAATAAACAAAAGTCAGCTTTTCCTTCCAGCCAGCTCTCTAGTTATGCCATGTGACTTAGAAAAAAAAATGCATAAATCAATTTAAATTGAAAGTGAACAAACTGGATGAAAATGACTAAAATAACAAACTTCATAATGAAAAACAGGACATGATAATGACCCAAGAAAATATCTGAATAGTAATAAATGAAAAAAAAAATCTCACATTATCAAGTATTTAATGTAGGTATAAAATTAAGGGGAAAAGCAGTTAAAGAATTTGAAAGTAAATAGAAATTGCTAAAAAAATGAACAAAAATATTCACCAAAAGCAAACTATAAAAGTATATCATAAAGTTTCATATCATAATGCGGTAATATTTTTAAAATTCCAACAAGACTCCCATGTTAACCTTACAAATTTACCTTTGTTACCTTCCAAATCCTACAAAAGAGACAGCAAAGAACTCATATAAATGTTTGAACCATAAGGACAAGGGCTACAGTATAGATGTTACTAGATAAGCAACAGCAAGAAAACTTTTGGACAATGATGGATAACTTTATTTAGATTAAAAAAGAGAAGGGTAGGTATTACTTGATTTAACAAACTTGAGAACATTGAAAGCAAAGTGCTTGCATGGGGGAAGAAGTGGAGGGATGGCTACCAGTAAAGGTATCAGTGT
Source organism: Marmota marmota marmota (assembly GCF_001458135.2). Classification (NCBI taxonomy): domain Eukaryota; kingdom Metazoa; phylum Chordata; class Mammalia; order Rodentia; family Sciuridae; genus Marmota; species Marmota marmota. The sequence goes on along the minus strand of NW_025999853.1, from coordinate 11,658,168 downwards.
AGAGTTTCTTAAAAAGGATAAAAATTGGGCTGGGGTTGTGGCTCAGCGGTAGAGTGCTCGCCTAGCATGTGTGAGGCCCTGAGTTCGATCCTCAGCACCACATAAAAATAAAAAAATAAAGATATTGTGTTCATCTACAACTAAAAAATGAAAATATATTTAAAAAAGCATAAAACTCACTATTAGAGTCAGATCCCTAGTTTCATCTTCTCACTCAATCAGGAAACAAAACCTTCACCACTAGCAAAAAATTAGAGGTTTATTTTCCAAAAGAGTTGAAGCAAAGAGATTATAAATTCTAAGTATTCCTATACACTGAGCAAAGAGGTGCCTCTCATAAAATGAGAATAAGTCATAGCCTACATTCAGTAAATGAAAATTTCCAACTCATCAGTGCCTTTCCATATTTTCCTTAGAAAACATGACAGTCAGATTTCTGTTTCCTAGGTCAAAGACTAGAATATATTTCTTTAGAAACTGACTTCTGGTATAGTTTGAATATGATTTGTTCCCTCCAAAACTCACATTGGAGTTTAATGCCCATTGTGAGGCATTCAAAGGGTGGTTACTTAATCTAGCTATAGTGTTTGAAGTTAGGGCCTTTGGGAAGTGATTAGGATTGAATAAGGTCATCAAGGTGGAGTCCCCATGATTGAATTCTGGAGGCTTTAAAAGAGGGAAACCACACATTCATGTTGGGTTGCCCTTTCACTATCACTGCCTCGGGACTCTCCCAAGTTCATTGCCAGATATGGCCTCTCAGAATTAAACAACTAGTATTGTGAGCCAAAATAAACCTTTTTTTAAAAAACACTCTTTCCTTAAAATCTGTGGTATTGTTCAACTAATTAAAAAAAATAACCAAGACCACCTCCAAAAAAAAAAAAGATCTAGAAATTACCAGGAAAATGGTGAGGTCTATATTTTAATCTCTACTGTGAAACCCACCTCTCAAAAACATCCATTCACATAAATAGTTTCTAATGTTTTAGTTAATTATAAATAAAAATCACCACATATTTAAAGAAATACCAAAATAAATATTTTTTAAAAACATTGGTTTCGTCGAAAGAATAGAAGATAATCTGCATCCATGAAACAAGAACAGAATGCTACAAAATAAATACACGCACACTTAAATTGCAACAGAAGTATTGGAAAATATATCTAAGGAAATTTCTCCAAAAGTAAAATAAAAGATGAGACATTAGAAGTTAAGAAAGCTAGGCAATTGAACAAACAGATTCAAAACCCAAACAGCAGAAGTTACAAACATTAGAAAGGAATAGAAATGGGAAGATCAATGAAATAACAAGAAATTTTGCAAGAACTGAAAAAAAGTTCCTTATTCAGAGAGGCTGTTGAATGTTCAACAGATGGATTTTTAAAAATATACATGTATAACTTCATTTGAGAAAGGAATTTAGTCTTTTGCCCATTTATTGACTGGGTTATTTGCATTTTTGGTGTTAAGGGTTTTTATGTATTCTGAATATTAATCCCCTGTCAGAGAAGTAGCTGGCAAAGATTTTTTCCCATTCTGTAAGCTCTCTTCACACTCTAGTTTCCTTTGCTGTGCAGAAGCTTTTTAATTTGGTGCTGTCCCAGTTACTTATTATTGATTTTATTTCTTGAGCTTAAGGAGACTTGTTAAAGAAGTCAATGCCTGCATTACTATGTTGGACTATTGACCCCATGTTATCTTCAAGCAGTTACAAATTTTCTGGTCCACTTTAATTTCACTTATGAGAGATAGAAATCTACTTTCACTCTTCTACATATGGATATGCATTTTCCTAGCACCATGTGTTAAAAAGGCTATCATTTCTCCAACATACATTTTTAGCACCTTTGCAAAGTATTAGATATCTGTAGGTATGTGGGTTTGCCTATTTCTTATACTTTTCCACTGGTCTTCATGTTTATTTTTGATCCCAATACAAATAACCAACAAAAATATGAAAAACGTTCAACATATCTGGAAGTCATGAAAATACAAATGAAAACTACCTTGAGATTTCTCCTCACTTCAGTGATGCCAATCATCAAGAATACAAATAATAATAAATTCTGGCAAGAATGTCAGGAAAAAGATACACTCACATTGTTGGTCACAAATTAGTACAACCACTTTGGAAAACAGAATGGTGATCAAAAAAAAAAAAAACTAGAAATGGAACTATCACATTACCCTGCTATCCCACTTCTCAGTATGATGATGATGATGATGATGATGATGATGATGAAGAAGAAGAAGAAGATGAAGAAGAAGAAGAAAAGAAACATTCTATTGTTAAACCGTCTATCAATGTTTATAGCACACAATTCACAATAGCCAAGTTATGGAACCAGCTCAGGTGCCCATCAACAGATGAATGGATTAAGAAAATGTAGTATATATACATATCGGTTTAACTCAGCCATAAAAAGGAATGAAATTATGGCACTGCCAGTAAATGGATAAAACTAGAGAACATTATGCTAAATTAAATCATCTAGACTCAGAAAATCAAGAGTTGAATTTTTTTTCTCACATGTGGAATTTAGAGCAAAGTAAAGGGAAAAGAGGGGCGTGTAAGTATCAGAGTTCATGAGGATAAAGGGAAGATCAGTGGAGTAGAAGAAGAAAATTGAGAAGGAGGGAAGAAGAATGGGAAAGAGAGAAAATGTGGAATGAATTTGATAAAATTACACTAAGTGAATGTATAAAATCACAATGCATTCTACCTTAATACACATCAAATTAAAAACTAAATAAATAGAAGGAAGAGCGGTATAGAGTATAGAAAGGGGAATAGGGAAAGGGAGGAGGAGAAAGAGAAGGGGAGGTAAAGAGGAAGTACTGAGGCCTAAAATGGACCAAATTAAATTCTATGCACGTATGATTATGTCAAAATGAAGCCAAATACTATGTGTAACTATAACGTGTTATAAAATCATTTTTATAAAAACATGAGACTAAACCAAATAGCTAAATATTGACAATATGAAAGCATTTATTTTGTGTGTGTATATATGTGTGTATATATATAATATATATATTATACACATTTATATTATAAACATAAAGAAAAGGAACAAACTTGTCTAAAGAGCTTCACAATGTAGTGTTCAGCACAACACACAGATCATGATTATTGAAATGACTAAAGAATTCTACATATGGGATTGTAAATAACTCCTCCCCACAAATATACACCCTCAAAAAAAAAGGTGTTGCCTTTAAAAGTAAAACATAAGACCTTCTTTTTCCTTATATTTCAAAGAATTTGTTTTTAATTTTCCCTTTATCAATTGCCAGTAAATGAGAAACAATAAAATTAAATAGTCCCTTAATTAGTTGCTGCCTATAAAATACAATAACATCTATGCTATACTGAGAAATTACTATGTGATTTATATTATCATGGGACTCTTTTCCATTAATTATTTTTATTTACCCAACAGACCTTGGGAGCAGATATTCTTTTCCCCTCATCTTATAAAGAGAGGTCAAGTAAAACCTGAAGTCTCAGAGCTGGTAAGTAAGAAAAAAAATAAAAATTGTACAGCCAGACTATAGGTAGACCTTATGCTTACTTAACCACTCTGTTACAGGACACCTTATTTGGCACAACATGCTATAAAAGAAAATATAATAAAAAATCAAGATGATATAGCTGCCATTTTAAAAAGGAGGTATATATTTTCTTTGTTTCCACTACATTATGATAACTCCTGAGAGCATTTTGCCACCTGTGACAGTCAGTGAAATTTTCTATAAGTTGGAACACAGAAGCCCATCATTCATAAATATACATTTGTCCAACCAGTAATAAAAGGTAATTATCACAGAGATTTTTTAATCCTACAGATTATCTGGGTAAAATATATATGGGAAATCTAAAGCTTTATCCTAACAAGAACATCTATAGGATTGATCATCAATATGTTGTTCACAAACGTGAATAAAAGTCAAATTGGCATTTTTGTCACTAATTCATGATTAGCTACTGGTTTTGACCTCAGAGATGAAATTGCATGGCATTATAAACAATTGCACACCTGGTTAAGAACTGTCTACATCTCATAGATTGACATTTCATTTCACTAGTTCCTTTGTTTTTGTTAAAGGTACTGTAATTATCTAATCCAATTATGTGGTAAAGTTCTTACATCTCTTTCTTCTAAGGAAAAAAAAATATTGATATCTCTTCCCTACTCAAGTCTCCAATTATTTCCCATTACATGGCAAATAATATCCTAATTCTTTCAAATGACTTCAAGATTCTATGATTAAACTACTTTTCAGCCTTTTTTCCTATTCAATTTTACTCACTCCAGATTACAACCAAGTAGAATTATTCACCCTTGCCTAATCATGTTCCATGCTTTTATTTGCATCTTCTACCTTAATTCTCTGTTTTCAGCATATTGCAGTGGTTAAGCACATATCCTCTAAAATTAGACAGTCCTGAATTTGAGTTATAATTGTCCCACTATCTGATAGTTTTCAGCAGATATGTCCATTGTCAGTCTTACTAGCATTATTTATGCAATAGAAAATAACATTGAGGGTTTTTTCCTAATAATTAAATGAAGTAATGAATAAAAAGTGCCTGATACATGATAGGTCTCAATAAATATTAGCTTTCTAATATATTATTTTCTTATAATTTTATATATGAGAAATACAGTTGATATTTCATCTCTTACATAAAAATTTTCAGATCTATCACAAACAAAAATAATGTCACTCACTTCTAAATGTCTGTGACTATGTAAATGTGCAAAGTGTATTTTGGTATTTAACATATACACTGAAATCATAGATGACATATTGGCAAAGAGCACTGGTTGTGAAGTCAAATAGATATATACATTCATGTCCTAGCTCTGACATTTCCAAGCTATGTGATTTTAAGAAAATCATATAATCTTATTAATCCTCAGTTCCCTTATCTGCAAAAGTATGTAAATAATAATTCCCATTTTGATAGGACTATATAAGCATACAATTAACTGCTTGACAGTGACTGGTACATAAAAATAAATTCTGCTATTTTTGTTATTATATTTATTCTGAAAAAGTTGTGTATATACAGTGTGCTCATGCATAAACATACGTACAAACACAATGTGGCTTTCCTACCCTATTTAATTGTAAGTTATTGGAAAGAAAACATTGCCTTATTCATATCTATATCTCATATAATGTTTGTTCATAATTGAACTTCATAAATATTTATTGAATAAATTATTGAATAAATGAACCATCATTTTCATTTGGTCACCTAGAAAATTTAACTAATATTAAGGGGAATATAAAATTGTATCACAAATATCATGGATTAATATTTTAGTTTTATTTCATATTAATCATTACCAATAGCTTTATCAGAAATGAAGACATTTATCAGTGGTTTAGCACTGCCCCCTAAAGACATTACAGAAATTTGCTACCTAAAACCATATTTTAACTTATTTCAATAAAAAAAATATCTTGGAAAGATTTTATCAAACCAAATCAAATCTTCAATTATATATGGAAAAGAAGTCACATAAACACACATAAACTCCAAGGATTTCCTTTATTTCACATGCCTTTTATACATTTTACTAAAGATATGACTATGTTCTAAAGTTGTGAAAAACTGGACATTTTTCTACAGAGAAAAGGCCTAAATCTATAGACTTTGAGCCTATTATCTTTCTTAGTTACTACATGATTATTATATAGAAGAAAGGATCGAATACTTCACATTGTTGCAAAGGAAAAAGAGTCATAATACATAAACACCATGGGAAGACAAATTTGAACTCTATGAAAGAAAAAAAAATACTAGAATAATTATATCATCAAATAAAGAAGAAATGAAATTTCCCTGGTGTGTCTGTGACTCTGTGGGTGTGTAATTTTTCATACATTTTATATGTAATAATTATTATCTAATTACATATGATAGTGGTTTGTAATTTATAAAATGTTTTTGGTATAGAATATACAATAAAGTAGATAAGGATTATACCTGTTTTACAAATAAAGAAACTCAAGCAAGCTCAAGTTGTTACTCAGCTTGATGTTATCAAATGAGGCCAAATCATATATAATACAAGTACTACAATTGTTTTTAATATTTGTTTTTTACTTGTAGGTGGACACAATGACCTTTATTTATTTATTTATTTTTTAATGTGGTGCCAAGGATCAAACCCAGTGCCACATGCATGCTAGGCGAGTGTTCCACAGCTAAGCCACAACCACAGACCCCCAAGTCCCACAACCTTTTGATCACACTGTGGAAGTAAGCTCCTAATTACTGGAGTTCTTCAAAGGAACAACAGATGTTCAAGCCAATTTAATAGAACTATCAAGACAAAGGAACTACATAAAAAGGCAGAATTCAGGAAGGAACCCATAAGAAATGGAGATCTAAAACAAAGAACAATTTGGAATGGTTAACTAATCTACCCTACCTTACAGCATACTCACAGGTCTTTTAGTATTTTCTTTTCAAAACTGAAAATGTTTTGATTTTTATGAAATTTAAAAGAATGCATGCTTATTAAAAATAAATAATTCAAAATAAAAGATTAAAAAGAAGAATGATAAGCTTTCCTAAACTCACTCCTTTGGTAAATATTAAGTGAATGTCCTTCCAAACTTTTCATCCTTGTCTGATGACTTTCTCAAAATAAATTAATAAATGTACAATTGTATACTAAAGAGAACAACCATTCTCAATTGTGTATATATTGCTAATGTTCTCTTTTAACCTATTTTCCACATAGTAACCAGAGAAATTCTTATTTCATAGGACAATGATTGGTAGTTAGCTTCTTCCCTAAACGCATTGAATAGCATTTCATTGTTTTTCAGATAAAATTTAAAATTACTTTTTTACATTTTTATAGGTGCACTATAATTATACATAATAGTAGAATTCATTGTTTCATATTTATACATGCATATATGACATAATTTGGTCAATTTCATTCCCCAGTACCTCCCTTTTTCCTCCCTTTCTTCCCTCCTCTTGATACCCTTCCTCTACCCTACTAGTTTCCCTTCTATTTTCATGATATTCCCGCTTTATCCACCTTTTTTTTTTCTCTAGCATCCACATATGAAAGAACATATATAACCCTTGATGTTCTGAGTCTGGTTTATTTCCTTAACATGATAGTCTCCAGTTCCGTGCATTTTCCTACAATTAACATAACTTCAATCTTCTTCACCACTGAGAATAGCCCATCAAAGGATTTTGTATATACAGCAAATTATCTTTATCCATTCATCTGAGGACAGATACCTAGACTGGTTTTATAACTTGACCACAGAGCATTGCACTACCATAAACATGGGTCATAGTAAACGGACTTTAATTCTTTAGGATAAATACAGAGGAGTAGTATAGCTGAGTCACCTCCTTGTTCCATTCCTAGTCTTTCAAGGAATTGTTTTCCATAGTGGTTGTATTAATTTACAATCCCACGAACAGATGATAAGTGTTACTTTTTCCTCATATGACATCCCAGAATTTATTTTTATTTATTTTTTATTTTTTTAATATTTATTTTTCAGTTTTCGGCGGACACAACATCTTCGTTTTGTATGTGGTGCTGAGGATGGAACCCGGGCCGCACGCATGCCAGTCGAGTGCACTACCGCTTGAGCCACATCCCCAGCTCCCCAGCATTTATTTTTATTTGTATTCCTGATGACTGCCATTCTAACTTGAGTGCAATGAAACCTCAGTGTAGCTTTGATTTACGTTTTCCTGATAGATAAAATGGTGAATATTTTTTTATCTGTTTGTTGGCCATTTGTCCATTGTTGAGAATTGTCTGTTTAGTCCATTTGACCATTTACTGATTGGGTTATCTGCGGTTTTAGTGGTAAGTTTGAGTTTTTTATGTTTTCAGAATATTAACACATTATAGGAAGAATACCTGGCAAAGATTTTCTCCCATTCTGTAGGTTTTTGTCATCATGGTCCTAAATTGTTTTCTTTGCTGTGCAGAAGCTTTTTAAATTCCATTCCATTAATTCTTGATATTATTTCTTGAGATTAATTAGTCCTTTTGAAGAAGTCATTGCCTATGCCTATATATTGGGGTATTGATTCTGTTTTCTTAGAGCAGTTGCAAAATTTTTGTCTAATTCCTAGTCTTTGATTCATTTATGATTTGATTTCTGTATAGGGTGAGAAAAAGGGATCTGGTTTCATTATTCTACATATGGATATCAAGTGTACTCAACACCATGTATTTAAAAGGCTGTCTTTTGTTCAATGTATGTTTTAGACAACTCTTGTCAAGGATCAGATAACTATCTGTGTAGTTTTCTCTGACTTCTGTTTTATTCCATTACTCTGCAGATCGGTTTCTATGCCAGTACCATTGTAATTTTGTTACTAAAGCTTTGTAGTTGTTAATGGTTTAAATATAAGGTGTCCACCCAAAAGCTCATGCGTGAGATTGGCTTATGAGAACCTTAACCTACCAGTGTGTTATTCCCCTGATAAGGATTAACTGAGTGGTGACTGTAGGCAGGTAGGGTATAGCTAGAGGAGGTGGGTCATTGGGGGTGCACCTTTGGAGTTTATATTTTATGAGCTGAACTTAGTCTCTTTCTCTCTGCTTCTTGGTGCAGTCTTCCTCTACCACACTCTTCCATCATGATGTCCTGCTTCACCTCAGGCTCTGAGGAATAAAGTCATCCATCTGTAGACTGGAGCATCTGAAACTGTGAGGCCCAAATAAACTTTCTCTCCTCTAAAAATTATTCTTGTCAGGTCTTTTGGTCACAGCAAATAAAAAGCTGACTAAAACAGTAGTGTAATTTGAAATCAGGTATTGTGATGCTTCCAATATTATTCTTTTTGTTCAGAATTGTTTGGGCTATTCTGGGCCTTTTATTCTCCATGGGAATTTTAAGAACTGTTTTTAGTTCAAAGAAGAATCTCATTGGGATTTTGATGGAGACTATGTTAAACCTGTAGATTGTTTTTGGTAATATGACCATCTTAACATTAATTCTGCTTATCCATGAACATAGGAGGTCTTTCTATCTTCTAGTATCTTCTATTATTTCTTCAGTACTCTTTAATTTTCACAGTAGATATCTTTCAACTCCTTGGTAAGATTTGCTTCTATGTCTTCTGTCTTTATTATTTCTTGTCACTGTTTGAGGCTATTGCAAATAGAATTGTTTTCATATTTTTTGGCAGGGTCATTTTTGGCATATAGAAAATCCATTAATTTTTGTTTATTGATTTTTTTCATGTTTCTAGTTTGTTGAATTTGTTCATCAACACTGGAAGTCTTCTGGTGGAGTTTTTTTTTGGAGGGGGGGTCTTAAAAGTATAGAATCATATTGTCTTCAAACAGTAATTATTTGACTTCTTTTTTCCTCATTCATATTCCTTTTATTTTATTTCCTTCTTTTGCCTAATTTTTCCTATATTGAATAGGAGTAGTGATAGTGGACACCCAGGTCTTGTTCGGTTGATTTTTTTAGAGAAAAACTTTCAGTTTTTTTCCATTCAGTATGACGTTGGCTTTGGTAAGTTTTATAATATTAAGGCAAGTTTCTTCTATCCCTAGTTCTTTTCATGTTTTTATCATACATGGGAGCTGAATTTTGTGGAAGGCTTTTTCTACATCTATTGAGATGCTCATATGATTTTTTTTCTTTGATTCTATTTATGTGGTGAATGTATTGATTTGTGTATGTTGAACCATTCTTGTATCCCTGGAATGAAAACAGTTTAATCTTAAAAGATGTATGATTTTATTGTGTTATTGAGCATGATTTGCTAGCATAATATTAAGATTTTGCATCTATATTCCTGAAGGATGTTTGGTCTGCAGTGTTTTCTCCTTGACACATCCTTTTCTGATGCTGGTATCAGAGTGATACTGGCTTCACAGAATGAAATTGGAAGTGGTCCCCCTTTTCTATTTGATGGAATAATTTGAGGAGTATTGGCATTGGTTCTTTCTTTTCTTCTTTTTTAAATTTTTATTTATTTATTTGTTTGCTTGCTTGTTTGTTTATTTACTTGTTTTTTTTATACTGGGGACTTATCCCATGGGTACTTTACCACTGAGCACATACCCAGCCCTTTTTATTTTTTGGACCTTTTTATCTGTATAGTTCTCTCCTTTCTGTTTTTCTGCCTCCAAATTATAATTGGCTCAGTCTTCCTTAACACAGTGAAACTACTTGATTTTCTCTTTTTCCTTTTTGTGATGTGTTTAAGCTATGTATCTAGGCAGAAAGCAGAAGTAATAGCAGTTTGTCTCCTGTGTTTTCTATCAGGCATCAGAGCCTTCTTTCATCTTATAATCTGATAATAGAAGATTATTTTGTCCAGTATTCTAGAACTTTTAAAAAGGAGTTATTTCACACCCTATTGTTACTTCAGAGAAGTCTAACAAAGCAACTCTTCAAAAATAGTCATATATTTATTTCTGTCTATTCATCTTAGAGCTTTCATCACTTCTCACATTTGTCTGGTTAAATCATCCCCTTTCCTCTATTTTGTATGAATTCTTTAAATATGTTAATATTCCCTCATCCCATATTTATCCCTTGAAATTAGTCATTTCCTTCCACAGTTATGCTTTGTTGCCAATTTTACAATTTCAAGATAAGTAAATGGTCCTGGGAAAATAATCCTACTATCACATAGTCATCATTCAACTATTAATTTTGCATCAATAGAGACATACACTTAAAATCAATCTGAGCTTCTTGTAAAGATAACGTCAGTACTACTTAAGCTAATTTAATTAAAAATTATATTGTTTACACCTGATATTTTTTAGAATTCATTTAAATTAATTAAAAATGTAGTGATCAAAAATTACTGTCTTGGAAGCTAAATCTGAAAATGAGGGAGTAAAAGCCCAATATTATGTCATAAACATTGAACTTAAAGTATAAAAAAATACACACATAAATGTACAGTAAAACTAGACCAAAAGTATAAACATTACAGATCAAAACAAGGTGCTAGGAAAACATTTTTTTAAAAGGAGTAATTATTTTCAACCATGGAGAGTGAAGGAGAGAAGTAAGAGAGTGCTGAGAAATAGTACCTCATGAGATAAAAATTCTACCCAGAAAGGAAAGAGGGAATAAAAATGAGGCCAAGGGATTGCATGATCATGGCAGCATGAATTCAATGGCTGTTTGGAAATAAGCCATTTGAAAAAAATAAGACGAAAGGCATGGTGGGGAGATGGGACAGAAAAACAAATCAGGGCTCTGATGTGGGAAGCAGCCAATTTAAAACAGGTCCACTAATGTCAACAGTTTTCTACTTGTAATTATATTTCAATTTAAAAAATAGGTTTTGGGCTGGGGATGTGGCTCAAGTGGTAGCACGCTCGCCTGGCATGCATGCAGCCCAGGTTCAATCCTCAGCACCACATACAAAACAAAGATGTTGTGTCCGCCAAAAGCTAAACAAAAAAATATATATATATATTAAAAAAAATTCTCTCTCTCTCTCTCCTCTCTCACTCTCTCTTTAAAAAAAAAATAAAAATAAAAAATAGGTTTTATGTGGTTGGGTACAAGGCATTCAGAGACTATTTCTCTTACCTGAATTATCAAAGTACACATGTGCAAACAACTCAATCTATTGTTTTAAATTATTTGATAGATGTTACATGAAGTATATTTTCTGTTATTTATGTATTCTGCAAAATGACTAGCACATTTCTAAGCACACCACATGTACATACATTTTGACTGGACAACTCTGCTTCTTTCCAGTTCCTTATTTCCTCTTTAGACTAGAGTAAAATAGAAATGCACCTGGTAATAATGTATATGTAAATATGCTCAAATATGCATGAACATGTGTGTATTGAACTAATAAAACAGAAAATAATAGGTATATGTCATCAGGAAAATACATGAAGAAAGACTTCTAATAATCCTACAATCAAAAGAAAAAAATTTTTTCATTAACATAGTAATATTTTATCATTTTCAATATATAATTATATGTTCATTGCCATTTTTCATCTTCCTATTATATATACTCTTTTCTTATATTTTCATCCACTTTCTGGGGAAGCAGTTATACAGAAGTAAAATACTAGGGAAAAAGTGTATAATTTAAGTGTCTATAAATGAGCAAAACTTTTGATGAAGCATTTAATATTAAAAAATAGTGAATACAAGTTGGACATTAAATCTGTTATATCAACAGAAAACTTATTAACCTTACGTTATAATGGTAGAGGTAGAAAAAATGAAATGTGAATAGACATTGAGGATTTTGTATAGTCTGTTAATATTGGTAAGGAAAGGTTAAGGACATACTTCTGCCAAGATATGTGGGACAGATGATTTAGACTAATGATTTGATATTTTGGGTGAGTTCTATGATTTACATTATTGAGTTGAGGACATTATACAATGAGAAAGTTTTCAGGGTTTTTTTATTAGAAAATATATTTTACTATAAACTTTAACAAAATAAATGTCAAAGCAACTAGATATGATTTCCATTTTTCTACATTTCTCATATACAAGGACATATCATGTTGATATACAGAGATAAGTGTGCATGTAAAGATGAAATTATGTAAACAAAATGGAAAATTAGATCATAATTTCATCAAAGCATGTAGCAGCAAAAAATAAAGATATTTTTAAGTATTTAAATATACTATGACTCATTTTTTAAAAGCCTTGAAGTTTTTTTTAAATACATATAACAAGATTATATAATTTAAAAAAATTATACCTTTGCAGAAGGTATTTTGGCTGGGTATGTGTGTGTATTAAATATACCTGGTAAATTTATGTTTTTAAGTGCAGATAATTCAAAATTTTTTGTAATGTTTTAAAAAGTTATATGTCCTGACAGAAATTATTCAGTTTTGTGGTCTTGGTTTATAACTGACTCATGCTCAAGATAAATTATACTTCAGATTATTTTCTAATCCTAAAAGTATATTCATCAGTTTCACTTACCAGAGTGAATACTATGGTATTCATACTACAAGGAAGAAAATGGATCTGGATTAAATCTTCAGAAGCAAAGTTTGGGGGTCAATCTCCCACTTTAAGACCCAAATTGAATGGATCAAGGACATTAGACCTAGACATTAGAAGAAAATGTAGGCCCAAATCTCCACCATGGCAGCTAAGAAGCCAATTTTCCTCAACAAGACTCCTGAAGCACAAGACGTAAAATCAATGTATGAGTGTAACTATTTCCACAGAGCATTGCCAACACTTATTATTATTTTTATTCTTAATAGCTTCCATTCTGACTGTGTCAGATGAAATCTTAGAGTAGTTTTGATTTGCATTTCTCTAACTGCTAGAGATGTTGAACATTTTTTCATATACTTGTTGATTGATTACATCTTCTGAGAAGTGTCCATTCAGTTCTTTAGTCCACTTATTGATTGGGTTATTTGGGTTTTATAGTGTTAAGATTTTTTAGGTCTTTATATATGCTAAAGATATTAGTGCTCTATCTGATGTGCATGTGGTAAAAATTTGCTCCCATTCTGTAAGCTCTCTATTCACCTCACTGATTGTTTCTTTTGCTGAGAAGAAGCTTTTCAGTTTAAATCCATCCCATTTATTGATTCTTGATTTTAATTCTTGCAATATAGGAGTCTTATTAAGGAAGTTGGGGCCTAATCCAACATGATGAAAATTTGGGCCTGCTTTTTCTTCTATTAGGTGTAGGGTCCCTGGTTTAATTCCTAGGTTCACTCTGAGTTGAGTTTTGTGTATGATAAGAGGCTTAATTTCATTTCACTACAAATGGATTTCCAGTTTTCCCAGGACCATTTGTGTAAGAGGCATAGAAGGCAGTATGGAGATTCCTTGGAAAACTTGGAACAGAACCACCATTTGACCTAGCTATCCCACTCCTTGGTTTACGCCCAAAGGACTTTAAAACAGTATACTACACTGATGAAGCCACATCAATGTTTATAGTAACTCAATTCACAATAGCTACATTGTGGAACCAACCCAGATGCTCTTCAGTAGATGAATGGATAAAGAAAATGTGGTATATATACACAAAGGAATATTACTCAGCATTAAAAGAGAAAAAAATCATGGCATTTGCAGGTAAATGGATGGAGTTGGAAAATATCGTGCTAAGTGAAGTTAGCTAAAATGCCAAAGGACAAATGTTTCCTCTGATATGAGGATACTGATCCATAATGGGAATGGTGGGGAATTCCTCATGAGAGGAATGGAAGAACTTTAGATAGGGCAAAGGGGATGAAGGCAAAGGGAGGGAGCATGGGGAAGGAAAGCAGTGGAATGAGATGAATATTATTACCCTAAGTACATGTATGAAGACATGAACGGTGTGACTCTACTTTGGGAACAACTAGAGACATGTAAAATTGTGCTCTATATGTTTATTTTGAATTGAAATGTATTCTGCTGTCATGTATAACACATTAGAATAAATAAATAATTTTTTAAAAAAACAATAAGCAGAGGGAATAATAGAAGTTCACTGGATTAGACAAATGGGGATCAAGGGAAGAGAGTGGGGATAGGAATAGGAAAAAGAGTAGAATAAATCAGACATAACTTTTCTATTTTCATATATGAAAGCACAACCAGTATAACTCCACGTCATGTACAACAACAAAAATGGGAAGTTATACTCTATGTATGATATGTCAAAATACATTCTACTGGAATGTATAACTAAAAATAACAAATAAAACTTCAAAAAAAAGAATTAGATTGAAATAAATTGTTACACTATGAAAATAAAGAATATATGATCCTAGATAAATAAACCTGAGTAAAGGCTAGAAAGAAAATAATCAAAGATATAACAGAAGAAAACTTTCCAAAGTCAAGAAAGAGCATTGCCTGGAAAACTCAATGAAAAAAAATATCTAGACATATTCTGGCAAAATAATTAATTCTAAGGAAAAACAATAACCTATTCAAGCTTTCAGAATGAGTATTCTATTATACTAATCAGGATATTTACATTCAAGCAACAGAAATTTGGTTAAACTGTTTACATATACTGGGGAAACCCATTTACTTAAACTGATCAAGTAAAGCAAAAAAAATTATGTAAATATTGGGTAGCTCTATGAATAAATGAGAATCTTGAAGAATCAGACTCTGATAAGACACTACTGGAATCTCAACTCTGCTATAACCAAAGTAACTTGGATATCTTTACCAATATTAAGTTTTTTTGCATCCTAAATAACAACAACAAAAAAATTCCAAAATCCACCACACCTATATCAAGAGTATCACACTGATCTTATGAAATATTATAAGCATCAGATAATATAAAATATAAATAGAATACTTATGAATAAAATTTTAACTCAAAAACTTTATAGCCAGCAAATTTACCATCTATGTTTAAAAGCAAGACTTATAAAATGCAGCATTTATGAATAATTTAAGACAATAAAAATTTTCCAATTCAAACATAAATGTCATTTTATCAAGGGACAAAATAGAAATCAAAATGGTGTGATAAAATTTTTCCAATTCAAAGATAAATGTCATTCTATCAAGGGACAAATTAGAAATCAAAATGTGTAGAATAAAGGATAATTAGTGAACACTGAAATCAATTAAATATAATATTTTAAGTATAATAATATTTGTTAATACAGTCATAAAATATGGTGTTAATATGTTCTTTATATTCAGGTGAAATACCACAAATTCAAGGAGTTGAAAATTATTGAAACTTGGGAGTTAAAATATTCCAACTGATTATAAAAAAATACTTAAAAACTAAGATTTTCTACATATGAGCAAAATCCACTAGAAGACATAATGGGGAAAGAACATGATTCAAAAAATTTAAAAATCAAAAATCAAAACAGCTAACAATAACCTTAATAAGAAATGGTGGGGGCCCTAGATAAATAAAATTATGTAAGTATAAAATATAAAATATATATTAAGAAACACAGGAAAAATAATTTAAATGGAGAGAAATTTCAGAACACTGATGGCTGAATGTTCCAAAGATGGTAAACAGTCCTCAAATAAAAGTATATTAATTACAATTATAATCAAAATTTCTACAGACTCTGTAAAGTGAGGGCAGAAATTATGTCAAATATTATCATATCAGAGACTAGTAGAAATACACATAACAGATATGAGTTTAACAATAAATACTTTTCAATGAATGGTTAAAGTGATAAATTATTCCTAAATGTATTTGAAAGAAAAGATAGTAAAAGGAAATTAAAATCCACTAAAAAAATAAAGAAGATTAAAGAAACTAAATAAGTCATGAAAAAGTTGATAACTTGTATAAAAAGGAAAACACTATAGTACTTGTGAAAAGTGATAGAAGAAATAATCCTAGTTCAGAATTTAATATATAATCTTTATTATATAAATATCTATGGAGAATGAGTAGATTATTCAATAAACTATGGTTAAAAATAAAGTTTTGCAGGGGAACACAAAAGTTCTTATGTACAGCAGAATTTGAAATCATTGAATTAAAGTTTGTTGTGTAGAAAAATAAGCACGTTTTTAGAAAGATCTTTCTAATGAAAACTATAGTAAATATAATAAAAATAATTTAAATACTTCATTTACTTAAATTCTTTAAATCATTAAAAAAGATTTAAGTCCTGTATTTGAACAATAATATAAATAAAGATTAGGAAAACCTAGGAATATTATTTACAACAAATACAACAAAGTAATAATATTCTTAATATGCAAGACTTCATGCAGCAATAATCAAAATTGCCTATTAAATGAAAAACATACAAAAGATTTGAACTGATAATTTTAAAAGAAGACAACTGATCACTGTTCATACTCATTAGTTTCACAGAAATGAAAATCCAAATAGCAAGGTAACATCTTTTATTGATCAAGGTGGCATTTTTTTAAAACCGTAATACTCAATGCTTGTGAGGAGTTTTGCATTGGAAAGATAAATTGGTAAAAAATATTTCAAGAAATAAATTGGTAAAGAGCATAAGGAAACTCAAAATAAGGTCCCTTCTCTTTCATATCTCTTCAGAAATTCTACTTCTAGATAGCTATACTGGTGGAATACACATAGGTCATATGCATGTCCAATGATATTCATTAGGTAATTGCTGTAAAAGCAAATAATTAAAAACTCTGATGTCTAACAGAAAAACACTATTAAATAAATTGGGATATATCCATATAATCAAATATTTAATATCTTTAAAATATTCTCTGAAAATATTCCATAATATGCAAAAATGTTTAAAATTACTATGTCATACTGTTTTAAAAAGCAGACGAAATTTGATGAGTTTTTAATTATAATAAAAATCAGAGCCAGCTCAAAATAGACAATGGTCAATCTGAATTTTTTTCTTTATGTGTTTATGAATTTTGTAAACTCTATAACTAAATTTGACTACTTTTATAATCAGACAAATATTGCTGCTTTTATATACTTTACTGAAAGTATTTTGTCTCTACCATTTTAATTTCAAGAGGATTTGTGCCTAAGGCACAAAGTTTTTTACTTAATAGCATTTATCATAGTATTACTTAAAACAAATTGGTAGACAAGTAAAGGTTTAACCAATAATTAAAGTATGCTATCTTCATATATTAGCATATTATTACTATAAATAACATTATCGAAATAATTACTGGAAGGGGAAAAATCTCATAATAAAAAAATGAAGATACAGAATGCATAGCATGATTCTGGTTTCATATTTATAGTCACCTGCATATGAAAAAAGATAAAACATATTAATGACAGTTGAATTCTCCTTTTATTTTTCATGCATATAATTTTTCTAAGCTATTCATAATAAGAAAAGAATAAGTGTGTTTTTAAAGAAAAAAATGGAAAAATATTTCCCATATGAATTTAGTAATTGAATACTGATTTATTGAAATGTCTCAGAAAACAGAAGCAATCCTAAGAACTTATTTCATAATTCCAAATATTAGTTTAACAATTTCTATTTTTCAATTTATAAAAATAAGGATTTAATTTCATCATATATATTAAGATAAATAAAAAGTATTAATTTAAAGTATTTCATTAATGGTCTTTTCTATGAGTTTATAAAATATGTTCTTGGTTGTCATTCCTTTTTATGTTTCTTGCTTCTAAAAATGTTAAAATAACATGATGTATTGCCATATACCTCTGTGCAGGCAAAATCTGGAAGACAAATAGAAAAAAAAATGTAGTTCCTACAGTTGGCAAGAACTACCAAAATCCTTAGGACTTTAGTTTCATACACGTTAAATCATAAAAAGTTACAAGTTAACTTGATTTAAAGGGTGTGAGAAAATAGGGAGAAAACTATCTACTGAGACAGTAGAACAAACAGGAAGGACTAAGATGCATACCTTTATTCTTACTGACATATCTGCCAAACGAATCATATAAAATTCAATATTGAATGTATTCAGATTAATAATGCTTATCAAAAATAATTTTAAGAGAATCTTAATTAGAAGTTTCCAAACACTAAAAACAATTTACTAAAAACAATTAATTTGCAGTTAATCTTTAGGTTTTTTTTTTTCCTGCTCAAATATCTTTTGCTCTCTTGCATCTTTCATGGCCTATATCTTATATCTAGTTTCTAGCCTTATCCCCTGTTTCTAGGTCCCCAATAGATATGTGATCAAGAAAGTCATGCACCATGACAAAACTGACAGGAGTAAAGTCTTACAAGCCTATAAATTATCCCCCAACAATGATTGTAGTTTCTTCTTTGTTTTCTTTTTTCCATTCTTAAGGCTACTCAAGAAAAGAGTAAATAATATATCATTAATAATACATAAATTAGAAATGGTTGGGGGAGGAAGGAATGTGATTAATATATTTAAAACTATATCTGTGGGAAACAATTTCAAAGTGTTTCCCATAAAATATGTTATAATTAGATTCTCTTCTGAAACTGTTAGCACTTTGAAATAAAATTAAGCCTGTGCTGCTACAAACACTGTTACCTGCAGTTAACTCCTACCAGTGATCCAAATGACCCAGTCAAATCTCCAGCTGCTTGTGTTACTCAGAATAAATTCTCCACTTATTCAATAGATCCACAAGAGAAAGCAGTTCAGTTAAAATTATCCACTAAAACTCTATCTTAGAAACAATGGCCATGCCTCAAAAAGAGGAGAAATTTGAGGAGTCATTCTATAATACACCTTTCCAGAAATACCTGAATAAATAGAACTTAGTCTGTTTTAGAGAGTTCAAGACTAGGATTCTTGGGAAGGACAGCCTATGTCCATATTGTCCATTCCTTTTTCCTAAGTCACTAGTGGGGGCTTCTAGAAATAGAAAAGGACTGATGTCTACTCTTGGAGGCTGAAGAATGACCAAGACTCATCGGAGATCTCAAGTCCTAAAAAAACAGAAGATACAATACTGACCTGATATTTAAATAAACAGGGTCAGAGCCTCCTCCAGGCTTCCCTTTCCAACAAAACTTGTAATACATATCACAGATTTGTGGACATCCCTAAGCAATGAGAGGCCAAGGGCTGCTTTTCATTGGAGAGAAGTTGCAATGTTGAGCTAAGTACAACTCATCCCTGATTGTACCAGAAAATAAAGAGATCCCTTTTCTAAGCCTAAATGTCACTATAACAGTCTGAGAGTAAACCCTAACCTTTTAGTATTTACTGTTTTTTATTAACACATTTCATAAAATTATAAAAACTTGAGCAGTACAGATATTAAGGAATCCCATACTCAATGATATGAATAGGTAGAGAACGATCAATGAGATATTTTAAGTGACATAGCAGCTTAAAAGGAAGAGACCTAGATGATCACTAATAGTAATGAAGGTAAAAATAATGGAGAAGAAAGAAAAAAAATTAAGAAAAATGTTCTGTGATCTCCTGGTGTTATAAAATTAGAACATGTAAAGATAGTCTCCAGAACTAAAATAAAATCTACTTAAATTCAAAAATTCAGATGAGAAAATAAAAAGGAAAAAATAGCCAAAAATAAAAAAGAGTAATTTGGTGTTTGAGAAAACAGAATAAAAAAAGAAGCAAAACCCCTAATAAATACCAAGTACTAAATTTAGCACTTGTATTTGGTGAATACTGGAATAAAAACAAATGAAAACGTGAGAATCAAATATGTAATAGAAGAAAGCTGTTCTGATCTTAAGTTTTGTTCAAATTAAAAGATTTTACTAGCTTTCAAGAAGGAATAATTCTTTTTTTAAAGACAGAGAGAGAGAGAGAATTTTTTAACACTTATTTTTTAGTTTTCGGTGGACACAACATCTTTATTTTATTTTTATGTGGTGCTGAGGATCAAATCCACCGCCCCGCGCATGCCAGACCAGCACGCTACTGCTTGAGCCACATCCCCAGCCCAAAAAGGAATAATTTTAAATGGCTTTCTTTACTTTCCTTTTTTTTTTTTTCCAGCACTCAGACTGAATCCGGGGACACTTTGTCAGTGGGCAACATACCCAGCAGCCCTCCTCCCCCATCCCATTTATTTTTAGACAAAGTCTTGTTAAATTGCCAGAAACTTATAATCCTCTTGCCTTAGCCTCCCGAACTGCAGGGATTATTAGTATGCACTACTGCACCTAACTAAATGGCACATATTTAAAGACAACTTAATTTTTAGTTGAGTTTTCCCCAAAGTTCAATGAAACTTTTTTTCTTCAGTCTTTTTTTCTCCATGCTTCATTTTAGTTTCTACTATTATATCCTGAAATTCATTGGTATTATCTGCTTCAGTCCTGACTAATTTAATCCTATCAAGTGTACTTTTCATTTCAGCTATCATATATATTTTCCCTAGATGTTCCATTTCAATCTTATTTTTCTATCTTGCATTTCTCTTCTCATCATGCTCATGTACCCCTTATATTCTTTAGCATACTTATGACAGTGCTATATTTGTAATAGCTATTTTATAAACGTCTTAGCTAGTAAATCCATAAACTTTGCCATTTCTCTGTTTCTACTGGCTGATTTTTTTTCTCCAGGATATAGCTTCTTTATATGCAAAGCAATTTTCTATTGTTTGGTAAGTGTGAATATTACATTATTAAATGCTGAATCTTTGTATATTATTTTCTACTAGCACACAGTTACTTTACTTGCAGATCAGATTTATTACTTTGAAATGAAAAATAGGCTTCCATTTAAACTTCATTAGGGTAGTTCCAAAACAATCTTTGTTCTAGGGCTACTTTATCCATATTATTAAGATGAGACTCTTCTGAGAACTCTACCTGCTATGGTTTGAATATCTGTGATAGCTCCAAATTCATGTTGAAAGTTATTCCCAATGCAACAATATTGTATTGTTATATTATATTATATTATATTATATTATATTATATTATATTATATTATATTATATTATATTATATTATGGAATTGCTCAGCATGCTGATTTTTAGCAGTTCTTAAGATTTTTCTTTTCTTTTTTTTTTCTTTTTGTAATTGATGGTCCTTTATTTTATTCATTTATTTATTTGTGGTACTGAGAATTGAAGCCAGTGCTTCACACAAGTGAGGCAAGAGTTCTACCACTGAGCAACAACCCCAGCCCTTCCCCAGCCTCTTGAATGTGCAGATCATCATTAAACCAGAGTTGATGGAACCCTTTCAGTGTATGCAGCTCTCACCTAGCAACCTTGAATCTAAACTCTTGTCTCCTCAACTTGCCTCTACTCTGTGGCCTATAAACTGCCTCCATATAGTAAGCCAGGTAATCACAGAACTTTTATAAAACACACCTCCTTTGTTTCTCTTCTGTCAGAAATCTTCGATCTATGCTAATGTTCAGCACCTGAAAAGAGCTGTTTCATATATTATGTTCACTTTTCTAGTTTTTTCACTATGAGAAAATTATTCCCAAAACAATCCCTTTTGATGGGATAATGATGATTTTTGGAAAATATCAACCTAAAGGGAAAAAAGTCAAGTTACAAAAGTTATTATTTTTCTTAGGAGACATATAGAATATTTTAAAGGTATTATTATACCCCCCAAAAAACTTATTTGTATTACCCTGCACCAACTACCTCACTTTTCTAGCCCTAGAGTAATCTCAACTGAAATTTGTCTTGACTGAAAAATTTTCCTCCCTCATTTTATTAGTCAAAGCCTTTCTATCTTTCTGTTTTCTTAATATGCCTAATGTAAATATCTCCTACTTGATAGTTTGATTTCCAGTTTTAAATTCCTCAAGTCCATCAAGATTAATGTACCTAAAACACAAAACATTTCTTATTCATGTTTGAATCCCCAATGATTAGTTCCAGCTTTAGACACAGCAGAAATTGAATAAATATCAATTTTGTTGAATAAATGCTCAGTCCTTCCATTTTGAATTGGAAAAAAATATATTCGTCCTTCAAAATTTAGCACAGGTGTTTGTTGGCTGTCCTTTGAAGCCTGCCTAAAACCTCATCTCCCATTTCCAATTGCTCTAAGGATGGATTAAGGGAGTCCTTCTGTGTCCTATATTTATAATATTGTATCATTTATACTACTGAGAGTTATGAAAACTAAGTCACTTTTCTTCATATCATTAATATGAGGCTCAGTACTTAAAACATGACAAGTAATGAATAAATGTTTCTTGGATAAATAAAATATTTGGAATTTTAATGGAGATGAATTAAGAATCCCTATGGTAAAAGGTCAAATAAAAACAGTTTAATCAAATACCATTTTTAATAAAACTCTCACTCAATAAAAAAAAGTAATAGTTCAGTGGTTAAACAGTGAATAAAAACAAATATTTCACAAAAGAAATACAACTAAAAACACAGTGAAAAATGTCTAATATTGTTAATAATCAAATAAATACAAATTAAAACAACAAAGTGCCATCTTATCCCATATTACCTCCAAAAATTTAATAAACAAAATTATAATATATGTGCATTTTATTTTAATAAACATATATATGAACATGTATAAACACACACATACACTGGTGTGATTATGGTAAGAATCACATACTGAAAACCTGGTAATATCAGTGCAATTTAGTACTGTTATTTGTCACTTAATGATGAGGATATATTCTGAGAAATATATCATTAGGCAATTTTGGTTTTGTGCAAATATTCCAGATTATACCTAAGATGGCTATGATATCACTAGGAAATATAATTTTATAGGACAATCATTGTGCATGTGGTCATCATTAAATAAAATATCATTGTGTGGCTCATGACTATGATATTGGAGAGCTAAGATTTGAAACCAGTTCTTTATGAAACAAAATAGTGCTTTTTTTTCCTTTTTAACTAATACGTTATATTTATCTAATTTTATGTGTGAATTTGACTAGTCTCTGGTGTTTAGTTGTTTGAGCAAACACCTGTCAATATGTTGCCATGAAGGTATATTTTTAGATGTGATTAACATTTAAATTGGTAGAGTTTGTGGAAAGCAGATTACTTTCCATAATTTGGGTGGATCTATTCCAATCAATTGAAAGTCTTCAGAGACAAGACTGAGGTCCCCCAAAAGGAAGGAATTCTGTCTTCAGGCTGCAACATTAAATCTTGCCAGAATTTACACACACTCGCACACCTAATTGATTCTGTTCTGGGAGAACTATAAAAGACTTAATGAAAAGTAATCCTAAGAAAATTGTATGCAAAAGGTAAAACACACTTAATAATAGTTCATTTTGTGTGTCAACTTGACTGGATCATGAGATGTCCAAATATCTGTTTAAACATTAAACAGATGTAACATGTGTAAGTGTGTTTACAAATGAGATTCACATTTGAATCAGTAGAGTAAAACAGATTACACTCCCAGTGTGGGTAAACAACATCCAATTTGTTAAGGGCTTAAACAAGAAAAAAAAAAGGTGGAGGAAAGGAAGATTCATTCTCTCTCAGCTTAACTGCTTAAGCTGGCACACAGATCTTCTCTTGCTCTTGGTGCTCCTGTTTCTCAAGTCTTCAGACTTGAACTGGAATCTAACTAGCAACTCCAGCTCTGAGGCCTGCAAACTGTACAACTGGCCTTCTTGGACCCGCCCCCCCCCAGCCCACAGAAGACTGATCATGAGACTTCTGGGCCTCTGTAATCATGTGAATCAATACCATATAATAAATCTCTTTCTATATATTTATACATCTATATCTGTGTCCATATCTATGTCTATCGATCTCTTTGTATCTCCTATTGATTATGTTTCTCTGGGGAACCCTAACTAACATACTTATGTATGTATATTTTAATTTGGGATCATTATCATTACTTGCCTTAAGTTTCTCAAATTCTTTGTCAGTTTGCTGTAACTATAAAATGAAGATAAAACTGAAGATAAAGCTCAGTGGTACAGTGCCAGCTTAGCATGTGCAAAACCCTGGGTTTCATCTTCATCACCATAAAAAGTAAAAATGAAGATAATAATTATGCCTGCCTTATAGGATTGACATAGACCTTTAATGAGATAAGAGATGTAAACTTTATCATTCCCAGCATATAGAAAGAATTCAAGATTGAATAGGTGTTATTATTGCATGGATTATATCTTTATTAATCATAGTCAAGCCTGTCAATAAAGAAGGGAAGGAGAAAAAAGGCGAAGCAATTAAAGTCCACTAAGCAGCTATCATACCTGGGCGTTTCTTCATAATTCTCTGAGTTGTCTTAACGGCTCTATGAGGAAGATAAGTTATTGGCAGTCAAGGAAACTAGGCACTGAACAGTAACACAGTTTGACTGGTTGTATAATAGGTAAATGATGAGATTAGATATAGTCAATATCTGACCAATTTTAAAATTCAGTGTTCTTCTGTCTATATAATACCTGCCTCATAAAAAAGGTAGTTATTTCTTCCAGTACAAATATTATGCAGTAATTATTGATGATAATAAAACTAAGTAATAGCATTAAAATGCTCATTACATGTTTAGTAAAAAAAGCATGAAATAAAACTATGATTATGATTAAAACTATATAAAATATCAATGCCAATGGAAAATGACTTATGGTACACATAAAAAGTAAGAACACTGAAGTAAAAATGGGAGTTCATAACCCACTTGAATCAAAGTGTGAAATATGATATATCAAGAACTATGTAATGTTTTGAACAGCCAACAATAAAAAAATTTTTAAAAAGGGCAAAATATCCCTAAAGCCTATGAAAAACAAAACCATGAACCTAATCATATATCAAAAAGATAACTATGATAGAAATAAAGACATATTATTCTAAATACCTTTTGAATACCATGCTGTTTCCATCCACGGTGGAAATATTCTAAAGGACAAAAATAGCTGCAAAGAACTTTAGTTGGTAGATTTAAACTTAGTAGTATAAGTGTAACAATTTAAACCTATGTGTGCACACATACGCACAAGTATATGAATGTGTGTTAGAATTGAAAGAATGGCAATTATATTGATGTTGCTGGGAACTGATTCACACAATGAAAGAAAGGAAATACAGAAAGGAAATAAACATGATTTGAGAAATGAAGACAAAAGACTTCTAGTATTATATTAGAACTATACAATCAATATGAACTCACGATTTTTTAAAAAATTCTTTTTAGCTCTACCCCACTACAAGGCTATAAAGCAATAAAACCCTATAACATGGACTAAGTTCCCCAATTACATAGTCAAGCTTTGATTTATGAACTTAAAGTTCTGTCTTCTGTAGGTGAGACATGCTGTTCTCTTCTTGGAAAATTTATTTCCCCTAATTTTTACCTGCTTGATTCTGATTCATTCTTAATGTGTCAGCAGTATATAACTATTTCCTATATAATAAAAGAATGCCTAATTATAGAAAGGCTTATAATAATTTCCCACCATATGATAAATCCCCAGGTATACATGCTCTGTTCAGAGGGTTTCTTTAAACAGACTATACTAGGCTATTTTTTGTAGCTCGTTCTTTCCCCCTACTGCCTTTCTGTGTTCTTTTTACTATCTCAAACTGACTTCACTATCCTTCAAAGTTTATTCATTCACTTTCGGTTCATTGATCCAAACTCATTCAGAGTCTGGAGTATAGCTCAGTGACAGAACATACGCTTAGGATGCACAAGGCCCTGGGTTCAATCCTAGCACAAAGAAAAATCAAATTCATTCAATGGCATAGGCAGTGTGCCAATGAGTCTTCCCATTTGATCCTATATTTAGAAATGTAGCAATCCCCCAGACATCCCACTTCACCCTAAGCACACGTGTGCATGCAGGTGCATACATATACACACATACTCTTCAAATGCTATTCCTATAAATTCTTCTCTAATTGATACAAGAGAGGCAACCATTTTTCCATGTATTTTTTCTTTCAAACACCACACTATCCATGAATCTACTTTTCAAATAAGTGATTCTTTTAATAAATATTTTCATTATTTAATTTATTCATGTATTCATCCAAGTTTTGATAAGCTCTGTCTCTACAGTGTTGCCTTACTTAACCTATAAAATCCTGAAGAACAAGAAAATATGCATTTTCATTCCTTAGCCCTTGGTCTAGCAACAGAGAAGCCTTTAAGAAATACTTGAGGATGATAATAATGTACTATTCACAGTGGCTATACAATAAGAATTGGTATAATGAAAATAATATCCTTGACAAATGTTGAAGGACAGAGTCTTCTTATATTGCAATTTTACATATTCTATAATATCTAGCCAAATTCCTTTACTTGCTAAAATAAGAAAAAAAAATAAGATTTTATTTTTACTTTGGAGAAAAGAATGTGTATTTGTTAAGGCAAGTAACTGAAACATAGAACAGTTAAATGAAATACTTTTGATAAAGTTATTACATTTTAATTTCAACAAACAGGTGCTGGCACTGATAAATGTAACCTAGAGGTTTAAGTCAATGAAATCTTTGCCTTCAAGCATATTTAAAATAAGCTGTTTGCATTTTCCTGCATAAGATTATTCTAACCCTGAAAACACCTCTTAAATATGGATATAAGTCTAACTGCCTTAAAATAAAACTAAAAGGTTTTTCTCCCAGTCTTTTTCTAAAAGAAACACACACACACACACACACACGTGTGTATATATATATACACACACACACACACACACACACACGGGTTTACAGGGTTAAATCTTCTGACTAAATAGCTCATGTTTAATTTTAAATTTATTTATGAGCTTACCAAAGATATACAGAAGATAAATTTTAAAATGTCAAAATATTTTAATAATGCTTGAAGGTTTTTTTACTGCTATAATTTCTGAAATGCATTCTCTCTCCTCCTAGAAGGATATTCCATAAAAAAGAGGCATCCCTTCATCAGGCAGGAATTGCTCAGCCAAGCTCTGAGAATAAACTCAGGGCCCAAAAGTCTTGGTACCTCTGTTATTTCCAATGTACTCCCACTCTCATTGCCAGGACATACAGCTCCTTAAACTGAAGCTAAATTTGTCTTCTGTGATTCATTAAAACATGTGATTGCCCTTGAGAGGCTCAGATCATTGGCATGAAGGAGGAAGCTTTGCTCAATGGCTTCAGAGCAGTCTTCCATCTGAACTAATGCATATCTTTCACTTGCAATATATTATAAGGAATGTAAGATACATAAAATGCTACTATTCTAAGTATTTCTTATAAAGCTGAGCTTTGGTGGGCATGTTGTCTTGAGTCCCAAGAAACATGTTGTAGTTTTAATTCTATTATCAGTGAAGACACTATGGGGTCGCAAGTAACAAAAATAAGAATGCAAGTGTCAATAATATAATATAAATAGCTTAGCCATAAACTGGAATTTATTATGTCTCAGAGTCCAGCAAATGGCTAAACAATAGAATATATATAAGTCTCAACAAAAATGAACCATCAACAGATATGCTCCTTCTTCTAAAATTTAGATTTCACCCTCTTACTATACGTTTGCTGTTTTCACAAGTTAAGAAACATAACCATAAAACATCTATGTTTTGGATCTCAAAGTTTCTTCAGCCATTATAAACACTTACTCTCAATTCCAGTTTTGAAATTCCTGAAAATAATTCAGAGTGATCTGACTCTAAGTAGGCCAAACTGAAAAATTCCATTGTTGACAAGACAAAAGATGACAAACTGTCCTGGTTTGTCTGAGACTAAGAAGTTTCCTGGGATACAAGACTTTCAGAACTAAAACCTATATGATCCTGGATGATCAAGAGGTTAATCATTTTAAGTAAGATCTAAATGTTGATGTTTATTTATAAGCAAGTAGGAAAGAAGGTAAAGAATTTTCTATTACTAAACAAAGAAAGCCACAGATATCCACTAATATGGTCATAGTAGATTACAAAAGTCCTTTGGTGCTACTCTCACCTAGACATAGAGTTAATTTCTCTACCCTTGAACATGTATTAGTCTTGGGCATGTTTTGGCAAAGAGCTATAGTGAAAGCAATGTTGTGTTAGTTCAAAGGCAAGGCCTCTTGGATACTTCCAGACATCTTCACCCTCTCATCACCTGAGACGTTACATGAGCCATCCCTGGCCAGTCTGCTAGAGAGTTCAAAACCATGTGAGAGTTATATATGCACCAAATCTCCTCAGCTGAATTCATCGTTAATCTGGCAGTCCTCATTGACAAAACAGTTGGCTGCAGTCACATGAAAAAGGCCAACCAAGATCAGTTAGGCTTACCCACACCAGAAAACTACCCAGTTGATCCTAACCTAGATGGACAAATGGCACACAGTGAGCTTTGATTTGGTTGTTGTTTTGAGACACAAAGTTTAGGATGGTATGTTACACAACAAAAGCGAGCAGATATGTTGATCTATGAGATTAAGCATGATTATTTGCAATAGTAAATGCAACATCATCTCTAATATGTTGAGTGTTTATAATCTTTTTTAAAGAAACTGAATTAACTGTCTTCCATTGCTGTTTTCAAAATGTTTCTATATTTTGACTTACATCGCTATGTGTTATGGGTATCTCCCTTCTTTATGCTTCAATATTCTTGAAACATATTATCTTGTTCATGACTCATGTCTTTACATATGCTATTCCCACCCCTCATTCCTCTTCATGTGTCATAATCCTCCTCTTCATTTAAACTCAGCTCAGTCACCACTTCTGGGGTATTCTCTGGGAGATTCAGTCATTATATGTTTTATTCTCTGTTCTCAGGACATATTTCTGTATTTCTCCCATAATCCTGTTTACAATAATTTCTTTACAAATGTGTCTCCTCAATATACCATAAGGTTGATGAGGCCACATCTTTGTAACACAAAGCCTGAAATAGTTTACCACAAAAGTTTAATAAATTGCATAAGAAATCTAAAATAGGAATATTTTAAATTTGGTTTTGAGAATAAGGTATTACATACCTATTATTTCCATGATGTCTCTGAATAACAGCCATTATATATGTCATATTTATATCGACATTTGAATTACAAAGCATAGTGGTTCAAGAATAATCTGATTACTAAAATCAGCAACATAGTTTGGATCTTAAAAAAGTTAACTTCAAGGTTGAATTTGCTGTAGGCACAAAGTTCATAACTTTTTCCTAAATAGAAGTTAAATAACACAAAATAAAATGTGTAAATAAGAACAGAAAGTATGAACATAATCAGCCCAGTTCTCTGAGAAGTGGGTTGGAGGCTGGGGATGTATAAAACAGTAGTAAGGAAAGTCCTCTGTGAGCTAACATGGGAAGGATGATTTGGCTTTCTATATCTAGGCAGATGGATGCCCTGCATAGTTTCTGAAATGCATTCTCTCTCCTCCTAGAAGGATATTCCATAAAAAAGTACATAGAGAAGACTGACCTAATAACCCAAAGTAGGCAATTAATATATTGGAAGGATTGTAACGGAGTACATGAGGAAGGATGATTGGAATGTTCATGTGGAACAAGTATAGTATTTGGTTTAGATTTAAAAAAAAAAAACAGAATGAGTAGATGAGTATCCCCAGGGGAAACTAACTTACCTAGAACACTTCAACATTTATAGACCCACTTTCCTGACTTATAGGGACACATGTAATAGTTACAGATAGATAGATACATTTCTAATGGGAACTATGCCCTTTTTAAAAATGAAGCTGAATCATATTTCAATTTTGCCTCCTCTCATCAGGAAACAAGGTTCTTCAGGTTAAGACTGTAATCCCCAAGCCAGGTCAATAAAAGTAGGAGCTGAGAAGTTGTCTGGTAGTTATCCAGCTGAACCTCTAGAAGGGTAGTGCATATTTGATCAAGTTAGAGGAATTTTCCCAAGGCGTTATAGGAAAAAAAAAATTGGCAGACTGAACACACATAGATGTCTTCATTCCCTTCCTCTTCAAATTCCATTGAGTTGTATAAATGAATTTTTAAAAGCATAACTACAAAGACAAGCTTAACAAGAGAAGAATCTACATTCTAACATTCTAAGCTTACTCAAGAACCAAACCCAAAGCAAGCCATAGAAAACACTAAAAATCAACCTGATAATACTACAGAAGAGGCATGAATTTCATAGCAGATATATCTGGCAGCAGAGGTGAATAAAAAGGCAAATATGAATTATTTCAAAGTGTGTTTTGTAAGCAGTCAGATTCCCATATTCCCTCCATATTCTTTATACCCTAATGACTATCCCTCCATCAATCTTGGCAAAGAGTAAGGGTTTTTTTCTTGGGGAGAGTAAAATAGTTATCTAAACCAAACACAGTTTAAGAAACAGTAATATACTGGAAATAGGGTGATTGAGAAAGAAGAAGTATACCATATGCTGACATCCTTGTATCCTCTTTTCATAATTAACCTCAGTAACATCTCATAAGGAGCCTGAAGGAAGGATTTCCTAGGACTTGTGTCCACATCAAGAGGAAACATCAAAACATGTTAATATTAACGCTTCTTTCCCAACTAAACGGCCAAATCGAATCAACCTAAAGTAAAGGTTGCAGTGACCATGCTATCTAGTAGATAACATGGTAAATGCTTTCAATTCCTAAAAATAATTTATTTCAAACTCTAGAATTCCACACTCAGTCTAAATATCAATTAAGGGAGAAGAATAGAATAAAGACATTTTCAGGAAATGTGCACCACAAAACAAGATAAGTCATGAAATACAGAAAGCATATCCAACATAGAAGAGGGGCAACAGAAAGCTCCAAATGATATTGAAGTGAGTTCCAGTGTTGATACCTGCATAGAAGATAATCCATTTAGATTTGAATAAATAGAAAGGTTCAAATGAGTTTATGCAAAGATATGAAATGTATAGAACACCTGTTAGATCTGAACATGTTAAGAAAAGATTTTTGGAACTGGATTGTCTATATAAAAATAGAAAATTAATCAGAAGAAGTAAAGACAATGTTAATCTAGAGAATGGTAATGGAAAGGAAAAGGAATTAAGAGTCTGATTAGTTACATTATGATGTCTGTCAACAAACATAAAAAGTACATAGAGAAGACTGATCTAATAACCCAAAGTAGGCAATTAATATATTGGAAGGATTGTAACGGAGTACATATGTTCACATATGTGTGCTTGGGGGTATGCTGCTATGGTGTTGTGAATCTCATCTCCCTTAGTATGACACCAATAGTGATACATAAAGATGAAAAATTAAGAGGAAGCAAAACAAACTTTTTTTAATAAAGATAAATACATGGATAATCAGATAAAAGAGGTGGAATGAGGAAGGAAGAGGAAAAGATGGACAGGGGCCACTTTTTAAAATACAAATGTTACAGATGTATTTAATATTTTTAGTAATAAAATCCTTTAAAACTTATAACTTTGACCCAAACTAAGATACAAAAAGTATTCTACAACTGTGCTATGGCAAAAGGGTTGAAAAATCCTGCCTCACCTGTTTGCTGAACTTCATGGCAAACTCATCGCCTCTCCAAAAAATCCAAAAGAAAAATTATGGCATGAAGGCATCAAATTTGATTCCCCACCCAAGCAGTTACTAAATTTGTTACCAGGATAATCTACTTCTCTATCATGCTTTACCTCCCTCACAAAGCTGCTGTGAAGAAGAAAATATGTCAGATAAAGGTCTTATGTATTAAGAGATCTGCAAATATAACAAACTTTTGTCCTACAAATAATCACTGAGTCCCTTCCATCCTGTCAGGCATAATTAACATTATTATTCCTTTTCATATGGTATTATATAATTTGCCTAAATTTAAAGTATCAATTCCTCCCCATGACTGAATATGCTTTAAAAAAAAAAAGAAAAAATATTCAGTAATCTCTTTATACTTCTTTTTTAAGGGAACCTGTGGCAGACAAATTCTGAGATGACTCCCAATTATCCCTGCCTTCTGGTATGGGTGGCTTTGTGTAATCCTTTTCCCGAACATAGGCAGGATCTGAGATTTGCTTCTATCTAACAGAACTTGGTAAAGATGATGACAAGTCACTTATATGATTGTTTTACATAAGATTCCAACTTCCATCTTACTAACAGACTCACTCTGTTGATTCTCTCCCTTTCTGAAATTGATGGAGTTAGCTGTCCTGTGAAGAAGTGCACGTGACCACCAACTGAGGAAAGTCTCCTCAAACAAGGAACTAAGGATGAGCCAGCAAGGAATCAAGGCTCTCAGATAATAACCCACAAGGAATTGAATCTTGCCAACAACCACATGAGCTTAGAAGTAGATCTTTCCCCAGTTGAGCTACAGATGAGCTCCATCTGTGGCTGACACCTTGACTGTAGTCTTGTTGAAAGAAACTGAAGCAGAAAACCCAAGCCAAACATGGATTTTTGAATCACAAAACAGTGAAAAAATATATTTTTGTTTATGCCACTAAATTTGTGGTAATGCTTCCATATAGCAATAGATTAATAAAGAATCTAATCAGAATACACTGAAAACAAAGTCTGTAGATTTCTGTTTTTCACAAAGGTATGAAATCAGTCCCTGGTATGTATGTATCACTTGGTCAGATAGGTTGAAACCTCTACAGCACTGCAACCTCAGCTGACTTCCTTATGGCCTACATCATCCAGAAGTCATAAAATTATCTCTCAAACACTAAAGAATTTAAACAAGTTACTATTTTTAGTGGTGTCAATCAAATGTCACCCAAAAGGTAAAGTAATAGTCACTTCAGTATTTTACAGGGAAAAGTCATGAGAGGTAATACATAACAGAAGTCTTCTATTTAATAATATGTAAGAGTAGAAGAAAAAAAATTCAAGTTTTTAACCCTCTAAAAAGTGTACATTCTAACACATTAAATATTTAACAAACTCTAGTTTCTGGGTAAATGGAAAGGAAATTTCCCTTGCTTTTAATCTAGAATAGAAGGTGGTCTGTGGGTGGCAAAATGGTGAAGCTTACAGAACACACATTATTGTACAGGAAGAAAAGGCAGCAGGGAAGTAGAATTACAGGAGCAGAAAAAAAGTGGTATGACAACTAGGTAGGCAGCACTAGCCATTTGACTTTCTACCTACCAGTTCTGAGAGACTTTCTTGCTTTACAATTATAACTATATTGTTAGAGAAAAAATTTAGTTATTTTCTGTTTAGATGTCCTTATCACACTGACTCAGAAATGGAATGCATGTGTGGGAAAACTGTCAAAAGAGAATCCATATACAGCTGTGAATCATTCACCTTAAGAACAGTGAACTGAATGGGCAATCACTGAGATAGACTGTCACTTATCAAAACTTCTGTAAGAGATGTGGAGGTTAATGTGGGGGTCTGAACCTGTCAGAACCAAGTTTCTTGCAGCTGTCACAATTAGATAAGCTGTCTCCATCATAAAATAATGCTTGCAAGCCTGATTCAACTGAGTGGGACTCACTAAAAAATTTGAAATTCAACAATGGCAGCCTTCCTTTCCAAATGGTTTCATAATAAAGTTGATGACAAGTGATGGAAATGACAGAACTCATAAGGATAGAGGTCACACTTTAATGACCTGATGTCATGAGTAGAGAATAAAGGGCAAATGACCACATGCATATTGTTCTTATTTAACATTATATTAAGGACTAAAGCCTACATTATTTTCAACAGGTACCATTTAGATTTCATATTAGTTTTCTTTGCAGCTGTAAATAATTATTACAAACTTGGTAGCTTAAAACAATACAACTTCATTCCATTTCGGTCCTGGAGGTCAGAAATCCAAAACCAGCTTCAATGGGCTAAAGTCAAGGTATCAACAAGGCTACTTCCCCTGGAGGTTCCTTGGGAGAATCCTGCCTCTTCCAGCTCTAAAGGCTGCTGGTGTTCAGTGCTGCCTCTCTCTTCGCCCCTTCCTATACCTTTGAAGCCATCAGTTCAGCATCTTCTTCTGTCTTCAGTAGTCTACTCTCCCTTTGCCTCCTTCTTATAAGGACACTTGCAATTATATTTAGTGCCCACCCAAATAATTCAGAATTTTAAATTACATCTGCAAGGCCTTATTGTACAAGATATATTCCATGCTTGTATAATTAGTCAAAATGGATTCTACTGTCATATATAACTAAAAAGAACCAATATAAAAAAAAATATGAAGAAATACCTAAGGGAAAAAAAAAAGGGGGTGGGCTGGGGTTGTGGCTCAGTGGTAGAGCACTCAACCTAGCACGTACAAGGTGCTGAGTTCAATCCTCAGCACCACATAAAAGTAAATAAAAATAAAGGTATTATGTCCAACTACAACTAAAAAAATATTTTTTTAAAAAAAGGCCTCTTTTACCATATAAGGTAACATTCACATTTTTCCAAAAATCAGGACTAGATATCTTTGGGAGCCATTATTCAGCCTATCACAGATCCTATCTCATAAATGTTTTAATAGAAAACTGTCTATGGTAATGGATTCATTATTCATGTGCAAATATATCCAAAATACAATAAATTTAAATGGATTAGAGATTGTAAATCAATATTATTTTGGCTCCTAAACTCTCCATTAATTGTTTGGGAATTTTTAAAGTCATTCTTGGTAAACACAATATGAAGAAACTAAAGAGCAAACTTAGTTAACATTACCTTGGAGATTTCATGAGTACTGCTGGGTGTGTGTACATGCAGTACACAAAAACACACGTGTGGTGAGAATCAAGAGATTGGATAAAAGCATACTACTGGTGAGTAATTAAAGGATTCCAGTGGTACCTGTATGATACACAGCATAACAAACATGAGTGCTGGAAAATACATCAGTAAGCATCAAGCAATTTTAATCCAAGATGCTTTGACTAGATCTTGGAGTAGTTGCTCTAACACCTGAGAGTGTAGCTATGTAGGATGTGGAATACAGAAAGAGCTAACTTTTATGAAATGGCTATTGTGCCTCAAGCATTACAGGCTTTATAGATTTTTATGTTATTTCAACTAAGACATCAGATGATGGAGGTATTGAAAAAAGAAGAAAATAATATGCAGAGACAATTAGGTAACTTTTCCAAGTTTTCTAGCTATCAAATGTTGTAGCTAAAATTCAGACCTACATTTGTTGAAATCCAAAAATCCATAAGCTTTTCAGCATGCTATTACAGATAAAGAAGTCAAAAATTAACAACAATGGTTCTTTCAGAAGAGCTCTGGGGGGGGGAGTATGTGTAAAGAAAACAGTCTTATCACACACTCCGTCGGCTGACAATAGCAGTTCATAATTGCTGCATGATCATATACCAGACCCAAGTATTGATAACATCACAATACACAACCTAAGTAAGTAGTGGTTCCCACTTACATGTTCCCGTTTTACTAATGAGACCCTCCTTCTCTTACCTAGGGAAGAGAAAATTTATGGTATCACCCTTCCACATAAGAAAGACTCTAAAATCATGTCCAATTTCTAATTTCAATTTTACATGTCATCTTATATCTTTAAGTGAACTGAGATTAAACATATGGATTTCTTACAATAGAACTAAAAGCATTTCCTTATTAAGATATCTACTTTATAAAGCTGATTCAACTGAGAACTAAAAGTCTACCTTAGACTACTATAGAAGTGACTTTGAATTTTGATTCTGCTTGACTACTCTAAACTTTATAGAACAAAAAAGAAAGAAGACGATGACAAATATAGGCCAAGGCTTGACTAGTCTCAAGCATGTGGATTATGTGCATATGTGTTTCATGGGAGAATTGATTGGGTAAGACGTGTCATGAAAAGAATAACTAACAGCCAACATTTCTTTCCTTATACTGCTCCAATAGCAAAGGTTACTTCCCCATCAAAAGGGGTCCTTCCATATCCTTCCCTACTATAAGTAAAAATACATATCTGGTCCTTTTACTCAACCTCAAACACAAAGCAAGTGTGAATTGCTTTTCTAGTTCCTTTTTGTATTTCACTTTACTTACATATGTACCTTTAGACCCATAAGACAAAAACCAACATGAGGTAAATGTCATTCATATCTATACTCACTAGATTGTGCAATAATCAATAAAAGCTCATATATTTGAGATTAACTGATTCATCACCATCTTTCCCCTACCTCCTTTAAATATAATTCAGTTTGCCTTGGTAATTTATTTTAATATCATTGCAACTCCTCCTACCATCCAGGCTGAAAAATCCAGGAATCAACAAAGGCCCGCTCCCTCAGCTCTTATAACCAATGATTCATCCTGCAGAATCTATTCAAGTTCTTCATTCTTTTTCAGATCTGAATGGGTTTGTATTTATAATGAAGTCAAATGGGGTTCAACTAAGAAAAGAACTGTCATCATTATAATGAAATCACCTTATAAAATTAAATGTACTGTATTGATGTTATTTTTGTCTTTACTTGAAAAATACATATTAATTTACTAATTACAAAATACAGACTTTGGGGATACAGACAAAATGAAAAAGTCAATTGCATATTTATTTACAAAAGACTTTTTAAAGAAAAAGCTCTTACTTAAATAGCTAACTTAAAGAATAGGATGATCCAATGATATCTATAAAATGATAATTGTGTGGTACTGTGAAACTTAGCAGTAATATGTATATTTGTATAAATTATCTAAATAGAAAGAATGCCAAATGCTCTAGGCTAAAGCCAGCCAATAAATACAGATTGTGTTTTCTTTCTCCATTATCAGTTTTGGACTGAGGCATAATTAACCTGTAATAATTGTATGTGTGCAAAATGTTGAAATACATAAGTGTTGATATACACATATACATCTAAATATATTTATGAAACATTACTACAATCAACATAATAAACATAACAATCAGGGGCTGGGGTTGTGCCTCAGTGTAGCACACTTGCCTAGCATGTGTGAGGCACTAGGTTTGATTCTCAGCACCACATACAAATAAATAAAATAAAGGTCCATCAAAAACTAAAAAAATAAAGAAATAAAGAAAGAAAGAAAGAAAGAAAGAAAGAAAGAAAGAAAGAAAGAAAGAAAGAAAGAAAGAATCACACACTTCCAAATGGGCAAAATCATGCCTCTCTAATATCTTTCTCATTTCCCTCCCAGTTCATCTTCCACACCTAGGAAACAGACAACCAGTGATTTGCTGTCAGTATAGTTTCCATTTTGTAGAATTTTAGACAAATAGAATTATAAACTATGTATGTTATTTTGCCTAATTTCTTTCCTTCATAACTATTTTGAAGTTCACCTATGTTGTTATTAACATATCATTCCTTTTATTGCTGAATAGAAGATTGCAATTTGTTTATCCATTCATCCATTGATGAACACCTGGGTTGTTTTCAGCTTGGGACTTGTGATAGGCTGAATAATACCTCCCTGAAGATGTCCACATCCTAATCACCACAACATGTAAATATTTTACCACACAAAGAGAAAGGATCTATGCAACTATGATGAATTTAAG
Source organism: Marmota marmota marmota (assembly GCF_001458135.2). Taxonomy (NCBI): domain Eukaryota; kingdom Metazoa; phylum Chordata; class Mammalia; order Rodentia; family Sciuridae; genus Marmota; species Marmota marmota. The sequence goes on along the minus strand of NW_025999853.1, from coordinate 11,620,413 downwards.
GGTCCTAAAACAGAGATTATTTTGTACTACCTGGGTAGACCTAATGTGTCACAAGGGGCCTTATAAGGGAAAGGCAGAAGGGTCAGAGTCAGAGAAGATGATAAGATGGCAAGGGCCCCAAAGGTTTCAACTTATTATAATATCAATTTAAGTCCAAAATCTCATCTGAGTCTCATCATCTAAATCATCAATGCATGTGACATATAATCCATCCTGGAGCAAAATGTCTCTCCATCTGTGGATCTGTAAAGCCAGAAAACAAGTTTATCTGCTCAAAAAAAGTACAATGGTGGCACAGATATAGGATAATCAATATAGTCTCATTTAAAAACAAAGATAATAGAACTGAAAAGAGACTTAACTAGTCCTAAAAATTCTGAAAATCCAACTGAACAAATTTCATTAAGATTTACGACCTAGGAATAATCCACTGTGGCTGGAAGCTCCATTCTCTGGGCCCATGGCTCTACGGATCCTCCTCCCTGGCTTCAGAGTGATCCTCTTTCAAGAATGTGTTTGCAGCTAAGTAGTTCTGTTAGCCTGTTTCCTGCCTATAGCATTTGGAGAATACAATAGCTTCTCATTTTGTTCTTTCTCTTATCTCTTTCAGTCCTAGAGGGCAATATTTCCACTGAAAGAATACTCTGAAGAACTTTGTGGGTTTCTCCTATATGTCATAGGAATTCACTCCTTTTAAACAAGAAACTCTTCCACAAACATATACTGGATAATTCCATCTTTATTCTTGGCTGTTATTGAGATGACTGAAGAAATCCATAGGTCATACACTTAAACTCTTCAAACAGCCCTCTGTGTGACTGAAATACAAACCCTCACCTAAAGGCCTATCAAAGTAAAAGCAAAAAGACTGCTCAGTTACACGCTTGGCTTTCTCCAAAGAGTACACTTCCCTATAATTAAGTCTATTGATTTTACCAACTTTCAAATTCTGGATAAACTCAGAATTTCTCAAATTATTGAGTCCTGGTTCCTTTAACAGTTCTTTCCTCAATCTATGTCTTTCTTCTAGTGCTTTCTTCTCATATTATACTATAAAAAGCAAGAAAACTAAGCCACACCTTCATCACTTAGCTTGGAAATCTTGGCTAAATATGCAAGGTCATGGCTTACAAGTTCTGTTTTCCACATAACAGAAGGACAAAATTCTCTAAGCATTTTCCCATTAAATATTATTTCCCTCATGAATGATTTAACAACCATATTTCTATCAACAGTTTGTTTACAATAATTTAAGCCTTCTCTAAGGAAGCATAGGTTTTCTTTACTACATTCCTTACTTTCTTCTGAGCTCTTACTAGCAATTTTGGGTTTTTTGGTTGTTGTTTGGTACCAGGGATTAAATGCAGAGGCACCTTAACCAAGCCAAATCTCAGCCCTTTTTATTTTTTATCTTGAGTCAGGGTATTTGTTAGAGAAGAATCTTACTTCCAGATACTAAAAATTATGTTCATTTTCTATTTCTGCTATAAAAATTACCACAAATTTAGTGATTTAAAATAATACAAATTCATTTTAATGTTCTAAAGATTAGAAATACAAAAGTATTTGAAATATATCAACATTCATGAGTCTTACAAGGTTAAAATTAACTATCAAAATCTGCATTCCTTCTATATGCTTTTGGGCAGAATTTATCCCTAGCTTTTTGAGAACCCAGTGCCTCACACATGCTAAGCAAGTGCTCTACCACTGAGCCACAACCCCAACCCAGATGTAGACATCTTTAAAGATGAAAATATAAGTAAATTCCTTGCATCTTTTAATATGAAAAATTTTTTTATTTATCTTTTATATTTAAAAGATATTTTTTTCTGAATATAAAATTCTAGGTCAACAGTCATGTTTTTAGCCCTTTAAAGATAGTCCATTGTTCCCTGGCTTGCACAGATTGGAATGAGAAGTTTGCTGTCATCCTTATCTTTGTTTCTCTGTAAGTAATGAGTATTTTTCTCTTTTCACTTGTAAGTTTTTCATTGTAACAATAGTTTCAGTAAACTGAATGTGAGATATCTTAAGATGCTTTTCTTTGTTTCTTCTGAAGTTTGTTGAGCTTCAAAAATCCTTGGGCTTACAATTTTCATCAAATTTGGAGACAATTTGTCCAGTATTTCTTCAAATATTTATGTCTGCTCCCACCTAACTAGAACATCAATTGTATCAACATCATTTATACAGCACTCTCACACTTACAGAATAAATATTCTGTTCAAGTGTACATGTAGCATTTATCAAGACAAACATACAGTAACTTCATAAAACAGATTTTTCCCCCTGACTTTGGCTTTCAGCCTATAAGTTTGGGGTCTCTTTGTATTTAACATACTTGGAATTTGTTGAGCTATTTGGATGTACAGATTGCTACTTTTCAATAAATTTGGGGAATTTTCAGTCATTGCACCTACAAATATTTTTCTGTTTCTATGTCTCCTCTCCTGATATTCCCATTACACCTGTTTAATGTGCTTACTGGTGTTCCATATTTCTCTGAAGGTCTCTTCATCTTTTATCTTTTCTTCTTCTTCAAATTGTATACTGTCAATCGATCTATCTTTAAGTTTGCTAGTTTTTTCTTCTGATAGTTAAAATTTCCTGATGAAACCCATAAAGTGAATTTTCATTTTAATTATTATACTTTTCAATTACAGAGTTTGTTTTTTTATTTCTAACTCTTTGTTTTTGTTTTTTGTTTTTTGGTCCTAGGGACTGAACCCAGCAGCACTCAACCCCTGAGAAACATCCCCAGCCTTTTTTAATTTTTTATTTTGAAACAGGGCCTCACTAATTTGCTGAGGCTGGTTTTGAGCTTGCAATCCTCCTTTCTCAGCCTTCCAAGCTGCATGTGCCACCGGGTCCAGCTATTGCTTACTCTTTATTGATATTCTCTACTTGATGAAAAACTGTCCTCATACCTTATTTCTTTAATTATAATTCCCTTTAATCTTTGAACACATCTATAATGGCTACTTTACTCATCTGATATTTGACCATTTTCAGGCAGTTTATTTTGCCTCCTGCATATACATTTTATGAATCATGTTTTTCTATTGCTTTTGCATGCCTTGTAATTCATTGTTAATAACTGGATATTTTATTTAACATATGGTAGTAAATCTAGATAAACACATACCTGCTCTGTGGTTTGTTGTATTGTGATTTCTTCTTTGTTTAAAGACTTACAGGATTATTTTAGTGAAGTCTATTCCCCACCCCCCACAGTGTTAAGTGCCATTAATATTCAGTTAGATATCACAAAGTCTCAGTTTTACCAAAATACATATTTTCTTGATTAAATGTTTCCTCATTTACTTAAGACTTAAAAAAATATTCTTAGGACCACTTCCACAGATATAAAATAATGTAGACTAATTGTCTTTCTCTTAAATGATTTTCACCTCTTTTCTTATCAATCAGGCCTGTCAACCTCCTCAAGCCGTAAGTCCCTCCATTCAATTGACAAACAAAGGTGTAAAGCAATCAATGAGAATCATAGTCTTGCTTAAAAAGTTGTTCTGAAAAATAGGTTTGGAAAGAAATGAAACTCAACTCTCCCTTATACCATAAACAAAGTAATTTGAAATGGATCATAATCCAAAATGTAGAACTATAAAAATTTTAAAAAATCAAAAGGAACTCTTTGTGACTGTGACTTTGGCCTAGCAAAGATTTTTAGCTAGGACACAAAAGCATGAATCATACACACAAAATAATGTTATACTGGACTTCATCAAAAATTTTTAAAGCTTGTCCTTTAAAGATACTATTATAAAAATTAAACTGCAAACCACAAATTGTGAGAATAACTTTACAAGCCATATATCTGATAAGGAACTCTTTTATCAAAAATTTTTTCAATTGAATAATAATATAAGCAATCCAGTTTTAAAAAATGCAAAAGTCTGAACAGAAAGTTCACCAAAGAATATGCAGATAGCAAACAGCAAATGAAACTGTTCAATAATGTTAGTCTTCAGAGAAATACAAATTAAAATCACATGAGATACAACTACATACCTATTTGAATGGTTAAAATTTAAGACTAATGATACTATACATGCCAAGAGTGTGAAACAACTGGAATATGTATACGCTGCTGATTGGAAAGTAGTATGATACCTCAACTTTGTAAAATTAGCTTGGCAATTTTTCTAAAATTTAAACATAGGAGTAACCTACAGCAATCCCACTCCTACATACTTATCCAAGATAAATAAAAACACAAAGACTTGCATGCAAATGTTCATAGCTTTATTTATTATGATCAAAATGGAAACAAATTAAATTTCCATCAACAGGTGAATGGATAAATATGTTGTGGCATATCACACAATGGAATACTATTCAGCAATAAAAAAGAACAAATATATCAGTGAAAAAAACAGGCACAAAAGACTATACAATTCTATTTAGATAAAATTCTAGAAAAGACAAAATTTTAATAATAGGAAACAAGTCTGTGGCCATCTAGCAGGGGAACTGTTGGACAGGAACTGACTGCAAAGGGGCATGAAGAATCTTTTGGAGAATGATAGTAATATTCTTTATCTTTCTTGTGGTCTTAATTACATTGCTATACATTTGTCAAACTCATTTACATGTGTCCATAAATTCAGTAAATTTTATTGCATGTAAATTATACCTCAGTAAATATTTTGTAAAGAGCAATAAAAGAAAAATATTAAATAGGTTCATAATAAAGATCAGAGAGTAACTCAGTCTTATATATAAGCTAACATACTGGATATCAGAGATTGTGAAAGTATGTTAGATATCAACTGAAAATGGTTTTTTGTCAAGCATTTTAATCCAGTTATAAAGTCAACATGTCTCTTAAGCTGAATTGTGAAAATTAAACCTAAAAACAACTACCTTTTAAGAAGGGCATTATTTTATAGGGAGAAAGGACAGATAGACACACACACACTCTCTCTCTCTCTCTCTCTCTCTCTCTCACACACACACACACACACACACACACACACACACTTGTAATGCCAAGTCTAATAAAGCTATGATAAACTGAGATTTTATTTGTCAAATATTCAATTATTTCCCCTCCTCAGATTATGCCTCCCATTCTCCTTGTTTTATATTTAGCTTTCTGACTTGCTTTGGCCAATGGAATATGAACATGCAGGATGTTTGCTGAGATTTAAATGTGCATGCATGGTTCAGCCTGCTCTTTATCTCAGATGATTATTGTACAAGTACAACCCAGGTACCCAGTACTTCTTTAGATTAGACCTCATGTTGAGGCATGAGAAATAAATCTGAATTTGCCTCAAAGCTCAAAAGTGAACCATAATAGCCTAAACCAAGCCATTCATGAGTGAGAAAATTAAAAGTTTACTATGAAATGCAGTGACAGTGAATTTGATGGAGGTTTTTTATACATCAATTCTGTGAGACTAGCTAGCTAACACACAGCTAACATTCGTGAAAAAATTATTCTCAGCACTGAGCTAAAAACTTTACCAAATACCCCCTTTAATCATTATGATATCTAAACAGAACAAATAAAAAATTTTAAAATAAGAAAGATTTTGAGATTTTGTTGAAATCCCCAAAATAATAATTCCTCCTACATCTTTTCCTCATACTTAAAACTCTTTCCTGGGGAATAAGAGGCTGGGGATGTGGCTCAGTGGTAGACTACTTGCCTGACAAGGGTGAAGCCCAGGGTTCAATCTCCAACACTACAAAAAGGAAAAAAAAATCCTTCTGTAAGAAGGAATCTTTAATTGTCCTTTTAAATTACATAGTGATGAATGTGAAGGACAAATGCATTATACAAAGTCTTGGAGATAGTAAGTGACCAAGTAACATTAAAATCTGGGCTGTTTCAACTATGATAGGTCACCCTCTGATTCATTGTGCCTCATTGAATACATGGTGTACAATATCCCCAAATCAGTACTTTTAAAAGAAAAATCTACACAATTGTTTTCCATATGTAAAAAAGTAACTTACTATCAGATCTGCTTCCAGTTTCATGGAGAATGAACATTTCATGAGAAATTATATTTCTCAACTTTTTCCCTCTCAGCCTTCTACCTATCTTTACATCTCATTATTTTTACCCTCAAGTCTCAGATGACTAATCCTACCCTCATATTCTTGATTTTCTTTCTTCTTTCCTATTTCTTGCTCTGTCCATTTAACATCATCTTCTCTCTCCAGGGAAACCTACACAATCATTTCTTTCACATCTTCAACCAACCTTCCACAAACCTGATTCTTCTACAAACTACCAACTCATATCTCTCCTTGCTATCACTGCTAAACTTCTTTACAAGGTACTCTATTTCATCTATCTTCAAGTTTTCACCTCCAACTTATTCCTTAATTCACTATAATGTGGTTTCTCTTCTTCTAACTTTACCGAAATTATTCTCTCAAATGACACTGACAGTTTCCAAATTGCCCAAGTAAATTTTTTACTCCCATTCTTACCAAGTCACCATTCTTACCAAGTCTCTATAGTTTGAAATGGCAACATTAACTACATACATGAACTCCATCCCTTCAGACCCACCCACACCTAACTGCCTCTCCCTCTGTGTTCTCTATTATGGTTACTGGTGCCTCTATACTTTCAGTCACCCAACCTAAAAATCTATTATCTCTCTCCTTCTCCACATGATAGCCTCTTAATAACTCCAATATTTTGATCCCTATTACTTAATTCAGTCTTCAAAATCTCTCAGTTGGACCATCCCAAAAGTCTTCAAATGTACTTTTTTGGAAACTTTTATAGCACTCATTCATCTTCTACACTTCCCAAAATAATAATTCTTTCTACATCTTTCCCTCATACTTAAAACTCTTTACTGGGGAATAAGAGGCTGGGGATGTGGCTCAGTGGTAGACTGCTTGCCTGACAAGGGTGACGCCCAGGGTTCAATCTCCAACACTACAAAAAGTAAAAAAAAAAAAAAAATTCACTACATATAAAAACTCTTCAATGGTTATTTCAGTGTGTATTCTTTTCCTATACAAGAAGGACAAAATGCATTACAAAGGAATACAAAGTGTTGTATGGTTACTTCTACAGCATCATCTCCTGATCATCTTCCTACACCATATCCTTGCATTATATAAATCCCATTATATAAACTTCCTACAGCCCATAGATACTATAATATTATCAATAAGTATAGCTCTCATTTATTGAAAGTTGCTATATGCCAGCCATTGTATTAGATGTATAACACATATCCATCAAAAATATACATTTTCACTTAATCATCATGGCAATCCTGTAAACCAGACAACATTATTCTTTCCTTAGAATGAAAAAAGACATGAAATTTACATAATGTCCCCAGTATCATAAAGTTAGAACATACTGTAGCTAGCACTTACAATAGTTCTACTTCATTACAATAGTTACTACTATTTACCAGATTTCTTTAAATCAACATATTCAGTGCTTATTTTATAATTTCTAAATCCAAATCACTTCTGCTTCTATGATTCCTGCCTCCATGGCATTACTATTTACCAGCAACCATACAAAAGTCTTCCAAGTGATTCTCTACAGACATTTGGTCCCCATGCTGCAGTCTGTCTGAAAAGTCAGTCATTCTGTCACTTCTTTATTGTAGTACTTCAGTAGCTATTCTCACTGTTTTCCACCACTGCTCTCCATGCAACTTATCTTCCATTTCTTTGAGAGCATTCTTTCTAAATGAATCTAACTGATCTCTAGATAAGATGGTTGAAAATAGATAATTCTCTTCCCCTCCTAAGATTTCAATTAAAATGATCAGTTAAACTACTTTTTAAAAATAGGGTAACCATTACTAGGAACTATAAAGTGAAATTTTCACATCATAAAATTTTTAAGAACTTTTGCAAAGCGACTTAATTCTTGCTACACTTCAAGACCCAACTGAAGAAAGTATTGGACCAAACCAGGACTCACTAGTTAAGAAGTAACTTGTCTGGAAAGAAAATAAAGAGAACAAGGAGAATCCCACAAACACACTCAAATGTGGAGAAATGGGGCTGAAAGTAAAAGACTCTCAAGTAAGTAGGAGAATAAAGATAGTATAATGGTTAAGAGCACAGGTGGATATAGCAATTCCCTATGTCCTCCAACCTTTAAAGGCATATACTGAGTTTGCTGGATGGCCTAAGGCCACCTTCCACTAGACTTTAAGCAAAAGTTAGGGACTACTTACCTCCTCCAACTTGAGAAAGATATCCACACACTCTAGTACATCTCTGTTTCTCTCCCAATTTCCAAACTCCTCGGCTTTTATATTCTACATGTCTTATTTAGGGATATAAGTGCTGTCAGACCAATTCCACATTAATTTTATATATAAATTCTAAATCACTGTGACTTTCAACCTTATTTTGGAGTATGGGTTCTATTATCTTGGAGCTTCACCAGAAACTTCAATTTTAATATTCTTTTAAACTAATACTCTAGGTAATGTTTCTGCTTGTACTGCGGGGNATGGTGATGCACACTATAATCCCAGTGGCTCAGGAGGCTGAGGCAGGAGGATCATAGGTTCAAAGTCAGCCTCAGCAACTCAGCAAGACTGTAAGCAACCTAGTGAAACCCTGTCTCAATATATATATATATATATATATATATATATATATATATATATATATATATATATATAAAATAAAAAGGGCTGGGAATGTGGCTCAGTGGTTAAGCATCCCTGGGTTCAATCCCTGGTTTAAAAAAATAAAATAAAATAAAATGGCTTGGCCTAAAAGCTTGCCAAAGTTTTCTTCTAAAACATTTACTTGATAGGCATTGTTGACTTGAAATTTTTCAGTCACTTCAAGGGTGACTTGTCTAAAACTGAACTTGCCCTCTCTCCAAAAATGCCAGTTTCATTTCCGTTCTCCTTATTTTCATGGTTTTCTGGGGTGCAGAAAAGAATTATCCTGATTCCTTTCTTCCCCTTCTTTCCTGTGACTTATCACCAAAAAGTTCTGTGTATGTGGCCTTAATAAATTTCATTCCTGACCACACCCACTCTCAGTAGGTCCTCCCTCACAGAGAAATGAAATTTTTCTAATTGAATTCTATGCAATTATTTATATATCTCTCTCCTCTCAGTTAAAACTCTATTTTATAAGCCACCTTCTGTTCAAAAATCTTCAATGGTTTCCCACTGTCTATATAATTTCTTTCATACTGTCTACCCAAGTATTTAAAGCACTTTCTGGATCTCTATCTGTCTCAACTGTCTCTTCTCGCTCTTCTCCCATACATCTAAACTTCAAATATACATACTAGTTAATATACATACCATTCAGTCAAATGGCTCCAAACCCAGTACAGTATGCATTCCTACAAAGTGCCCTCTGCCTAGAATGCTCTACCTTTCCTCCTACACTTAAGTCTTAACTTTCAAAATTTGATAGCTATATCAAATTTCTCATTTTATACATGTAAAAAATAAACCATTTTCTTATAATCCTTGACAATAAACAACATCTAAACTCCTAAACAACCCCTCAAAAAGAAACAAGAGTCTGAAAGTAAGAGGATAACAATGTATGGATGTAATTATTTTTCTTCTACAGTCAAGCACTTTTATCCCTACACATTCATTTTCTATTCTTAAAAGTAAAGACTATTCTATTTTCGATTCAGCTCTTAGAGGCTGGTTTACTATGATTGCACCTAAATTGCTCATCTTACTAGAGAAAGTATCATACAGGTTAAGTTTAAATACCCACATCGAACAGATAACTTCATTTTATTTGGATACTACCAATTACAACCATAATCCTTCCCAGAAATTTATTAATGTCTGCCATGAATACCAAGAAATAATGTCTGTGGCCAGATGAGAATAAATGCAACCTAAAATGAATGTTCCATTGATTTTATTTACTTTAATTGAATTTGAAATAGAATATTTTATTATTAGTTATTTCCAATATCATTGATATTTACAAAAACATACTTAACATATATCTTTCTAAAACTGGGTTGAAAATTATTGTAGGAGTGGTTTGTCTTTAGATTTTGGAATGACTATTTCCCACGGAAATATTTTTCTAATTTTGCACCATATTTTTGGAAATCATGACTTCATATTCTATCAAACTGCTTTCATTTGTTCATCCACTAAGCAAATAATATTCAGTAAATATAATATGCCAGGTATTTTTTCTAGATATTAGTAGTACAGCAATAAACTAGGAAGATAAAGTTGTTATCTTGAGTTTATATTGTAGTGGAAGGAGAAAGAAACAAATATATAACATATCAAATAATAATAACTACTATAATGAATGATAAAGCAGAGTAGTGGAAATAGTACTGGGGAGAAGAACAGAGAATTTATTGACAAAACTTTGAGCATACTTTAAGAATTAAAATTTCATAAAATATGGAACATCAGCATAGTCAAAATTCAAGTAATATTGTGATTCAGTAACTTACTGTTTCTAGTTATATTATTTAATATCTTCTATCCTACTGAATTGTCAAAGTAAACACAAAAGCTAAGGAGTAAGAAGTAGGTTTCAACCACCCTAATCATCGGATATAGATCAGACTAGACACTACACTTTCCAACCTTCCTCTATCAGGAATAGATTAATTACTCAAAGCTGATGTGCATCAACCATGTACAATGCAAGCCCATTTTCAAAACGGCTGTCTATAGCTCGAAAAGAACACTGAGATATAACTGACCAACCCCACCACCCAACCCTTGACCTAATCATATGATCGAGGCCAGATTAATCAGTGTACCTATCTCTCTGGCCACTAGAATTGGCTTAGAGTCAAAATGTGACTAGAGTTAGAAATCTTGCTGGAATGTGGGGGAGCGGGGAAGCTGTTATGGTTTAGGTATGTGCTGTCTCCCAAAAGCTCAAGTGTGAGACAATGCAAGAAAGTTTAGAAGTGAAATGATTGGGTTATGAGAGCCTTAACCTAATCAGTATGTTAGCCCACTGATGGGGATAACTATAGACAGGTAGGGTATGCCTGGAAGAGATGGATCTCTGCAGGTATGCCTTTGAGGTATATATTTTATCCCTGGTGAGCATGAGTTCCCTCTCTGCATCCTGATGACCATGTCCTCAGCTGCCTTCCTCCACCACACTCTTCTGCCATGATGCTCTGCCTCACATTGGGCCCAGAGCAACTGAGTCATCTTGTCTAAGGACTGAGACCTCTAAAACTGTGAACACCAAATAAACTTTCCCTCCTCTAAAGTTGTTCTGTCACGTCTTTTGGTCACAGTAGCAAAAAAGCTGACTAAAACAGAAACTTTTAAAAAAATGTAACTTTAGGTTACTTATATTCCTTGCAACCATGTAAGGAAAGCATGCCTAATAATGATACAGTGTAGTAGAAAAGAGAACTATGGAAACAGATTCCAGACTACATTGTTTGAGTACTTGGGTCTGTGTAAAAACTGGATTTTATATGAGCTAATACATTCTTATGTTTGCTTAATTTGAAAAATACATAAAAAATAGCAAATAATATATTGTAGAAATTCAGAAAATCTGTTTTTCAAGCCAGGTACAGTGGCTCACATTTATAATATGAGCATCTGAGGAGATTGAGGCAGGAGACTCATAAGTTCCAGGCCAGCCTCAGCAACTTAGTGAGATCCTGTCTCAAATTTTTTAAAAAAAGGATTAGGGATATAGCTCCACGTTAAGGCACCCCCTGAGTTTAGTCCCCAGTATAAAAAAGAAAAAAAGAAAATCTATCTTCAACATTGATATGTTATAAAGCTGTGGGTTAGTGTTACCATTTTGATGGAAGTAGGCAAATTTTTACTATGGGATTTAAATGGTCACTACAGGGTCACTTCAAAGTAATAAAATCTAATTTCCTTTAAGGAAATCAAACAAAATGAGCTTCAAAGATATATCTGTAATCATTAGAAACTACTGCTACAGAAAAATTAACAGACACTAGTATGGCAGTATATAAAAACGTGGATGTGTAACCAATGTGATTCTGCAGTCTGTATACGGGGTAAAAATGGGAGTTCATAACCCACTTGAATCAAATGTATGAAATATGATATGTCAAGAGCTTTGTAATGTTTCGAACAACTAATAATAAAAAATATATTAAAAATGCAAAAAAACTTAAGAATTTCTCACGGTTTAAAGGTAATGACAGCAAGACAGATAAAAATTTGAAGGAAGAGTAAATACACAGAGTAAAAATTCTAAAGCAGAGAATCACAGCCTTTGGGACAGGAGTACCCTGTGTTTCTCCTTTGCTAGCAAAGCGATAAACCTTTTTCCTTTTTCTCAAAACCATGTCATCATTATTGGATTGGCATTGGGGACAAGGACCAAGCTGTCAGTAACAAATTTGGCACCCCAGATGGGACCTGAGAGCAGCCTCTGCTCCAGTTTTCTTGGGCAGAAGAAACCTCATGTCCATGCTGAAGATGCAAGGTGGCTGGCAAAATTGTTGAGAGCCAACTACAAGAGAGTTAGAACACAGGTGAGTTTGCCTTGGGTCAAACCAGAGGAGCTATTCCTATGAGTAAAGGAAGGGACTGAGAAACCATCTCAGCAGCTGCTGAAGCTCCTTTTGCCTAGGGAAACTCCTGCCTTCTCTTCCTGAATGGTACAGTTTACTCCATCATAGTTCATTTTGAGAAAAAGGAAACTGGATCCTATAAAGTCACTACACCCTTGGCCATCTCAGTGTTCCCCAGTGTGTATACCAAGACACTTGATTCCACACATCTGGGTCCTCTTCCTGGGAACATCTGGTCCTTTTTTGTGGGGACATCTCTGGCACCACTAGTGTAGAAGTCATGGGTAAGTGGGATTGTAGGGATATTTACTCCCTTCTGGTCTGTTCTAGATTCTCATCTGTTTGCTGGGCTTGAGTTTGAGAATTCCCTCTGGTTGAATGTGTTTTTATTTTGTTTGTATCTTTTACCTCCCCTTTTAAGACATGGATAATACTACTTGATCCTATAGGTAGTCTCTTGAGAAAGGTCTTAGCTGGTCTGTTTTAAAGGTTCCCAGCCATTGGCCATGGTATTGGGGCTCATCTCTGGTTCTCTATCTATCTCTCTCCCTCTCTCTCTCTCTATCTCTTTTGTACAATCTTGCAATTGAAGTTGGTAAAGTAAATGGAAGAAATCGTATATGTAGGCCTGTTTTAAATGTTCCTTTCTGTTGGGCCTGGTTTCAGTGATCCTCTCTTGTCTGTCTTTTGTATCGGTTAGTGGTCCTTTAAGACATGTGTCATGCTGCGATGATCTTACCAGTAGTCTCTTAGGCAGAGAGATCTTGGCTGAATGGGCTATGAATAGGTATAAGTCTAAGAGAAAGATGGTTTACTATAACATAGTCTTGTCTTTTAGTGGTTTTTCTAGATTATTATACAATCTTGAATTTGAAATTAGTCTGTCAGGGGTAAAACATATGAAAGAGATTCTGTATAAGCATTGATGCAGTTGCATATTAAGGGGTCTGAAAGTCAGGAACTAAGTTGAATGTGCCAAAAGGCACTACCTCTTATGTGCAAGGATAGCAAGACACCAGAAGAAAGGGTTAAAACAAGATTTAAATCTTCTAACCACAGTGCTAGCACTCCCAGCACAGTTTCTCAGCTGAGCTCCAGGTAGCCACAGATCATATCTCACTGTGGGTCAAGGACACTAGCCCTAAGCTGGTGAAAAAAAAATCCCAGAAAAGCTGCCTGGGCTGAAGAAAAATGACTAAAGAGAATCTGGCCTCTTCTCCTTTTGCCTATGGAGAGTGGAGACTGCTGGCCACAAAGGATGTGGCAGTAGGTTCCAGCACTATTAGTTTATGACCTGGGAACAGGAATAATCTTCCCCTTTAATATTTGAGAGGACAACCCATTTGGCCAGGGATATCCATCAATCCCATCAAACTAAATGCCTGGGGACACTAGTAGGATAAACAATTGCACCCAGGAAATAAAAAGACAAAAACTAAGGCCAACCCATATTTTTTGTTTTATTTTAATTGGAGGAAATTTGAATTTATTGCTAAATCATTTGCAGAGTTATTTTATGATTATATTTGTATTTGTGTACTTTTATAAATATTAAATGTTAACTTTCTCAGTTGCAGAATATTCAGGTGATAGATACTCTAACATGAGACTTTCTTGTGTTTTAATCTCCTCAAAGATATAAAAATTACTTTCTACAACTAAATATCAACAAACAGTACAGAGGATCACCTAATGTATAAATACCCTGGAGATAAAACATCTAACAAGTAGAATGTCACTAAAATGCAAGGAATTTTTCCCCTTTTTTAAATTTATATATGACAGCAAAATGCATTGCAATTCTTATTACACATATAGAACACAATTTTTCATATCTCTGGTTGTATACAAAGTATATTCACACCAATTCATGTCTTCATAGATGAACTTTAGATAATAATGATCATCAAATTCCACCATCATTTATAACCCCATAACCCCTCCCTTTCCCTCAAACCCCTCTGCCCCATCTAGAGTTCATCTATTCCTCCCATGCTCCCTCTCCCTATCCCACTATGAATTAGCCTCCTTATATCAAAGAAAACATTTGGCATTTGGTTTTTAGGGATTGGCTAACTTCACATAATATTATCTTCTCAAACTCCATCCATTAACCTACAAATGCAATGAGAAATTAAAGGGATACACATAGGAAAAGAAGAATTCAAATTAGCACTATTTGCTGATGATATGATTCTTACCTAGAAGACCAGAAAACTTCTAGAATTAGTAAATGAATTCGCAAAGTACAGGATATAAAAATCAACACCCATAAATCAAAGGCATTTCTGTATATCAGTGACAAAGCCTCAGAAATGGAAACAAGAAAAACTATGCCATTTACAATAATCTCAAAAAAATACTTGAGAATCAACAAAAGAAGTGACAGATCTAAATAATGAAAATTACAGAACTCTAAAGAAAGAAGTCAAAGAAGATCTTAGAAGGTGGAAAGATCTACCTTGCTCTTGGATAGGCAGAATTAATATCATCAAAATGACCATACTTCCAAAAGCACTCTACAGATTTAATGCAATTCTGATCAAAATCCAATGACATTCCTCATAGAAATAGAAAAAGCAATCATGAAATCCATCTGAAAAAATAAGAGACCCAGAATAGCTAAAGCAATCCTTAGCAAGAAGAGTGAAGCAGGTGGCATCACTATACCAGACCTTAAACTATAATACAGAGCAATAGTAACAAAAACAGCATGAACTGGCACCAAAACATACTGGTAGACCAATGGTACAGAATAGAGGACACAGAAACTAACCCACAAAATTACAATTATCTTATATTAGACAAAGGTGCCAAAAACATGCATTGGAGAAAATATAGCCTCTTCAACAAACGGTGCTGGGAAAACTGGAAATCCATATGCAACAAAATGAAATTAAACCCCTATCTCTCACCATGCACAAAACTCAACTCAAAATGGATCAAGGACTTAGGAATAAAACCAGAGACCCGGCCCTTCCTTGACGTCACTTCAAAGAGGTCATCAGCTAATTAACTGCATAAGCCAGTCGCCATGATTACTTCCAAGCGCCCAGTCTTGTTGTCTGAAGGAATCACAATGACTTAAAAACCAATTGTTGACCAGAGGAGGAAGCCCGGCACCAGCCAAGCCAGACTGGAGGAGGAAGCCGGGCGCCAGCCAAGGCAGACCGGAGGAGGAAGCCCGGCGCGAAGCCAGACGGGAGAAGGAAGCCCGGTGCGAAGCCAGACGGGAGAAGGAAGCCCGGCCCGGCTCCGCCCTGTGTGCTAGTCTGGAGGAAGCCCATCAAACCTTAAAACCCATCAAAGGGGGTGTGGCTACCAGCACGGTTCTGCGGCTGATCCAGGTACCCGGTTTCCAACTCCCCCACCCTTAGCTGCGATAACTCAAAATATTTCCCACAAGCTTATGGGGGTTGTAGCTATCAACGCAAAACAACAACTGTACAGGCACTTGGTTTCTACCTCAGAGACTAGAGTAGAGAAGATACAGGTGGAAGCTCATTTCCTTTCACACTGGCTATACCCACCACCCTGAATACAGAGGCTCAAGCTAGGAATAGACAATGCCACCTACTGGAAGCAAGGAAAACAGTGTTCTGAGAGACTTTTTTTTTCTCTCTTTCTCTCTTTTCTTCTCTCTCTTCCACAACTTCAACATATGTGAAACCAAGAACTGTGCATGAATAACCGAATTACCAAAGTAATATAATATAGAGGAATTGCATATACCCCACCTTCCCCCCATTTTTTTCTTTATTTCTATCTTACTTTCCTTTTCCTTCTCTCTTATTTCTCTTTTCTTCCTTGTTATTTTTTCTTTTTTTCATTCGTATTCCCTCTATCCCACTTTCAATCTCCTAACTTTTGCTATCTATACATAGGGTAACTATCTAAATAAAGATAGGAGTCTATACATTCTTCCATAAATTACCAGTCTATTGGTTAGAGTTCTCCAAAGGTGCTAAGTTAGTTTAACCTCATACCCTCACTCCTTTCCCTCTAAGTATAACATCCTTCGTCTGAAATTAAGTTTTCTATATGCCACCAGATATGGTATGCCTTTTATGAAACTAATGACTATATTCTTAAGTAATAATTGAAACCAATATCTACAGACTTAGAATCTAACTATAAATGCATTAATAATGAAAACTTGTGCTTAGATGATGTACTGTTGATATTGGGAACTGTTAACATTGTCTTTCTCCGCAAAAGAGGGATTTGGAGCTATACAAGAACAATACAAATATAAAGGGGAAAAACATTAACACAACAGTTTCACAAAGCTAGAAAGAATCATGAGCGGTATGAAAAGACAAGGAAAGAAAGGACCACAAACAATACAGGTCAATTCAACATTAGATGAGGTAATATCTGCAGCTGATAGAATGTCAGACAAAGAGTTCAGGATATACATGCTTCAGATGATCTGGAGTATCAAGGAAGACATTAGACAGCAAATTCAGACAATGAAAGATCACTTTGACAATGAATTACATAAACAAATCCAAGAAGCAAAAGCTCAACTCTATAGGGAGATAGAGGATATAAAAAACAAACAAACAGAAATCCTGGAAATGCAGGAAACAATAAATCTAATTAAAAACTCAAATGAGAGTATTACCAGCAGAGTAGAACACTTAGAAGATAGAACATCAGACAACGAAGACAAAGTNTCAAAAGACTACCAACCAAGAAAAGCCCAGGACCAGATGGATATACAGCAGAGTTTTACAAGAACTTTATAGAAGAACTAATACCAGTACTCTACAATCTATTTCAGGAGATAGAAAAAGAGGGAGAACTTCCAAATTCATTCTATGAGGCCATTATCACCCTGATTCCCAAACCAGATAAAGACACCTCAAATAAAGAAAACTACAGACCAATATCCCTAATGAATTTAGATGCAAAAATCCTCAATAAAATTCTGGCAAATCGGATACAAAAACATATCAAAAAGATCATGCACCATGATCAAGTAGGATTCATCCCTGGGATGCAAGGCTGGTTCAATATACGGAAATCAATAAACGTTATTCACCAAATCAATAGACTTAAAGATAAGAACCATATGATCATCTCAATAGACGCAGAAAAAGCATTAGACAAAGTACTGCATCCCTTTATGTTCAAAACACTAGAAAAACTAGGGATAACAGGAACGTACCTCAACACTGTAAAAGCTATCTATGCTAAGCCTCAGGATAGCATAATTCTCAATGGAGAAAAACTGAAGGCATTCCCTCTAAAATCTGGAACAAGACAGGGATGCCCTCTCTCACCACTTCTATTCAATATAGTTCTCGAAATACTGGCCAAAGCAATTAGACAGACAAAAGAAATGCATTTACTCATTAAAACCTTCATAGTTAAAAATTGGGATATAACACTTATATAGCAAATGCCAAGCCTTATTAGGCAATTTCAAATTTTAGTTTGTTCCTAAAAATATAGTTACCTCTATGTATTTTCTTATTATATAAATCCTAGGTTCTTGTCTTCAGAGTGATTATTATGAACACCTACACATAATTTTTGATGCATTTACTTTCATAAGAAGTTACAAATTGTAAATGCTTCACTCAGTAATTTTCATATTTAAATAAGTAAATTCAGCAATCCTAAGATGTTTGAGTGAGAAAGAATTTGAAATCTTGTTTTCAGATGGAAAGTAAGTACTCATCTGTTGATATTAAGAAGTTCAATTAAAATTAGAATGTTAATGATTATTGGTATCTGATAGACAAGTCAGTAATTTACTTTTAAAAATAAGAGTTAAAAGTTGTATTATTCTCCTGTGTATGTGGTAGCATACCTGGATATGTTTTTTTTTTTTTGGCTTCTGTCTTTCCTTACAGTGCACTGTATTTGCTTTCATTTGAGGTGTTTTGGTTGTTTATATTTTGTTGGTTTGTTTTTTGTGAAAAAGGAAAAAGGTTTATTGATTTGCTAGCAAAGGACTCCTGTCCCCCTGCCCAACTGAGGGCTTTTAAAGAGGCAATTCAAAGGCTACATTCCACATGTTTTCTGACAGAGTCGTAATTCACTTGTTAATCTGGGAGATAGTCATTTCTGTAATCGTTACAACAACAACAACCAAAAAAATTTTTTTTCCTGATACTGGGGATTAAACCCAAGGGGGCTTAATCACTGAGCCATATCTCCAGTCCTTTTTTGTATTTTATTTAGAGACAGTGTCTTGATGAGTTTCTTAGAGCCTCCCTAAGTTGCTGAGGCTGGCTTTGAACTCCATGATCCTTCTGCCTCAGCCTCCTGGGCCACCAAAAATTGATCTTTTGAACACAACTTTAAAATAGCTGAAGTATATCCTATTTTGGAGCCATTCTAACATGGCATAAGTTGAGAGGCAGAGCCTTATCTCAGGTAAGGAGGGACTATTGAAAAACACAATATAACATTACATCTGAAACATGAATCAAACAAAAGCAAAGAGAGCTTTATATTTAGTTTTGTAGAAAAAAATGGCAAAATGATTCCATGTTTTACAGCATCACCTTTAAAAAAACAGTTCAGGATTTCTTTACTACCTTCCAAAAATACATTTAAATTCCAGTTCCAATGTGAAGAGTAACACAAAATTGGTGTATATAACTTCTTGACAATAAATTACTTTATCCATCAAATGACATGAATAAATACCAACCAAATTTGTTATTTCTATACAAAACTGAGACTATTTCTGTAGATAATTTTAGTTTGGAGATCATCAACTTGGCAAAATACTCTCCTAAGCTTTACATTTAATTAAGTTTAATTTTAATGTACAATTTAGAATCCATGGTGTATGGTAACAATAATCACAGGTCTTTATGGGTTAGCAAAAATCAAAGAGCACCCTTAAACCCTTATACATATAGAAAACAGTGTTAATGATCAGAAATTAACTTATTCAAAGCAAACAGATGTAAGACAGGTCTTAAAATGACAGTGTGATCCTTCTATGTCAGATACAATGTATAAAAGAGAGCACTTATTGGCTATCTTGCTGGTAAACATATATAAACTTTCATTTTATACACTTTGACATAAAACTTAGAGAAGGTTTAGATAGATACAGTTTTCAGATGCATATGTATATATACCTAGTCACATATATTTAGGGTGTCAGTTATATTGTTAAAACCTAAGTAACCGTTGTTTAACCAGTTACAAAGTAATCATTTAAAACTTTAAAACAGGAACAAACCCTAATTCTTTTAAGGCTTAGTGTCTCCAAGTAATAAAACCTAACAATCACAAGAAAATTATCTTGATAGATAAGAGCAGATCAATGTGAGGTTATTCCTAGAAGGTGAGTTGTGATGAAACAGGAATAATGAGATGAAACAAAGGGGAACTCTTAATAGACCAAGACAATGAAAAAGGAAAGAACCCCCAAAATACCAAAACTTTTCTCTTGGAAGAATGAAATAACTGTTCTATTACTGAAAGAAACATGGAAAATGGAAGCAGATGTAAATTTGAGTGTGAAGATTATTTATATTTTGACAGACTGGATGAAATGACAGTGGGACATTTGGGGTAACACAGGCAGTTGAAATACAGAACTAAAAACTAATGATAACTTGAAGACAGAATTATAAATATGAAAATAAATAACACTGACATGCTATCTGAACCTAGAAAGTAGTTCTCTCTATACAGAAAAGAAAGCTCGAGATAGAACAGAAAACCAAGGAACTATAAGAAAGTATCAGATAAGGAAAACACAAACAATAAGGAGAAGGGTTTCTCTTTCAGACACAAAAGGAGTCAAAAAGAAAAGAAGTGAATTTAGAAAGTCTCCCCTGATTACCCCAAACTAAGTTTGGTACTTTCCCCATGTGTTTAATAATACGTTGTATTTCCCCTGCCATAACACTTACTATGCTGTTTCATAATCACCAATGTCCTTATCTATAGCCACTGATGAACTAGAATTTCAATGATAGCAGGGGCTCAATCAGGCTTGTCAACTGTTGTACGTATTCCAGGGCCTAGCACAGAGTTGGCCCTGTGCTAGGCCCTGAGATATATACAACATTTATTGCACATGTTGTATATATATTACATGTTGTAATATAGATACACACATTGCATATAATATATCATGTTATATATATTACAATTGTTGTATATATTATAAATATAATATTTTATACATTTAATTTATTATACATATTATACATTTAATAAATATATAATAAATAACAAATAACTGTTGAGTATATTATTAAATAAATATCATATAGACTTCTGTTATTAAAATTAGCAATGAATTTAGAGGAGGCAGAAACATTCCAAATTTGTTCCCATTAATCAGATTACTTCCTTGATTAAAACATCTTTGGCTAAAAAAAATCATATCAGTATACATGACATACAAAACCCTTGTATAATCTGGCTTTCTAATTTCATTCCATTCTATTCTCTACCTAATTTCATTTCATTCTATTCTCTACTTCAGCCTACCCAATGACCTCCTTTCTGGTACTTGAACATAATATGCTCTTTCTAGCCTAGGAAATAGACTATCTCCTTCTATTCCAAAATTTATTTTCCTAACACTTCATGTGATCTGTATCCTTCACCTCTGCTCTAGTTTGGATCTGGGATATCCCTCAAAGACACATGTGTTAAAGGCTTGATTCCCCAGTCTGGGGCACTACTGGAAGGTGGAAGGACCTTTAAGAGGTAGGACTTAGTAGAGGAAGTTAGGTCATTAGAGGTATGCCCTTGGAGGGTCTATTGGGACCATTGCTCCTTCCTGTCTCTCTTTCCCTCTCAGCCACCATAGGTGAGCACCTTCCTCTGCCACATACTCCCACCATGAGCCCAAAAACAACAGGGTCAACTGACCATGGACTGAAATCTCCAAAACCATGAGCCTAAATAAACCTTTCCTCCTTACAATTTTGTTCTCTCAGGCATTTTGTCACAGTGATGGGAAGCTGACTAATACATCCTCCTTCAGATTACAATTTATACATCACTCCTCAGAAGACCTTCTATATCACCATATATAAACACTCACATCCCACCTCTGGTTAACTCTTTCTTGTCACTATATGTAATTCAGAATATATTAGTCAAATAAATCTGCTTTCAGGCTTATGAACAATTACAATAAAACACCCTTAATATTAGGTTACAGACAAGAGAAAACTTTGAAATATGCATTCTCGTATTTGATTTATGAAAAATTTATGAATATCTAAAATTTTTACTCTTTAAATTGTGACACTGGTGCATCTAGAAAAGGTCAGATTTTTTTAGTGTTCATAGTTGGATTCCCGAGACCATAAAAAAATATAAAAATTATAGAACTCTTAAGTCAAAGGGTAAAGATACTTACAAAGAAACTTACAAATAATACAAGTACTTACAAATAATAGCACTCTCGGTCACTTTCTCTCTACTTCCCCTTCCTTCCTCTACACACACACACACACACACACATAAAAGAAAAAAAAAAACTTGGTTATATGACATGTGCTGGTTATATATTCCATAGGTATGCCTTCAGTAGAAGAACTAACTTAAATGACTATAAACATGAAACGTACCTAAACTTGATCATTTCTTTTCCTGAGGTCTGATCTTCCATATTGTTTAACTACTACGAAAGATGCCAAAAAAAACAATACAATCTTTTAAGATTGGCTGGGGATATAGCTCAGTGGTAGAGCATGCGCTTATTAGCATAGCAATGCATGAGGTCTCAGGTTCAATCCCCAGCACATGTGCACATGTACACACACACACACACACACACACACACACACATAAGCCATGCTTCCATGCTTGTCAAAGGACCTTATTTTATGTTGCCTAAGACCTTGATGGTCAAAGCTATGAGATAATGGAGTGAGACCTTATTAAATAATAATAGAATTAATGAGAAGATAGTAATATCAATCTTAAGAGTATAAACCACTCATTAATTTAAAAATGTATTGAGCATTTACTATATGCTAGGAATAACAACAAACACTTGGAAGAGAAAATAAAAATTAAAATATTATCCCTGAGTTCATAAGTTTATTCCAATGGAGTTTTATTTAAATTGGAAAGAAGCAGGTAAGAACAGGTAAGGGTAGGAAGCTGAGAAGACAGAACCTTAATAAATACGTAAGTAGCAGTAAATGTAATCTACAAGTTTGAAAGGTTACCATTAATGTATTACCATTATTATGTATTACTAATTAAGTAATACATAATAATGGTAATACATTATTTTGAACATTAGTTTACATGTAATTTGGTACTTTAACATCATTTGTTATTTAATTTCAGATATAAAATAATTATTAAAGGATAAGTGATTTTGCCCTGGTGACTACTCAAACTTGTAGCCACAGAAGCAGAAAAAGAAAAAGGCAAATTATAATCACAACACTAAACTCTAAGGTACACAGAGTTGAAGGAGGTGGGTTTGGGGGAAGAAAGTAGGCTCCTGTACCAGATAATCTAAGAAACTACCATTTTAAAGATGTTCTAATGCAATGTGTACAAAATTACTCATTGCATAAGAATCACCTAGGGGGGCTGGTTAAAATAATCTACCTTCAAATATCTGATTCAGTAGGCTTAGGTGAGAAAGACATTTTAAAACACTATTCCATAAAGCATAAAAGTATACTTTCCTTTTAATAGGAAACAAGGAAAAATTAAGACAGGATGAGGAAGTCACTTATAATTATGGAATAATCTTTTGGTCTTGCCAAAATAAGTAAATGACTGAATGAGACATAATTTAAATAATAACCTGCTACTTGCTCAGTATAAAATCTGTGGTGTGCACTGTGGTAAGAACTCTAAACTTTTATCTTTACAACAACTATGCAAGCTATCATTAGTACTATTATTATCACTATTCAGCTAATCTAAAGATGAGGGAAATCTTTACCAAAAAGGAATTGGATTTAAACACAATCTTTTTGAATTAAAATTCATATTCTCTATAGGCTTCAAGTTTAAAAATATGTTGAAGAAATAAAAATAATTCTTCAATGCATGGACTCAGTGACTTAGGATGATAATCACAATGACAGTTATGGTTTGGATGTGAGGTATCCTCCAAAAGCTCACATGTGAGACAATGCCAGAAGGTTCGAGGAGAAATGATTGGTTTGTAAGAGTCTTAACCCAATGAGTGATTGAATCCCTTGATACATAGAGATTAACTGAGTGTTAACTAAAGTGGTAAGGTATGGCTGAAGGAGGTGGGAATTAGGGCATGATATTGGTATATATATTTGTACATGGAAAGTGGAGTCTCTCTCTCTGCTTCTGATCACTGTGATGTGATCTGCTTCTTTCTGTCACCCTCCCCTGCCATGATATTCAGCCTCACCTCAAGCCCTGAGAAATGGAGCCAGCCTTCTATGAACTAAGATCTCTGAAATTGTGAGCCCTCAAATAAACTCTCCCTCCTCTACAATTGTTGTGGTCAGGTCTTTTTAGTCACAGCAGCGAAAAAGCTGACTATAACAGTAAAGAAACTTCCAAAGTTTAGAAAAGAAAACCAGGCCAAGTAATAATGGGCTTACAAAATCAAGGGCTAAAAGGAAATCTTTTCAAGGTTGTAATACATTTATTACAACCAACAAAGAATAGATTGTATGAAAAAACAAAACATGTAATTATTTGTGGTATTTTAAGGGCAGGATAGTTCCACTTTACTGGTATCTACTTCTCACAGGTTCTTTTTTTGTTTGTTTTAGAGCCTTTCATTTCCTGTCAAATTCATTTCTTGAGTATTCTTTCCTTCTCTAAGACTATGCTTTTTGTTGTTAATTATTTGATAGCATAGGTCAGCAGCTATCAACTAAATGAAACTGTTGTGAAAATGTAAACAATCAAAATTTTTGAGCTTTTAAAAGCACACATGGTAGAAATAAGAATTCCTGCAAAGCAAAATGAAGATAACATCATTTTTTAAAAATCTAAGCCTAAAATTGAAACAGATCACAGAGTATCTTTTTCATTTGCTGTTACTGACATTGATTCTATCATAGAAAATCCCAATCTCTTACCTGTTAGAGGCTGAATGAATTCCAATCTTCCATAATCATGAACCAAATGGTTTCATGATAAAATATGTTAGGAGCATGAGTTATTTCAAGTTTTTTCTGAGTTACTAGCCCATTATTTTTTAGAATTAATTTGCTCTTCAAGGTGAAAGCTTTTCCCTGGACACAGAGATAATGCTCAGCACCACTGACGCATCTCTTTAAGCTCAGGCTCTTGACTGATTTTCTTTGGCAATAGGCAGCAAAATGGGATTCTTTTATAATGGTAAGCTGTCCAAGGCCGTCACTTCAGACAAAAATAAGATTTCCAAAATGTACACCGTGAAATAGAATTACAAATTAGGTGCATTAGGCAAATGAAGGAGGTAAATGTGAAAATCCTAGCAAAAAGTGGTCAAAATTAACTTTATTATTACCCAGAAAGTGAGGTTAGAAGAAAATGGAATTATTACTAAACTTTCAATAAAACATTATAATGAGCTTCTGAGATTAAAATATTGATTCTCAGGGAAATCATAATGGTGAATTCTTCTATTAGGAAGTTTAAGTTCAAGTTAGAAACTATAAAGAGTTCAGAAACATGAAAAATATAAAAGCAAAAACTGGCTGCAATGGTTAATTTGATTGGATTGAGAAGCTCATGATTAAGAGGTTTTTGGGTGTGTCTATGAGGGTGTGTCTACGAACAACTGGCACATGGGATAGCTAATCGAAGTGGAGACCCTCCCTAAGCATAGGCAGCACCATCCAATACGATGGTGGCTTGGGTGGAATAAAAGTAGGAAGTACAAGGAAGCAGCAGCATATACAAGCTCGATTCTTCTTGAACAGGCTCTTGATTGCTGCTGCAGTTGTCTGAAGATATTGGACTTTCGCTTCTTCACTCTTCCAAAGTGGACTCTGCCAGTGATTCTTCAGGGAGTTTCCAAAAGTATTTTGCCTAAGGTAGCACTATTGATCCCTCTTGTTGTGAGGCTTCAGCCTCTTGGAACTGTGTAGTTACTGATTCTTCCATCTCTCCAGCCTGCAAATGACCACTGTGGATTATCCAGCTTCTGGTCACGTGAGCCAACCCAACAAATCTCCTTTTTATAATCATACTCCTATTGATTCTGTTCCTCTAGAGAACCCCGACTAATACACTGGCTGATGTTTTATCTGCAGATTATATAAAATAACTTCACAATTTTTAAAAATTCAAAATATCAAACTTTAAATTGTTTGACACATTTACTACTTTGGATACTGTAAAAGAATATCCACAATATTAAGAGATATTTTATTGTCAAATATTTTATGAGACATGCAAAAAGGAGGATTCAAGATGGGGTTGTGGCTCAGCAGTAGAGTGCTCACCTAGCAAGTGTGAGGCTTTGGATTCGATCTTCAGCACCACATAAAAAATAAATAAATAAATAAATAAACGTGTTGTGTCTAGTTACAACTAAAAATTAAATATTTTTTAAAAATTCTTAAAGATGACAGATTAGAGGAAGCCTGAATTCCTGGCTGCTCCATGGCTTAGGATTCAAGGAGAGGGAATAATGTTTCACAGTGAGGTGGATCAAAGAGTGATCTCACTAAAATTCAATACGGGACAGTTAGAGTGTCTTAGAAATTCAGAAATTTGGGTACACAGAACAAAGAAGAAAGCACATTAAAGCCAAGCCAGTTGCAGCAGTGGCAGTGGCAATGGTTCATTGCAGAGGGAAGGGATAACAGAGAGAAACACAACAAATGGATTTGTTATGGAAAAACCTAAGATCAAAAAAGTAGACCAAACTTAGCTGATTCAGAGGCTGCACCATCAACTAGTATTTAAAACGTGTTCTGTATCTCTCAACTGGCAAACAAAGAGCTGAGATGGCAAACATCTTGAGGCAACCACACTGCAGCTTGCTGCTACAGGATCCAGGAAATCATAGCAATCATTCCCATACAGTTCCAGAAAGTGCCAACCATGCAACTTAGGGTATACCCAGCCAAACATGAGTAAAACAGGCACAAAAACGATTGTCCCCGGGAGGATTCAAGTCAGAAAAATGAAGGGGAACCCAACTCAGCTTTTCCTTTGAGTCTGACAGTTCACAGGACCAACTAAAGTGGAAAAGGAATCTGAACAGGTGGGCGTGAATATACTCAGCAACCAAGTCTGGGAAGGTTGTGTTT
Organism: Marmota marmota marmota; assembly: GCF_001458135.2. NCBI lineage: Eukaryota > Metazoa > Chordata > Mammalia > Rodentia > Sciuridae > Marmota > Marmota marmota. The sequence continues at coordinate 11,593,674 of NW_025999853.1, read as the reverse complement.
GTGGGCGGGCAGCAGAGTGTGTGGAGGACAGTGAGTAGAATTCTTGAAAGACCCTTGAGATCCAGACTCCTAATATAAATCAGCATCTCCCTTGGCATGTGTTGATCTAATGTCTCCAGAACAGATACCATCCAACAAAGCCCCTAATGCCTGATTAAACCTAAGCCCTAGTCACCAGAACTTTCCTCATAGAACTCAAACTCTGTAGCAGAAAAACCCTGGGAATGCAATGTTCTCATATATACAGACAAAACTCCTATTAACAATATTTCCCACTACATCCTACCTTATACTGGTGAGACGGGAAGCTGAGAGCTATTACAATGAGCTTTCGTACTATGCCACTCCAACTGGCAGCTTAGTGAGTAAACCAAAATGAAGAAGGAGTTAAAAAGCCCCATCCATTACTGGCTCTCGCTTTCTCTCAGTACATAGCCCAAGAAGAAACAGAAAGAAAAAGAGTTGGGCCTAGGCAGTGACCATCCATTCTTTTTGACTATTTTGACCACCACAGTGGAGATGATTTCTTCATTTCTCATTAAGAATGTTTCTCCATTTTGTCTCTGTGTGTGTGTGTGTGTGTGTGTGTACGCACGTGTGTGTTCTTTCTGGGCTAATTGGTTCATAAACAAAAATATATTTTTCCCTCATTTTTTAAAAATATTATTCAGTTGCCAATGGACCTTTATTTTATTTATTTATATGCAATGCTGAGAAGCAAACCAAGTGCCTCACACATGCCAGGCAAGCGCTCACCCCAGCCTCATCATTTTTAGCATTTTTTAATACAGTTATTTTCTTTGCTTTTTTGAGGGTTAGGGTTATTTTTTGTTTAGCTAGATTTAGTTCATGGTTATTTATTATTTTGGGTGTTGACAATTGCTGACTCCACATTTCCTGTTTTTTTGTGTAATTATAGTTGTGGATGTTATAGTAGGAACCAAATATTTATTTTAATGCCATATATTGTTTGAATCAGTTGTTCCCCCTATCCTGTGAGGTTATAGACACTGCTGCTGAATTAAACTCAGCCAAAAGGCAGCACACATTGGTCTACACAAAAATTAATGACAATCAAACTTCAGCTATACTTTAATATAAAGAATAGAAGTGACAAAAAAAACAAGGCCCTGGGAAGGAACAGTTAGGGGTGAACCCTCAAATCCCACTCACGAACATACACTAGTATAGCAATAACAGACATAATTAACATAAAGCCTGTGGAAACCACCCCTACAAGGGGTCTCAATCTAGATCACTCTAGGATACTTTGGTAAGAGAAGGCTGTGTCCGAAAATACGCACACAGAAGAGAAATATATTCCACAGATGCATAAAACCCAACAAAGGAATATAAGAAATATGAAAAAACAAGATAACATGACACCTCTTAAAGTTAATGATTCACCAGCAACTGACCCCAAATATAGTTTAAGCGCACAAAGTACCAGATAAAGAATTCAAAATAGTGATCATAAAAATGATCAATGAATTCCAAGAGAATATATAATTACAACTGAATTAATTAAAGAGGTCAGTACAGGCTATGAAGGAGAAATTCAATAAGGAGGTAGAGCTATTAAAATTTAAATGTTCAGTCAAAAGTCTCTCTAATAGAGTAGACCATGCTGAAGACAGAATCTCAGATCTGGTAGACATAGTGGATAGACTTGAACACTCAAATAGTATTCAAGAAAGAAAATGAGTAACCATGATCAGCATATAAAACAACTCTGGAACAACAGTAAGAAACCAAATTCAAAAATAATTGAATCTAGGAAGTTTGTGAAATGCAGGTTAATGGAATGGATAGCCTTTTCAGGAAAATAATAACAGAAAAATTTTAAAACCTTAAGAATAAGATGGACATCCAGATACAGGAAGCATTCAGAACTCCAAATAGATAAGATTTAAAAAGAACCTCTTCACATTACATAATTAAAATGCCTAAAATACAAAACAAGGATAGAATTTTAAAAGCCTCCTCAAGAGAAAAACATCAGGTCATATTTAGAGGTAAGTCAATCAGACTTACTTGTGATTGTCCAGCACAAACTCTAAAAGCCAGAAGGGCTTGGAATGATGTGTTCCAAGTCCTGAAAGAAAATACCTGTCAACCAAGATTTCTACACCCAGCAAAACTATCCTTCGAAATTAAGGATGAAATAAAAATCTTCCAACCTAAGCAGAAACTAAATAATTCATGACTCCTAAATTGGCACTACAAAACTCACTAAAGAAATATTCCACACAGAAGAAATAAAAAACACATCCCAGGGCTCACATGAACAAATTTCATGAAGAGAAACTAAGCAAATAAGAAAAAAATAAAATTAACAATTAGAAATAAGTCGAAATACTAGGAATTAATAAACATCTCTGTATAATAAAATGTAAATTTTCTCAACTCTTCAGTTAAAAGACATTGGTTGGAAAAATGGATTAAAAACAAGACCAACTATATGTTGTTTCTAAGAGACTCACCTTACAGGCAAAGACAGACAAAGGCTAAAAGTAAAAGGATAGAAATTGATATACCATATGAATGAAGCCCCAAAACAAGAAGGGATAGCTACTCTCATATCTGACAAAGTAGAGTTCAAACCATAATTAACCAGAATAGACAAAGGAAGGTCACTTCATATTGGTAACAGAAACAATCCAACAAGAAGACATAATGATAATGAGTATTTATACCCCAAACTTGGGTGCAACTAATTATATAAAAGAGACACTACTTTAATTAAAGCCTTGAATAGACCCCAGTGCAATGACACTGCATGATTTTTTAACACACCTCTCTTACCATTAGAAAGAACATCAAAACATAACCTCAATAAAGACCCTTTGGACCTGAAAAATATTATAAATCAAATGGACTTAACAGACATCTATAAAATATTTAATTCAATAACAGCTGAATATACTTTCTTTCCAGCAGCTCATGGAACATTTTTCCAAAATAGACCATATTTTAGGCCATAAGACAACTTTTATAAAATACAAAAATATATATATAATTTCTATCAGATAATAATGGAATAAAATTAGAAATCAACACCAAAAAATCCTACAGAAACTATAAAGGCACAGGGATTGAACAATACAATTTTGAATAACAAATGTGTGATAAAAGAAATCAGGGGGAAAATGTAAAAAATTCTTAGAATCAATACCAGTAAAAGGAAGAAAATAATTAATATCAGAGCTGAAATCAATGAAATTGAGAATAAAAAAAATACAAAGGATCTGTATACGGGGTAAAAATGGGAGTTCATAACCCACTTGAATCAAAGTGTGAAATATGATATATCAAGAACTATGTAATGTTTTGAACAACCAACAATAAAAATTAAAAAATAAAAAATAAAAAAAAAAATTTAAAACAATACAAAGGATCAAAGAAACAGAGGTGTTTCTGTGAAGAGAGAAATAAGACTTATAAGTCCTTAACTAAATTAACCAAAAGACAGAAGGCCAAATTAATAAAATTAGAACTGAAAAAGAAGAAACTACCACAAACATCACAGAAATGCAGTGGATCAAAAATGTATACTCCAATAAATTGGAAAACCTAGAAGAAATGTATATTTTTCTAGACACATATGACCTGCCAAAGCTGAATCAACAGGACATAGACCAATATCTCAACAGACCAATAAGTAAGTAATGAGATAGAAGCAATAATAAAAAGCTTTTCAGCAAAGAAAAGTCCAGGACCAAATAAATTCTCATCTGAATTCTATCAGACCATTAAAGAATAACTAATCCCAGGGCTGGGGATCTAGCTCAGTTGGTAGCATGCTTGCCTTGCATGCACAAGGTGCTGTGTTCAATCCCCAATACCACAAAAAAAAAAAAAAAAGAATAACTAATCCCAATGTTCCTCAAATTATTCTATGAAATAGAAAGGGATGGAACACTTTCAAATTCATTCCATGAGGCCATCATCACACTTATACCAAAACTGGATAAGGACACATAAAGGAAGGAAAACTACCAACATTCCTGATGAAAATAGATGCAAAAATCCTTAATAAAATATTAACAAATTATATTCAACAATATTTAAGAAGACTGTAGATCATGACCAACTTGGTCTTGTCCCAGAGAAGCAAGGATGGTTAAACAAAAACAAATTAATAAGTATAATTCATCACATAGACAAAATTCAGGACAAAAATCACTTAGTCATTTCAATAGATGCAGAGAAAGCCTTTGACAAAATTCAGCACCGATTCATGACAAAAACACTGAAGAAACTAGGGACAGAGGACCTAAATATCATAAGAGATACCCACAAACACATATACACACGCAAAAAAAAAAAAACAACCCAAAGCCAACCTCATAGAAAATGAGGAAAAACTGATAGCATTTCCTTTAAAATCTGAAACAAGACAAAGATGTTCACTCTCACCACTTTTATTTACTATAGTGCTAGAAATTCTAGCCAGAGAAATTAGATAAGAGAAGGAAATAAAAGAAATAAAAATAGGAAAAGAAGATGTTAAATAATCAGTTTGTTGATGATATGATCCTATGTTTAGGAGATCCAAAAAACTACACCAAAATACTGCTAAAGCTAATAAGCCAATTCAGCAAAGTAGCAGGTTACAAAACCTACATATAAAAAATCAGTAGCTTTCCTGTATACCAACAATGAACCTGCTGGAAAGAAATAAGGAAAATAATCCCATTCAAAATAACCACCCCCCCCAAAAGAAACTAAAAATAAATCTAACCAAGGAACTGAACAACTCTACAATGCAAACTATGAAACACTGAATATATATATTGAGGAAAATACTAGAAAATAGAAAGACCTCCCATATTAATGGATAAACAGAATTAATATTGTTAAAATGGCCATTCTATTAAATGCAATATACAGATTCAATATATCAAAATACCAATGACATTCTTCAAAAAACTAAAAAAAAAAAATACTCCTAAAATTCATTTGGAAGAATAAAAGTCCAGAATAGTCAAAGCAATTCTAAGCCAAAAAAGCAATGCTGGAGGTGTCACAATACCTGTATACAAATTGTACTACAGAGCCACAGTAACAAATGACATAAAAAGACACATAGACCAATAGTACAGAAGACAAGAGACCAACATACATCTACAGTCATCTGGTCCTAGACAAAGGTGCCAAAAAGACATTGGAGAAAAGCAGCCTTTTTAACAAATGGTGCCAGGAAAACTGGTTATCCATATGTAGAGGAATGAGAGTAGACTTTTCTCTTTCACCCTGCACAAAATGCAACTCAGAATGGATCAAAGTCCTAGAAATTAGACCAGAAACTATGCAAATCCTAAGGGAGAAAATGGGTCAATACTCCAGCATATAGGTGCAGGCAACAACTTCCTCAGTAGGACCCCTAAAGTTCAGGAAATAATGCCAAGGTTTAATAAGTGAGATGGCATAAAATTAAAAATCTTCTTCACAGCAAAGGAAATAATAAGAATGTAAAGAGAGAACCTAAAGAATAGGAAAAAATCTTTGCTAGCTAATCTTCTAACAAAGTATTAATATGCAGAATATTTACAGAAATCAAAAATCTTAATACTAAAAATCAAATAACCCAATTAATAAATGGGTAAATGAATTATACAGACACTTCTCAAAAGAAAAATACTACTGGCCTGTAAATATAGAAAAATAATGTTCAACATCATTAGCAATTAGGGAAACACAAATCAAAACTACACTGAGATTTTATCTCATACCAGTCAGAATAACAGACATCAATAAAACAATACCAAAGTAATAAAATAATACAACAGTGTAAAGAACACTTTTACACTGTTGGTGGGATTGTAAATTCATACAACTACTATGGAAATCAATATGAAGTTTCCTCAGACAACTAGGCATGAAACCAACATGACCCAGTTACTGCACTCCTTGATATTTATCCTAAAGAATTAAAATCGGCATACTGTAGCGATACTTGCATACCCATGTTTATAACAGCACAATTCTAAATAGCCAAACTATGGAATCAGCCTAGGTGTCCATGAAAATGTGATATATATACACAACTGAATTTTATTCAGCCTTAAAGAAGAATGAAATTATGTCATTCGTCAGAAAATGAATGGACCTTGAAACCATCAGGTTAAGCAAATAAGTCAAATTCTCTCATCTGGAAGCTAGAAAGGAAAAGAAAAGTGGGGGGGTGATCACATGAAAATCAAAGAGAGATCAGTAGAAAAAACAAAGACACTAGGGGGGTGGGAGAAGGAGAGGGAGGAAAAGTGCTGGGGAGGGATATTGGCCAAATTATATTATTTGTGTGCATGCAGTAATATGTAACAACAAATCCCACCGTTATGCACAAAAATAATACAATATTTTTTTAAATATGGAGAAAAAAAACAAAAAAAAGAACATGCACACTAAAATAATATGCATCATCAATGGGGTACATCATAATATATAAGAATCATTAAAACTTGGGAGGAAAAAAAACAACATGTTCAGTGAAGCCCATTTTCCATATGATTAGATGAAAAAACTGCTTCAAAAATAGTCCTCTCAATTACACAGAATTATATGAAGGAATTCAAATATATTAAGGAATTTGAATATTAATAATATAAGTAATGAAACATAATTTCCTTTATTCTTATATTAATTTCCTTTACATATATTGGCAGGAATCAAATATGGTATTTGTAGTATGATATTTCCTTGTTATCAATGAGAAAGATAAATTATTACATAAGAAAGATATAACATGGCCTTAAATACTAGTGATTTGAAGTTATGAGAGAGTTGATAATTTAGTTTAACTAGGTATTTCATTTTGTCTTCAAGACAAACTGGTGAGGAACTCATCCTTTGAAAAATCAATGAGTTACAAAACAGTTCATCTTAGAGCTCTTCTCACAGATCTGCATCAAAATGCAGGTCTCAAACAGACTTTTTCATGATTTATGTCCTGTTGTATCAATTCAATAAAAGTTTAGTAAGTATATCAGAGGGAGCTATACTAAAGATACACACACACATACATTAATATTTTCCATCATCAAGTAGTTTATAAGCAAATTCAAGAAAGACTATGCATAAATAATACCAAGCAGATTACAGAATTTATATACAGACTTATAAATATAACATAATGATATCTGATCTAAATTCTGGGTCTAAACAGAAAGATTTAAAAAGGTATTGTAAAGAATGGTTTTAAAAAGGTAAAGACTATAGAAAAAAGAATTCTATACAGATAAAACATTGTGAACATAGAAACAAATAAGTAAAGACAGTCATGCTTGGGAGTATCCTATTTTCCTGAAGCATTATGTTTATCTAAGACATTATTAAAAGACAAAGCCATAAGCCAGGTACAATGGCACACACCTGTAATCCCAGCAACTCAGAAGGCTGAAGCAGGATAATCATGAATTAAAAGCCAGCTTCAGCATCTTGGTTAGGCCCTAAGCAACTCAGTGAGACCCTGTCTCTAATAAAATATAAAAAAGGAAAAAGGACTGGGGATGTGGCTCAGCAGTTAAGTGCCCCGGCTTCAATCCCTGGTACCAAAAAAAGATAAAGCCATAAATAAATACTGCAACTAGAAATTGAGGGGCTTGACTTTGAGTTAGAAGTTCACATTTAATTTTTACAGGGAGAACCAGTGCTAAGTTTGAGTAAGACAATGACAGGATCAGAACTGCACTTATGGCGTATTCATTTGGCAGCAGTGATCAGAATAAATTGGAGCAGATGGATATATAAGAGGCTCTTGCAATAATTGAGGTAAGAGGTAATGAAAGTCGAGGGCCACAAAAATGTCAGGGATGATGAAAAGGTAAGACAAAGTCAATCTGGACAATACTAAGAAAAGTCAAAATTACCTAATGATTAGGATCATGAATTTGTAAAACATTAAACCTAAATTCGGATCTTAGATTTACCTTTCGGTAGCTTAAGTTGTTTTATTTCTAATTCCCAAATTGAGGACTAAATACAAAAACAAAAAAAAGCTGTCTTTGGGAATGTTGAGAGGAATAAAGAAATGATTTTATCATGCTTTTACAATGCCTAGTACCTAGTTGAAATTTTGTGTTTAATAAATGCTAGTGTCTAGTATTACAATTGTTTTTCAGACATCATAGTTTGTTAACTGTTTATTGACTTTTAGTGGCTGATTTTCACTGCTGGCTCACAGAGCAGCTGCTGTAACATAAATATCCCAAAACTTTTTTTTTTTTTTTGAGATTGGATCTTTCTATGTTGCCCAAATAGGTCTTAAACTCCTGAGCTCAAGAGATTCTCCTGCCTCAGTTTCCCAAGTAGCTGGGACTACAGATAAGCACCACCATGTTTGACTTAAATATCTCCCAAATTTATATGAACTACCCTCCCAAAATAAATCTCTTCCATCTTGTACTTATACTAATGATTTTTTAGAAATCTAAACATAGGATTTTATATTTTTTATATATATATATGATATTTTATATTAATTCCCACTGAATTCTGTGTTTCTATCTTAAGCTCATAACTTTTAGATGATTTATCATGTAAGTTCAATATTTATTATATTATATATTCCTAAGGTGTCCAAGTTTGATTGAGACATACCTTTTTCAAAGTAAAATATTAAGACCAATCCAAGAACCAAAAAAAATATTTTTTAACTAAATAACATTATCTGTGAGTTTTACCCCATATTTTTTTACTGGTGTATTACAGGTACACATAATGATGGGATTTGTTGTTACATATTTGTGCATGCACATGATGTAACAATATATTTGGCCAAAATCATTACCCAGTATTTCCCTTTTCCCTCCCCTCTTTCTTCCCTCTGGTAACTTTCCTCTACTATCTCTCTTCCATTTTCATGAGATTCCCCACCACACACACACTTTTCTTTTCCTTTTTCCTCTCTAGCACCTACATATGAGAGAAAACATATAACCCTGGACTTTCTGAGTTTGGCTTATTTCCCTTAACATATTAGTCTCAGTTCTATCCATTTTCCTGCAAATGACATAATTTCATTCTTCTTTATGGCTGAATAAAACTCCATTGACTATACCACATTTTCTTTATCCACTCGTCCACTGATGGACACTTCAGCTAGAACCAAATATTTGAAATGCCACTTAAGAAATCCTGTCTACATAAGCATTGATGAAATCAACAAATCTGAACAAAGTCTATAAAACACAAAAATTAAAACGGCATGTCTGTAGCAGCACAAAAGAAAATAAAATAGCTATTTTCTACAGCTGACAGAAAACTATAGTAATTTTGTTTTTAACTGATGAAAAGTTTTGGAAATATCAAATAACTTCTGAAGGTCACCCAATAGTAAGTAACTGAACAGTCTTGTAAAACCAAGTCTGCAACTCACAACCTCATACCTTAACTCTAAGACTATTTCCTCCCTAAGAAAGCTGAGATTCTGTGCTTGGTAAGAAAAATCTCTCCTTGAATTCTGTAATTCATCCCCAAATAATTAAACATGTTTTGCACTGCTTATGGTTTATTTACAAGAATATATGCACTTTTATATATCGTGTTTGTTGCCCTTTTATTCACTTATTCACCCAATGAACTTTGAGAGATCACCAAATGTAATGCACTGTGTTAGGCAGGATAAGATGACATATCAATTAAATAAAGATCCAACCACACAGGAGTCTATAACAAATAATATATAAATGTATACATCTATAAGACAAAGGAGAAAAAGATATATCTTGAAATGTAAAAGCAATTGTGTTAAAAGTTCAGAAGAATATCTCAAAAATCTACCTAGATTCACTATAGTTATAAAAAAGTTCTTACTGAGGTGAGTGTAAAGACAAAAATCTAACCATTCTGATTCCAGATTTTTACATGTAAAATATATATATATGTGTGTGTGTGTGTGTGTGTGTGTGTGTGTGTATTTTAGAACATCTACATACTTCATATTGTTTCAAAGTATTACCACAGATCAACAGAATCCTAGTTCCATGTATTCCCTGATTCCTGGAAAATCTATTAAAAGAATCCAAGGCTTGGCTAAATACCCAGCAGCCTTGAGTCACAACTTTCAAAACCTGTTTAACTATATAAGACATGACTTGTTGGAGTTAAAAATTATCTTCTGAACACCACATCTAATGAGATAATAGTTTGCACTGCTTAGGAATTAACTCCACTATTAAAAAATAATTCAATATGCTAATGAATCAGTTATAATCCTTTAAAAAACTCACTATTTATATTTTAGAATATTCACTTTCAAAGGAACTGTTTCTTACAAGAACTGGAAAAAAAACAGTCATTAAGGACTCTGAAAATTCTAAAATTGGTACTGATCACAAGCTCTAGAAATTGAGTTAGCATGTGTTTGAAAGCAAACTTTGTTTCAGAAACACCATTTGTTTTTAGAAAATGTAATTTTACTCTATTGATGATTTTTGCACCAGATTAAGTATATTTCCAAAATCAGGAACCCTTCCTCTGGAAAGCACTCTCAAGATACTTTATAGAAGCTTAGTATAAATGTAGATATTTCAAGGTGAATCTTGAAATCCTGACATACTAAAAAAAAAAACATCTCATACTTCAAAGGGCTGAAATGTAATTACAGATGTTATGGAGGGAAAAAAAGTGAAATAGCAAAAAAGAAGTGTACTGGCTGTGTGATACTGCAACAAAACAAAACAAAACAAAAACACCAGTGCAACCCCTTTTAAACCAAATGTTCCGGATGCTGCTTATGTCCAGGTTCTCTCTCAGGAGAAAAAAGCATGCAGCATTTCATCCTGCAAGCTTCTTATTTATTTCTTAGAGACACAGGATAGTGAGTAAAAATGCTTTTTCCATTTTAAATCTAAGATAAAAGTTTTCCTGAAAACTAGATCAAATCTGCCCTAATGTTCTTCATCAGCTTACCTTTGGCATGATGAGTTCACGTCTAAGAATTGCATACTTTGTTTATACATGTGGAGAGAAAAACAAACATAGGGCTTGGGAAAACAAATGAAGGTAACAGAAAATTTTTCCCAATAATTTTGTATTCTTTCAAAAACCTAAATTTCATGAGCTAGTAAAGAATGTGAAGATATTTATATTTCTTCAAAATCTACATTCTGTATTATATAATGTCCTAATCCAACTTAGAAAATGGATTCATATGCATATTACAAGAGTATTTAGAACAGACTGCTGGATTAAAACGTGTGTAAGACAAAGGTACTTTTAACTTGAACTGACCTTTACATTAAATACAAAGCCGCTGATTGAATAAATTCAATTGTAATAAGAATTTAATTTTAAATTCACTTATGTAGTAAAACTGTTCCAACTACCACCTTAATATTAATACTTATAAAACCAAAGAAATCCGGTACAAAAATAAAGTTCTTACATAAGATGGCTGATTTTATATTTGAATTCCTGACTCAGAGTGCCCTCTATTGGAAGAAAAGAGGCAATAAAAGTTACACTGACCTAAGAGCAAAAATACTCCCCAAATTCAAGTCACACCACTAGTATGTAAATACATTTGTGAATAACGGGAATGCTACAAAACATGTTTTCCTTTCATTTTATCTCATCTGAAATACTTTTGGAATTATTTTTCATATTACAATGAACAAGCCGATATTTAGTACCATCTTAAACACTGTGAACTTGGAAAGTCATTATAGCTCTCTGTGTGTGTGTTTCCACTTTCTCATCTATAAAATGGGAAGAATACTACAATCTCAGTAGTATTTTGAGTTCTCAATAAGTGGTAGGTATTATCTTTACTTATCCAACTTTATTTTCAAGTATTTTCAAAACCAATTCTCATAGTAAACCATTCTCTTCAAATTATATGCTAATTTTTTCCTATATGCTTTTCAGTACGTTGTCTTTTAGGCTGAAACCTCTCATTCATTTCAACACAGGTATAAGCCACATTTCTCCTTCCTCCAGGACTCCATTTCAGTCCCTCCTTACCCATAAATGTAGCTTTCAATGAATACCTATAAATCTTCACTTATCTCTCCCTTTAAAAATTTTTTTTTCCTTTGGCCACAGGATACTTTACAATAAGAAATGTAGCTGGGAATTTAAAAATTGACTCTGATTTTAATCCTCATATGCCACTTACAATATGAGTCATTTCCTAAATCTATAACTTCACTGTTAGGATTGCTTAATAGGGCCTAAGTTATGTACAGCACTAGAATAGGAAATACCAAGTACCCACTAAATGTCAAATGGTAATATATATTTGTTTTATATGTTGGTCTTAACTATATTGAAGACTCTGTGAGACAGGCATTTTGAAATCAAGAACCATATTTCATTTTGATCTTAAAAATCTATAACTCCAAACACAGTAATAACCATCTATATTAAGTGCTTCATTAAGCTTCCTGCATAATTTGAGAGGATAATTCAAAACAATATTCCAGAAACACATTTTTGATGAATGGAAATAAATATATACAACTAAACAGGGAATAAAAACAAACAACACAGGTTATAGGGAAGGGCCAATGTAATTGGATTACTTTCTAAACATTCAATAACAAGTTTCTAAAATATTCATCTTCTGAAAGGCCAGTTCCATTGATGTCTTTTATCTGCCCAAAATCCCTTAGATTTTTCTCATTTCCTAAAAAATAAATACCAAAATTCTTAGCCTGACATTCAAAATTATCTATGACCTAACCTTACCTAGCCTTCTAATCTTATCTTTCATCTTTGCCCTTTCTAAATTCTACTACTCCGAATAAATAAATACTAGCTGTTAATATCATATATATTATCTGCTTTTCTGCCTTGGGTGACTTTTAATGTTTTCTATGACAACAGTTGCAAAAGCATTATAGGTTGTCATAGGAACAAAGAAAGGGTAGTGTAGGAACATATGGGTTCAAATTTCAAGGAGTTAAATTCAATTTATAAACAATCTTTCTCTTGCCACTATCACGATACAGTCTTCTGCTTATTTGAAAAAAAAAAAAAAGCCAGAAAAGATTTTGGCCATCTCTTCCCCAAACTATCACCTTCTCATTATCAAAAGATCCTCCTATCGCCTCCTAAAAGTTTCTATCATGGTCTCCAAACAGAATGCACAGACCACAGAGAACATAAAATACTGATTAAAAGAAAAAAATTACAGCTTCTATTCTTCTATTCCTTGCCTTCCTCATTTTGAATTTACTGGATAATAAATATCTCATAATTCACACCATATATTGTTAGGATAGTAATAGGTACACATAATTTGTAAACAAATACATTAGGGATGTGCACTCAAAATTTCTTTACTAAGGGTATATACAAAAAGAAAGGTTTAGAAACCACTGGTCTAAAAAATTAGGATTTTTGGAATAGCTTGAAAAGTTTTTGTAAGTTTAGAAATAAAGAGCAAGAAGATACCAGTTTAGAGAAATATTTAGAGAATGAGAGTCTGAATATAACAGATATAAAATATCTAATATATTAACAGATATAAAAATTCAAGCATCATGCATCAGTTTTGCAGGACAAACGTGTTTTAAATTCTAAGTAATAAATATGTTTTAATTTATAAGTGACTTTCAAAAAATGCTAAAATGCAACTGATTTGTAATTTCAAGATAGATATCATCTATTTTACATTTCAAATGGAATTTTGTCTAACATCATAAGCATTTCATTAATATAAAATTTTTATGTTGTAAAACCTGTAAGTATTCATGTAAAAATTACTTTTTAACTATTCATAAATAATTTGGCAGGATGGTTAATAATATGATGCCTTACAAAATACAGTGCAGAAAAAAAAGGAAACAAAAAAAAAGGCAGGCATAGGGGGTAAGTTTAGCCATGGAACTAGATTAGCAAATGTATTCAGGGAAACAGTGCCATAACTTATTTAAGTAACTACATGAAATAAATGTTCTCAAAATAAATATGGATAGGGGTTGGGGCTGTGGCTCAGCAATAAAGCACTTGCCTGGCATGTGTGAGGCACTGGGTTCGATTCTTATCACCCCATTTAAATAAATGAAATAAAGGTCTATGAACAACTAAAAAAATTTATATATATATATATATATATGGATAGTCATTATGCTTCATACTCTTTTAGTTTTCATAAATAATACGACATACTTAACACAGTCTATTATTGGCTTTTGTATAAAGTATAAAGTTTCTCTAAAGTTCTAAAAGTGAGTAAATGGTTTATATCATAATAATGTATTTTCTTTACTACTAGTAGATACTATCAATCCTTCCTCTATAGGACAAAAGTAGATTTATAAATCTTAATTTTAAGTTGATTGATTCTCTACAGTTTTGCTTGTTATTGTGTGTATATAAAAATCCATCATGAAGGCTGGCGATGTAGTTCAGTGGTAGAGCACTTGGCTAGCACATGTGAGGCACTGGGTTTGATTCTTAGCACCACATAAAAATGAATAAATTAAATAAAGGCATTGTGTTCATCCACAACTAAAAAAAATTTTAAATCCATAATGAGGGCTGAGATTGTGGCTCAGCAGTAGGGCAGGCGCTCACCTTGCATGTGCGAGGCCCTGGGTTTGATCCTCAGCACCACATAAAAATAAATAAATAAAACAAAGGTATTGTGTCCAACTACAACTAAAAAATAAGTATTTAAAAAATCCATAATAAACAAGAATCTCTAACTCATACTTTACGTTCTGAGCTCATAAGGTAGAATCCCCTTGGGATTTGCAGATTTTTTAAATATACAGATTCAACTTTCCACATCTTTCTCCTACTATGACTTAAGGAGTGACTGAGGAGCTAGACACATGGCTTGGCTCTCTCAATCTTTTTGAAGAGGGATTAGACTTTTTTATAGAGAAAATGGGGAATATTTACAAAGGGAATTTGCTTTGGGAACCAATAAAATTATGCTCAATAAAACTAAATGAACATAACTAAAGAAATTATGACTCCAAGTATTATGAGAGTCTGACAATAGAGAGACCATCACAAACTATAAGTTATACATCAAAGCATTTCTTCCACTGCACATTCAATGAGCATAGAACCCCAATGAAAATTAGAGAAAGACAAAGAGAGACTGGCATTCAATAGTGGTGGAATCTGATAATCTAACAATGACCAAATCCCATGCCATTTACGTGTACATACTGAACTACCAAAGACAAACACTTTGTCTTCATTTCCCCTCTTACTTACTACACTCTGGCTTCCATTTTTCCCAAGTTCTTCCTCTGAAATCTTGCTCAAGTTATCTAAGTAGTGATCTGATATTGTATGGCACAAATCTTCAAAAGAATAATCCTTTTCTTGACAGAGCTTTATTTCATCCAAGAGTTTTGATAGTTCTCCAGTCACAGTTTCACCTGTAAAAAGATAGTAATTTTATCAGATATGAACAAAGATTACTGCTGAAACTTAACATCAAATAATAAAAATATGAAAACTCAAAATATGACAAATGTGAATAAGTAGAAGGTATTAAACTATAACACAAGAATATTAACAAACAAGAGATTCCAATTTTGCCTGTATTTATTCTTTCTCAAATAGAAACAAGAAAAAGTTTACATAGTTGTAATACATAAAACACCTGGAATTATAATTCCTATAGCTTTATTTATTATAGGAATTAATTTTTCAGTAATCTTTTACTGGCACTTTACCTCACTGACAGAATCATCTGATGATTTATTAACAAATTTGAAATTGTACTGAGAGCCTACTTCCTAGCTTCAATAAACATAAATAGAACTTTAAACAAAAAAAATTAGAAAAGTAGATAATCATAACTTAAAAATGATATAAAGAGAAAACACAGAAGGAACAAATAACTAATACATATAACCTGCCAAACATGAATATTTCATAGGTTACATGCAAATATTAACTTTTCTTAGCAGTCTCAGAAAAGTAATTATTCCTCTAATTATTCTGAAAAACATTTCAAGCATTTATACTATAGATCTTATTATTTTTATTCTGAAATAAAAATATATTTAAGATCAGTTAACCATATATGTATGGGTTTATTTCTGGGTTTTTAAATTGTTTCATTGGTCTGTGTCTGTTTTTATACCAGCACTATGCTATTTTTATTACTATAGCTCTTCAACAAGTGTACCAAGAACTGAAAATACATAAAAAATGGTCTCTTTAATAAATGGTGTTTAAAAAATGGAATATATATATATATATATATATGTGTGTGTGTGTGTGTGTGTGTGTGTATGTGTGTGTATCTCACATAAAATTGTACCCTTATCTTACACCATATACAAAAATCAATTAAAATAAATTAACTTAAATGTGGAAATTGAAACCACAAAACTCTCAGAAGAAAACACAGAGTAAAAGCTTCTTGACATTAATCTGAACTATGATTTCTATTTTTGATACAATAGCAAAAGTATAGATAACAAAATCAAAAATAGACAAGTAGGACTGGATCAAACTAAAAAGTATCTGTACAACAAAGGAAACAATCAGTGAAGTAAAAGGGCAACCTAAGAAACAGAAGAAAATATGTGCAAATCACAGATCTGATCGGGATTAATATCCAAAATGTATAAGGAACTCAAACGTCTCAATAGGAAAATATCAAAAACTTGAATAAAAAATGAGCTAAGGTCCTGAACAATCATTTCTCCAAAAAAGACATGCAAATGTGTCAACAGGTATAAGAGAAGGTATTCAACATAATTAATCATCAGGGAAATGTGAATCAAAACCACAATGAGATATTACCTCACATCTTTCTTAACAAAAAAGATAAAATGAATGTTGGTAAGACTGTGGAGAAAATAGTGGAAATGCAAAATGGTATTGCTATAATCAAAAATTATATGGTTCATTGTAGGGCATGGCTGCCTGCTTCCTAGTCTTGAGGCCGCACATGTGGCTGGGAGGGCTCCTGGCAATCAGCCAGGAGGCGGTGATGGAGGAGGTGGACCATCTCCAGGATAGGTCCAGGACTCTTTCGCCCTCGTGGACAGCTCTTGCCTTCCCTTACAGACTATGGAATGGGTGTACACATGAACTTGCTCTACCGCTCTGACCTTTATTCTGATTGGCTCCTGTGCAGTTTATAAGCTGTGTGTACTTCCTTATTAAATGAGATCCTGCTTTGACTGTTCTGCCTGGCACTTCTGATTGTCCTCCCGGGAGGGAAGGAGGGAGGGCTGGGTGTGGGCGGTTGGGGTCTGCTTTTCCCACTTCTCCTGCTGGTGGGGGGGGGCCTAAAAACCCGGACAGTTCATCAAAAATTTTAAAATAGAACTACCAGTGATCCCACTTGTATTTATTCAAAGCAAATATAATAATAACTTTAAAAGAGATATGTGTGCCCCCATGTTCACTGCAGCATTATTTAGAATAGCCAAGATATGGAAACAACCTAAGTGTTTATTGTTAAATGAACTGATAAAGAATATATTCTATGTGTGTGTGTGCGCATGCATTTGCACATAATACTGTCCATATTGTAATCCAGTGTCCTTTACTCTAAAAGAAGGACATCCTATCGTTTAGGACAATATGGATAAAACTGGAGGACATTTTGCTGAGTGAAGTAAGGCAGACACAGAAAGACAAATACTGTATGATCTCAATTATATGTAGAATCTAAAAATGTCTAACTCATAAATGCAGAGAGTAGAAAGGTGGTTGCCAAGGGATGGAGGGTGGAGATAATGGAGAAAGACTTATCGAAGGGTTAAAAATTTAGATAACAGGGGAATGAAAAAGTTCTGGAGATTTAATGTATAGCATGGTGACTATAGTTACTAATATTATATTATATACCTGGGATTTCCTAAGTTAGATCTTAAGTGTTCTCACCACTTTAAAAAAATTAACTATGTGAAGAGATAAATTTGTTAATTAGCTTTATTGTGATAATTAATTCACAATGTATTACATATACAACATTATATTGTATGCTGTAAACATAAACATAATTTGTTAAGTAAACCTCAATAAATCTAGAAAAAACAGATCTATTTTAAAAAGCTATAAAATATTACTTCATATGAACTTCATTACAGCAGGGGCTGCAATCTGCTTTGCCCACTGCTGTATGTCAGGGCTGCAAATAGTCCCCAGCGAGTAGTAGGGACTGTATAAATTTTGACTGAATAAATGTATAAAATATAGAGAATAGGATATGACTCATATGAGGTTTTCACAACTGATAGCCTTCTTATGCATACGTGACAAATTTGGACATGCAAGTGTAATATAGTTTCAAGGCTTTGTAATTAGATACTCACTTTTGGTCTTTTGGGAAGGAGATGAAATGTGGGTTTCTTGTGTTGTATCTTCCTGTACATGCTCTTCAAGGGCTGTTGCTCTTCCCACGCCTTCTAAATATTCTGTGTATATATGTTTTTGAGATTACATACTTGAATTCATTTATGTTAAAAATCAAAAAGTAAACTTTTTTTTTACTTCTGATGATCCATTTTCCATTTATTTCCTCATATCTTAAGTTTTCAAAGAACTTCAAAAAAAACCATAAGAACTTCGTGATGTGTCATTAATTTGAGATCTTTAAATACAAAAGATACTTTGGGAAAAACTCATGAACCCTTTATTTTGAAAACTAAACTTATCCCATTATTTTCTTAAAATATATCTAAGGCTGGGGATATATAGCCCAATGGCAGAATGCTTACCTAGAAAGCATGAGGCCCTGGGTCAATCTCCAGTACCATACCAAATAAATAAATAAATAGAAAAATAAGTAAGTATAAGTAAATCTAGATGGATTTAATTTAAACTAGGATGTAATAGAATCCTAGTTTCCTTAAAATTTTTCAATCTGAAGGTTTAAAGCTCTCTGAAAGATACTTTGAATAGACCTGACTATTCAAACATTTCTGTTCACCTCTATTGAACAGAGATGTTCAATTCAGATGAATTCAATCACCTATCAGGTGATGTGAATGAAATTGGGTAAGTTTATTTCATAATAGTGTTATAATCTTTCAAGGTAGGCATAATTTGCATATTTAATTTTACTTCCACAAAGTAAATTCATTCCTATTATTCTTGGAGTTATGTCCCACACTCGTTTTTACTTTTTTTTTAGTATTTTCGGTTGTCAATGGACCTTTGTTTTTTATATGCGGTGCTGAGAATCAAACTCTATGCCTCACACATACTAAGCAAGCACTCTACCATGGAGCTACTATCCCAGCTCCATCATTTTTCCTTTTTTGATAGACATAATAATAATAATAGCAGTTAAAACATAAATACTGCTTACTATGCACACAATATTTGATATACTTAGAATCAAAGGACAATTCTACTGGACAAATTCTACTGGAAAAGAAAGCAACCTCTGGAATTCTGTCTTCAAAATTTCTGAACAATGTGGCAATTATGTAAACTGAATGACAATTTTGTAAGGTAGTAACTTTATCTATAAATTTTACTAAAAATTGGCCTTATTTTGATATCAAATTCTTTCATTAGATTTAAAATACAGCAGTGATGTGAAATCAAGGAATGTAAAAAATATAATATGTTTACATTCTGAAATTTGCCAACAATTTGAAAAATTTTAAGGGTGTCTCATATCCCTATTACAAACTCACGTATCTAATGACCCTTCACCATTTAAGGGAGCAGAGATTAGTTACTCCTATATATAATAACATACTCATGAGCCAGTGCAGTATGTTAAAAAAATGTGTAAAATTATGTCATGACCTCTTTTTAGTGGGAGACATGTATTTTACTTCTCCCAAAGGGCACAAGGCTCAATTTTGATGTTTTGTTATACACAAGCTTCAGTTTTTTTTGTGTTCTTAAGTTCAGCTAGACGCAACACAAGTGCCTTCATGAGAAAAGGGATAAAAATTATGTGTACCACTTTTATTTTTTAGTTTTCATTCAACTTGATTTTAGCTTGAATTTATATGAAAAGTCATACTTGGATTCTCTGATTCATCTCTGTATGTATTTGACTTGCAATTAACTTCTTTATTGACAAGAAAATTGTAGGGACTTAAACTTCCATGAAAGGTTTTGGAAATAGAAACAGACTATAATGATCATTTATTCTTTATACCCCTCTTTGACCTTTGTTGACTCCTGTTTTTACATGTTCCCTGTCCTAGTTGGTTTTAAATCATTTATCTTGCTGCAAGGATAAAGGTTGTTAAGTTTCCCAACCTACTCCTCTTCATTCCTCTGTTATACACTGCTGACCAAGTAGAAGCCTATTAAAAAGGGCAAAAAGAACATCTGGATTTTTAATGTGACATGCTACATGCCAAGCCTAATCATCCAGCAAATGAGAACACATTTAAATCTAAATTTCTCATAAAAGTTTTAGATCAAATAGAGAAGTATACTATATAATTCTGCAATAAAAACTAGTACCTAAATAGTAGTCAAATCTTTGAGAAACCAAAACTGGAACTAACTATGAATGTTCTAAATGACCTTTATCAAAAACAAAGATTAGCAAAACTGAATTATCTTGTACTACTGGATTAGGAAGGAAAGAATTCATGTTCTTTCAGTTAAATACAATTTTTGTTGTTGTTAATCTATCATTTATGTACTAGCTCTGCCATTTAGCATAGCATATATGAATTTAAGCAAAACAATCTCTCAAGGCTTCTGCTTGCTTTATGTACAAAAAAGCAGAATAATATCTGATTTATATGCTTCACAGAGTCATAGAAATCAGACAAAATGATAGAAAATCTCTAAAAAATCATTAACACATAAGATAATACTTAATCATCACTTTATATAACCTATTAAATTAATTTCATCACTAAATATTTATTAGATGTTTTAAAAGGATTTTAATAATAAATAGTAAATAAATACTTCAATTTTTAATACTAAGTACTTGGAAAACAGAAACAAAACATTTAAAAAGTATTATTACTTTTAAAATTTATTAGGAAAAAAAGCAAACAATAAGTTCATTCAAAGGTAAACACTAACTCAAAAAGCCTGAAACCGGGCTGGGGTTGTGGCTCAGTGATAGAGTGCTTGTCTGGCATGTGCAAGGCACTGGATTAGATTCTCAGCACCACATATAAATAAGTAAATAAAATAAAGGTCCATGAACAACTAAAAAACTTTTTTTAAAAAAGCCTGAAACCATGATAGTAAGTATTATTTTAATCTTGAATTTAAGCAGTACTTTTACCTTGTAAGAGTGTTGCAATCTGGAGAGATTTCTGAGATGGATGTTCTTTCAGAATATCTAAGACAGTTCTTCCTAAGCTATCCTTTATGTTGGCATCAATTCCTGAAAGAAAAAGGAAAACCCACCAGATCTACATCACTAAAAGATCCTCACTATCGACATAGAACTGCTATAATTTCAAACATATATAGACCAAGCACTGTAGATGATTTTAAACAAATAAACACACACAAAGATTAAGCTACCAAAGATTAAGAACATTCTTGATAATGACTTAACTCTCAAAGGTCACTACCCCAATGCTTAAAACCGCTTTTCAGGGCCCTATAATTTCTTTGGGGTGATATCTAGTTAACCAAATAGTACACTATCAAACTGAAAAATATTATTGATTTATAATGACAATTCCTAAAGTATAATTGGTCATGTGATTTATACTGTATCATATGGTGAAAATATTTAATAAATAATAAATATATACTATGTGAATATAAGGAGACTCTTATTCACAGAATTTTAAAAATATAATTATTTTGAACAATTGTCCAAATACTTTTTCTCCAATTACAAAGCCAAATACTCCCTGATACTTGTTTATGCTGGATTATGTTCAATGTCAGTCACATTTACCATTTAACTGAACAAACTTCTTGAACTGTATGACCAAAATACAGTAATTAAATATTTTAGTTCTGAAAATATTTATTATAATAAAAAATATTTTAATGTAGCAAATAGTTTGCAGTACCCCCCAAAATTTATGAACTTTTCAAACACCAAACTGCAAACAAATTCATTGTAGGATCTGGTCCCAGATGTTAGTTCGTCATAAGATTATTAAGTATTTGCTTAAATGTGTGTTCAGATGTATGACCAGCACTTATTTAACTGAGTGTCTCAAATTATTTATTATATCACTACACTGCAGAATCAAACTTAACTATGCATGAAATGTTAACTTTGTACAAAAGCACATCACAGTACAACAGTTAGTCAATGTTTCTCATTTTATTTTTTTTACAGAGGAAAATAAACATGTGATAGTCTATAACATGAATGACTCACATTGATGATTAAATATGAATTTGTACTTTTTCAATTCTTAAAAATATCTGACCTCAGTTCAAATTTTATTTCATCACAATCAGAATATACATATGAAGATTAAAAAGCCTACTGTGCTATTCCTTCAAAGCACTGCCTCTAAAAGGTTCCCTTTAAATGAAGTCACAGAACCAACAAACAATTGCTACTCAGTTGATGAAGTAACTAGAAGGAAAATTTACCTTAAGGAAAGGGAACTCAAATCTCTGTTTCCCACAGTTCACACACACAAAAAAAAAAAAACACTAAGAGAAATATGATGTTCAACAAACGAAGCAAATTATTATAATTTCTCAGGGACCAATACCACCTTCTTACAGAAAACAGAGATCTCTGTGTTAATTTCTCTAGTACATTTAAATGCAACTTAAATCTATAAAATAATAATTTTCAAGAACTTTTTAATGGATGCATCTATTGAATAAAAAAGTACACATTTATATCAATTTTATCTAAACACCAGAGGATCAATTCTACATCTCTGCAATTTGAAGAAAAGAAGAAGAATCATGAATAAAAATGTCACTTTCCTTTGTCTATTCCTGAAATAGAGTATTTGGGAGGACAGGCTCTATGAACCATGATAGCTACCTGTTTCTAACAGAATTCGCACAACATCCACCTTTCCAAACAAAGCTGCTTCATGAAGGGCACTCCCCTTTTCTGTCTGAAAAAAAGAAATCACAGTTGCATTTAGAATGCTTAGACATTTTATTATTCTGTCATTTTATGTATTCATGCATATTTTCTATAATCTCAGCACTCCCTGACTGAAAGGTACTATGAAATAAAGAAGAATTACTAGAAACAAAATCCAAACACTTGAGTTTGGAAATTACCTTATCACGTCTGACCTTGTTATGTTAAAAAGAAACTCACCTTCTCTAAACTCTATTGTATGCAAGTATAAAATAAAGGTAAGTAATGCTTATTGTACAAGGCTTTTGTGAGTATCCACTGAGTTCACTCAATCACCACGGATTTATTAAACACCAGTTACATACCAAGAACAGCTGAAGGATGTTCTTAAGTATGGAACAATCATCCTGGCCCTCTTATATCCACATTCCAAGAGACAGATGCATAAGTAAATATTTATGACATATGGAATCTAAACAATTAAAGTGACTTACAAAATCTGGATGATGATCTCCAAGCTTTCCTCACCAGCCTCTCCTGTACACTAAAACCCTCTCTCAAACCTCCTACTCTCTCCTCCTAGCATACTGAACTTAAGTATATTAGTGTCATTTTCTATTTTCTTCCCCAAAGGTCACAAATGCTGGTCCCTTCAACTGGCAGGATCTATCTCGTAACCCTCTTGATCTGGCCATCACCCAAACCACTAGCATGAATCTAGGGAGTTGGCACTGGAAAAAAGAATCTGCCAACTCATGTAAACCCCAGCCTATTTTTTAAGCAGTCACTCAAGGTGGGAGTATGAGTACAAGAGACAAAGTTTGAAGTTGAAGCAAGTTAGAAGGCTACAAAATCCTTGGTAAAAATAAAATTTTAAAGTTTTACAGAGGGAAGATATAGGAGTACCTACCTAGGTCTTAGTTCTAAGTGAAAGAGAGGGAAAGAAATAAATGCCTGCTCCCTGAAAGAATTCCAAAACACGTTTCAATACTCACATAGTGAATGTGGGGCAAAAACACACAATTCCTATGATCCCCAGATTGTAAACCAAAATGTAGAATAACATGGTCTAAGATTTGTAGTTTCAATGGAAGATATAAATGCTTAGCAGAAGATATAAATCCTCTCTAAAAATATAAACTTTATTCTCAAGTCTCCAACAGATAAAACTCTAAGAAAAAAATTAAAAATTAGAAATCACTAAATTAAAAAGGAAACAAGCCATCGTCAGTAAGAATTAATAGAAACAAACAAAAAATAAAAATACCAAAGAACAAAACCCACAAAAACTTTACATACTAAAATGGTCAGCAACAGAATATAAAATATATATAATCAATATGGTGAAAGAACTAGAAGATACAAAATATGACTAAAGAACAAGATAACAATCAAATTTGACCAGATGTGAAAATTAACCAAATAGTAATTCTATAAATTGAAAATATAACATTTATAACAGATTAGTTTAATAATAGACAAGATATAGCTCAAAAAAGGGGCTGAAATAGATTATATATTTTAAGTCTGTAGTGCAATATAAAATAAAAAGGGAAAGAAATGTGAAAAGATAGAATAAGAAGATCCAACATTTGTCTAAACAGGAAATGATAAAAATAATTAATAGTCAATGGCTAAGAACTTTCTATATTGATAGTTCACTAATAATTTCTAGTAATACTAAGAAAGATAAATTAATACAGCTCAGACATATCACAGTGAAACTGCAAAACACATCTCAGTAAAACTATAAAACACCTAAGATAAAGACAACATGTTAAAAACACCCCAAGAGAAAAAAATAATTGTCTAAAACGAAAATCAGACCTACAGCTGACTTCTCAATAAAGCCAAAAGAAATAATATCTTCCTGTGACAAGAGAAAATCACTGTCAATCTAGCATTCTACTTCCAGCCAAATTATCTTTCCAAGAATGAGGGTAAAATAGCATTTTAAGCACATTAAAAATGAGTTGTGGATATGGACGTTTACTAAAAGAATTTCTATGTGATTTAAGTAAGGAAAAAGATTAGAAATACAAAAAGTAATGATGAGTAAAGGGAATAATTAACTTAAGACAAAGTCTAAACAAACTATTATAACAATAATGTCTATTTTTCACAATAATTTGGTTCCCCAGATACTTAGATACAGCCCAGTATGAAATGGAAAAAGTGAAATGTATTATTCTATACATTGACTCTCCACCATAAATTTAAATTTCTCTTTCTGGAAGAGGTAGATATAGAAGATCTCAATTCCAGTAGAAACTTGACTTTTAGATGCTAATCTTTAGAAAAATCACTTAATATTTCTGAAAATTCATAAATCCTATGAACTATTTACTATATTTTTGAGGATAGGTTTTTTTTTGGGTGAGGGAGGGGTTCTGGGAATTGAACCCAGGGCCTTGAGCATGTGAGCAAGCATTCTACCAACTGGCTATATCCCCAGCCCTACTATTATTTTTTTTTTAAATTGCTATTTACTCCAAATAGTTTAAATATGTCAAACTTATGGATTTTTCAAAACAGATTAATTCCATAAAAATTACTGTGACTATTAAGGAAGCACAATTACACATTTAAAAAGGCGTTTGTTATATTTTATTCAGAATTTTCAAGTGTTTAAAAATTGTTGTTAGGTTATCCATCCACCAGAATACCAAAAGAGCAGACAAAAATGGATGTGAAGATGTCAGAGCTTGGCTATACCAGTTCCCCTTCCAATTTTAACATTCCAACCATAACCCTCCTTGAAAAATGCAAAAGAGCATGGCCCAATAAAGAAATAAGAATTCATACCCCCCCTCCAAAAAAAAGAAAGAACCATTCTTGATTATAGGAGAAAATATAGAGAATAATGATGACAAGATATAAAGTGTAATTGTAGTAATGATCAGTAGAGAAAATAGCACAAATAACATAAAAACTATGACAACCAAGACCAAATACTATTTTAATAATTAATAAGCAATTAATAAAGAAAATCTTCATGTAGATAAAGGAAGACAACTAGACTGGTATTTAACTTAGGAGTAAAAATCCCTGGTACCTTGGCTGGTACCAATTAGCCATTGTACCATCTCTTGGGAAAAAAGAACCAAAAGATAATAACATCCTAGTCTTTATAAACAAATATGATGTCTCAATGAGTTGGAAGGCAGCAGTTTTTATTTGGGGGATGTCCTGCATTGGCTAGATGACATCTAGAGCACTACATTTAATGTGGAAATTAAACTTTTACAGGACTATTAACATTCAAGAATGTATCCAGAGAAGAGTGTAAGAAATGAAAAGGACCTAGAAGAACACGTGAAGAACAGCTGATGGTAATAAGAATGTTTAGACTAGGGAAAATGGCACAAGAGAAAAGTAACATGTCTTCAAATTCAAATATAACATTTCTCCCAAGCTTCTGTCTTCGCCTGTACTCTCTTCCTTCACTTCTCTCTCAAAGGAAGCATTTTTTCTCCCCATTAAAACTAATCCTCCACTTGTGCTTTTATTCTCTGTTTCTTCTCAAAGTTTGCTCATCAAGTATCTTCACCATTTCTTTTTCATCTTCAATTTCAGTCTCTTCATTGCATCTTTCCATTCTCCATAAGCATATATACCTCTCCACTATCCAAAAACAAAAGAGACTTGCTATGACTTCAAGCTCCTATTCCATGTCTCAATTTTCTTTATACCATGTTTTATAGAGTCATCTTCCCTCTTGTGGCACAATTTTTGTCTAATTTTAATACTTCTATAACCTCTGTCACATATTAATTAATGCCTGGCACATTGCAGGCTCTCAATAAATACATGGTCAATAGATGAACTGATGATATGAAATTACTGTCTTGGCATTCCTCTTCTAACTACTTTTTTTACAGCTTTTTTTTTCCATTAACTCCCTACATATTCTTTACTCAGCTTCTTTTCTCTGTCTACATTCTCTTTCTAATATACCCATCTTTTCCGCTGTTTTGTCTCTCAATTCACTGGACCCAGCCCCTTAGGGGTTAGTTAGTATCATTCAAGTGGTATATTCAGAGAGAGGCCTCCCCTGGTCCTTAGATCTCAATTACAAACAAATTGAAAATAAGCTGTTTCCTTCATTGCACTTAATGCCATTTGAAGTTTTTGTTTGTATGTGTGTATTTTCCATCATCCTTACTAGTCAATCAATCCCATGAGGGCAGGAAACAAATTTTCTTATTCACATAGAATAGTGCTTGATAGCCTGGCCTGAGAAGACGGAAAGGATAAGGAGTCTTTATAGGGAAATCCATTTCAGTTGAAAGTGAAAGAAAGGGAGTTGCTGGGATGATGAGATAGGCCAGGGAAGTCCTCCCTTTTAAGGTAATATCTGAGCAACACCTGAAAAAAAAAATAGAAATCCTGTGGGTTGGTTAGTAAGGCAAAGGCCTGAGATATGAGTACATACGTAGAGTGTTCCAACACAGTTAAGGCGACCACTGTGGCTAAAGCTAAGATTAACAAAAAAAAAAAGGCAAAGAGAAGGAGAGGGTAGCTTTATATATATAGAGAAAGTGGTACCTAGTCACACTAAGACAGTGTCAGCCACAGTAAAGACTCCAGGTTTTGCTCTGAGTAAAATGGAAAACCAGTGGAGTTTTTTGAGCAGAAAAGTGGAATAACAGACATAATTTAATGGAATCACTTCTCACTGCTATGTTGCAGACAGACTGAAGAGAATCTATTATGGACTGAACAACTGTGTCTCCCCCAAAAGTCACATATTAAACCCCTAGCCCCCCCCCAGTGTGAATAGGTTTGAACACAGGGCCTTTACAGAAATAAAACAGTTAGGATTAAATTAGGTCACAAGGTTTGTGCCCTAATTCAATAGGACTGGTGTCCTTATATGAGGCGGAGGAGAAATCAGCAAATTCTCTCTCTGTTTGTATACAGAGGAAAGGACATATGAAGACACACCAAGAAGACAGATGATTTTTTTTTAATTTGTTTTTAGATATACATGACACTACTGTATTTTGACATATTATATATACATGGGGTGCAACCCATTATAATTTTGATCCCATTCTTCTGGTTGAACATGATATGAAGTTACACCGGTTGTGTATTCACATATGCTTATAGGAAAGTTATGGCCGATTCATTCTACAGTCTTTTCTATGCCCATCCTCCCTCCCTTCCCTTCATTCTCTTTGTCTAATCCAATTAACTTCTATACTTATGCACCCTTCCTTCCCTTCTTATGGGCTAGTATCCACATATCAAAGAGAACATTAGACCTTTGCTTTTGGGGAATTGACTTATCATGATATTCTCTACTTCCATCCACTTAGCAACAAATGCCACAATGTCATTCTTCTTTATAGCTCAGTAATATTCCACTGTGTATGTATACCACATTTTCTTTATCCATTCATCTGTTGAAGGGCACCTAGGTTGGTTCCATAGCTTGGCTATTGTGAATTGAGTCACTATAAACATTGATGTGCCTACAAAACGATAGCATGGTTATTTTAAGTCCTTTGGGTATAAGCTGAGGAATGGGATAACTGGGTCAAATGATGGTTCCATTCCAAGTTTTCTGAGGAATATCCATACTGCTTCAGAGTGGTTGCACTAATTTGCAGTCCCACCAGCAATGTATGAGTGAACCTTTTTCCCCAAATCCTTGCCAACATTTATTGTTACTTTTATTCTTAATAATTGCCATTCTCATTGGAATGAGATGGAATCTAACATTTCTCTAAATGCTAGAGATGTTGAACATTTTTTTCATATATTTTTTTACACTCTTATTTCTTCTTCTGTGAAGTGCCTGTCCAGTTCCTTTGCCCATTTATTGACTGAGTTTTGGGTTTTCTGGTGTTAATTTTTTTTTAATTTGTCTTAATTAGTTATACGTGACAGTACAATGACTTTGATGCATCATACATTTGAATCAGATGGGATATAACTTCTCATTTCTCTGAGTGTACAAGTTGCAGAATCATATTGGTCAAGCAGTCACATATATACACATAGTAATAATAATTCTGTTTCATTCTACTATCTTTCCTATCCCCCATCCCCTCCCCTCCCCTCCCATCACTTCTCTCTACCTAAGGTAACGCTATTTTTTTTCCTCACATCTTCATACATGTATTTTGTATAACAATAAGGGTCTCCTCCCACCATCCATGCAATTCCCCTTTCCCTCCCACCTGTCTTCCCTATCTAGAGGTAATCTTCTTCCCATGCTCTTCCTCCCTACCCCATTTTGAGTCACCCCCCTTATATCAGAGAAGACATTCCGCATTTGTTTTTTTGGGATCAGCTAACTTCACTTAGCATAATCTGCTCTAATGCCATCCATTTCCATGCAAAAGCCATGATCTTATTATTTTTTTAGTGCTGATTAATATTCAATTGTGTATAAATGCCATATTTTTTTATCCATTCATCCATTGAAGAGCATCTAGGTTGGCTCCACAGTCTAGCTATTATGAATTTTGCTGCTATAAACATTGATGTGGCTGTGTCCCTGTAGGTCCTTTGGGTATAGTCCGAGAAGAGGAATAGCTGAGTCAAATGGTGGTTCCATTCCCAGCTTTCCAAAGAATCTCCATACTGCTTTGAGGATGTGGGGAAAAAGGTACACTCATACACTAATGGTGTTAAATTTTTTGAGTTCTTTTTATGTCCTGGAGATTAATACTCTCTATCTGAGTTGCAGGTGGTAAAGATTTTCTTCCATTCTCTAGGCTCTCTGCTTATGTTCTTGACTGTTTCCTTTGCTGAAAAGAAGGTTTTTAGTTTGATGCTACCCCATTTATTGATTCTTGATTTTGCTTCTTAGGCTTTAGAGTCTTATTGTGGAAGTCTTTTCCTAAGCCCATATAACACAGAGTTGGGCTTACTTTTTCTTCCAATAAGCACAGGGTCTCTGGCCTAATGCTAAAGTCCTTTATCCATTTTGAATTTTGTGCAGGGTGGGAAATAGGGGTTTAATTTCAATCAACTACATATGGATTCCCAGTTTTCCCAGCACCAGTTGTTGAAGAGGCTCTCTCTTATCCAATATATGTTTATGGCACCTTTGTCTAACATGAGATAACTGTATTTGTGTGGGTATGTCTCTGTGTCTTCTATTGTATTCCATTGGTCTTCAATTCTATTTTTGTGCCAATACTATGCTGTTTTTGGTAACATAGGTCTGAGTATAATTTAAGGTGTGGTATTGGGATGCCTCCTGCATTATTTTTCTCACTAAGGATTGATTTGGATATTCTGGCCTCTTATTTTTCCAATTGAATTTCATGATTGCTTCTTCTATTTTATGAAGAATGTCATTGGAATTTTAATAGGAACTGCATTAAATATGTATAGTGCTTTTGGTAATATGGCCATTTGACAATATTAATTTCGCCTATCTAAGAACATGGGAGATCTTTCCATTTTCTAAGGTTTTTTTTTCAATTTCTTTCTTAGTGTTCTGTAGTTTTCATTGTAGAGGTCTTTCACCTCATTTGTTAAATTGATTCCCAAGCATTTTTTTAGGCTACTGTGAATGGAATAGTTTTCCTGATTTCTCTTTCAGATGATTCATCATTGGTATATAGGAATACAATTAATTTATGGGTGTTAATTTTAAATCATGCTACTTTGCTAAATTCGTTTATGAGTTCAAGAAGCTTTTTGATGGAATTTTGGGGGTCTTCTAAATATAGAATCATGTAATCCACAAAAAGAGATAGTTGAGCTCTTCTTTTTCTATTCATATCCCTTTAATTTCTTTCTTTTGCCTAATTGCTCTGGCTAGAGTTTCCAGGAATATGTTGAATAAAAGTGGTGAAAGAATTTTTGCATGCATGTTCATGAGGGATATTGGTCTGTTTTCTTTCCTTGATATGTCTTTGTCTGGTTTTGGTATCAGGGTGATACCAGCTTCATGGAATGGGTTTGGAAGGGTTCTCTCCTTTTCTGTTTCATGGAATAATTTAAGGCGTATTGGCGTAAGTTCTTTGGAGAGCTGATAGAACTTGGTTGAGAATCCATCTGGTCCTGGGCTTTTCTTTGTTGGTAGGTTTTGTTTTTGTTTTTGTTTTTTAATATTTATTTTTTATTTGTAGTTGGACACAATGCTTTTATTCATTTTTATTAGTGCTGAGGATCAAATCCAAGGCCTTGCACATGCTAAGTGAGCACTCCAACGCTTTGCCGCAACTCCAGCCCGTTGGTAGGTTTTTGATGGCATCTTCAATTTCATTGCTTGAAATTGATTAAATTTTCTATGTCTCCCTGTTTCACTTT
Organism: Marmota marmota marmota; assembly: GCF_001458135.2. Classification (NCBI taxonomy): domain Eukaryota; kingdom Metazoa; phylum Chordata; class Mammalia; order Rodentia; family Sciuridae; genus Marmota; species Marmota marmota. The sequence goes on along the minus strand of NW_025999853.1, from coordinate 11,562,491 downwards.
GGGTAGTCATATGTTTAGTTTGTTGATGTCATTTGCAATTTCATTGGAGTATAGATTTTCAAAATAGTTTCTGATTATTGTCTGAATTTTAATAAAATCCATGGAGATATTTCCTTTTTCATCATGAATTTCAGTGATTTGAGTTTTCTCTCTTTTTCTTTATTACCTTGACTAAGGGTTTATCAATTTTATCTATTGTTTCAAAGATAAAATGTCTATTTTGAAAATTTTTGTTTTTGTTGTTTCAATCCATTGATTTCAGCTCTGATTTTAATAATTTCCTGTCTTCTACAACTTTTAGTGTTAATCTGTTCTTTTTATAGGGCTTTGATATGTAATGTTAGGTTATTTATTTGGTGCCTTTCTATTCTTTTAAAGAACAGAAAGTATGTCTTATTGATGAATAATTCCCTTCAGCAGTATGAAATGATCTTCTTGGTCCACAAAGAAGATGTCTAACAAGCCAAGGAGGGACCACTTACCAAGAACTGAATTAGCCAGAATGCCAATCTTGCATTTTCCAGCCTTCATAAAATAAATTTCTGTTGTTTAAGACACTTATTCTATGGTATTTTCTTATGGCATCCTGAGAAAAGAATATAGAGGCAAAGGGAAAAGCAGTGAAACAAGTTAAGAAGCAAGAAATGATCAGGACTTGGGCTATTGTAGGACTAGTGTGGCTAATGTAAATTAATGAAATTCTGGATACAATTTACACAGAGAACCAATAGGATGTCCTGAGAAAATGAATGTAACATGAAAGAAACCCTAAAATTTTGGAGCTAAACTACTAGAATAATGGCACTGTAATCTGTCAAAAATGTTAAGTGTAGAAAACAGGCAAATATGGAAAGAAAAGTGTATAAAAGCTAAATATTAAGTTCTGGTAATTTGAGTTTCAGATGCCTATTAGTCACCCAACAGATATGTACAGAAGACAGTTATATACACTAATGAGTTCAGAGTGAGGTCCAGGATGAAGAAATGAACTTGGTAGTTGTCAGATAAAGATGTCATAAGAGACTGGATAAGGTCAAATAGGAAATAAGCATAGACAAAGAAAAAGAGATGTCTGGAACACTCTCGTGCTTAGAGATAAGAAGGTTGACAGCAGTTAATCATAGTATGGGAACATGACAGAGTATACTATTAGTGCCTCCTTTCATATGCCCTTTGCCGTATGAATTTATTCCATATACATAAATGAAGTTTATTTCCCTATTCTTTGATTTAGAATTTGGCTTTGTGACTTGCTTTAGCAAATGACAGTAAGCAACAGGATATAAGCAGAGACCCAAAATATGCTTGTTTGGTTGGGCTTGCTCTCTTCTGCTTAGGCCATACCCCTGCTATTCCCATGAGGAAGAAAATAGACACATGGAACTAATTTACAGTATCAAGGAGAGATTCCCCTAACCTCCAGCCTTTTAATGATAAACAAATGTCATTGTCTATTAATGTATGCCACAGAGATATCTTGATATATATATCAATATAGCCATACACTACTACAGGGAATTTTTCAGTTTTTCAAAGTAAATGTTTATTGGGAAAGAATGGAAGAAAGGTTCAGGAGGAAAGGTATGACTTTATAAAGAGGACAGAAAACAGAAAAGCTTAATTTTTGAGGAAATAAAATCAATAAAAGGTTTGTGAGGCCTGAAGGATTTATCTAGCTGTAAGACTGAAGGGCTCTACCTAAAATAAGATTGAAATAGACACCAGTGAAGTGTTAAGTGAGAAACATATGTGCTCAGAGATCAAAAGAAAAAAGTGGCTCAAGGAAGAGCATTTTGTCAATGCTGATAAAAAAAATCAAGTAAAAAAAATCATATTGGATCTAACAATATGACAGTTACTATCACCTTGAAAAAAAAAACAAGACTTTTAATAAAGTGAAGGAGTTGAGATGGCGTCACAAGATAATGGAGAAAAGGAATTTGATATAAAAACAAGCCTTTCTAAATATGTTGTTTTATGGAAAATAATATCTAACTAAATTTCAGCAATCTGAGTTAAATTTTTAGCTTTCCAAAATGGTGTTACATAGAAATTGGTCAGCACAAACTGTGAGGTTAATTCATTGTTAGCATGGTTGTCTTTAAAGGATCTTAAAGGCAATGAGTAAATAGGAGCAGACCCAGTTAAAAATCAGTTCTATCTTAAGTGCTTCTGAGTTAGCTAGACTCTGGAAAAATTTTTAACTGATAGGTTGTACAATCATGATAATTTCAATAGAATTTGTTTGTATTTTAGGTTTTAGTGAAAAAAATGAATTAAATAATTTGGAAAATTACTTGGGGAAAAATGTGAGCACTCACATTATAAGTAGGAACATTTGAAAAAACTGGCATTACTGAGTGTCTTGTTCTGTATGCTACAGCGAATACTGACTTCAAAATCCATAAAAATAATTGCTAACTTTAAAAGAAAATTGTCAATTCAAGCCTACTGATTTTCTTTTTAAGTGATCTTTATTAGTGCATTATAGTTATACACAATTGAGGGGTTCATCTTGACATATTCATAAATATATGTAACATAATTTACTCCATTTCAATCCCCATACTTTCCCCCTTCCCTTTTCTCCTCCTTCTTCTTGATCCCCTTCTTCTCCTCTACTTGGTCTTCCTTCCATTGATTTGTTTTTAATGAGTGCATTATAGTTATACATATATGTGAAATTTATTATGATATATTCATACATGTATATAGCATAACTTGATCAATTTAATTCCATAGTTTCTCTCCTTTTCCATGTCTCCTCCCTCCCCCTAATCTTCTCCTTCTACTCAACTGTTTTCTCTTTTCATTAGATCTCCATTTTTTTAAAAAAAATCCTCTTTTCTCTCCAGCTTCTGCATATGAGAGAAAACATTCAACTCTTGACTTTTCTGTGTCTGGCTTATTTCACTTAGCATGATATTCTCCAGTCCCAACCATTTACCAGCAAATGACGTAATTTCATTTTTCTTTATTGCTGAAAAAAAAAATCCATTGAGTATATATACCACATTTTCTTTATCTAATTTTCTTTATTAAGAAATCTTTTAAAATTTAGGGTTCATAAGTAAATATAATAATATAATACAGGTTGAGTATCACTAATCTGAAAAACCAAAATATGAAATGCTCCAAATCTGGAACTTTTCAAGGGCTGACATGATGCCACAAGTAGAAAATTCCACACCTGACCTCATGTCACAAGTCACAATCAAAATGCAGGTTTAGGTAGATACCATCAAAATATGTTACATGCATGTATGAAAATGTTACAAAGAAGCCCATTATTTTGTGTAATTAATATGTGCTAATTATTAAAAAAATGCAGATGCCCTTAAAATATATAAAATTACCTTCAAGCCATATGTATAAGGTGTATATGAAACATAAATGAATCTCAGGCTTAGATAATAACTCAATAGTATCTCATTATGAAAATTCAATTCTTCCAAAGTGAAAAAAAAGATCCAAAATCTGAAATACCTCTGGTCCAAAGTATTTTAGATAAGGGATATACAATCTTTATGAAATTCACCTAAATAGCAATTAAATTATTTTGTCTACTAGTTCAAATACATGTAACAATTTGGGAAATGATGTAGAAAACAAAAATTCAAGAGAAAATACAAACACAAATGCCACACTTAAAAATATGTTATTATAAGGAAAAGATGAGATCTTCCAAAGTCATCCAAAAATGTTTAAAATTTATTCATAATAAACTGAACATAATTGAAGAATGAAAGTACATTATTATAATTTACCAAGTGGGATTACTTTTGACACTGCTAATATCCAACTGGTTAACTAGAACAATTTAATGAATATTAAAACAGTTTAAGATTACTAGCTGGTATTACTCCCTCTTAACCAGTGAGAATATCAACAAACAACTATATGATATTAAAAAATTTCTGCACAATCTGATAGGGAAAATTTGTCAACAGTTAATTTGAGTAATAAAATTAAATATTCATTCAAAAAAAGGCATTGGGTCCTATCCCAAAAACACTTCCTATGAACAAAGGAACAATAACAAACACAAAACATAACCAAGTCTAACTACAGCTGATGAGAAATTCACCTCATTGAGATGTATTTTTAAATACATTATCAATTCTTCCTAGAATTCTTTGCAAAGTGAAAGTAAATAAAATCTATTTTAGCAGCATAAAAGGTTGCCCTTCCTACCAAGGTACTGATGCTTCTGAGCAGGAAGCCACAGTGATCAGAATATATTATGTCCATTTCCTCTGATGTATGGGTAACAAACTCAAATGCTGTCAGGGAACAAGTAAAAAAATCTAAAGAAATGATATACAGGGGCTGGGGATGTGGCTCAAGCGGTGGCGCGCTCGCCTGGCATGCGTGCGGCCCGGGTTCGATCCTCAGCACCACATACAAACAAAGATGTTGTGTCTGCCGAAAACTAAACAATAAACATTAAAAAAAAAGAAATTCTCTCTCTCTCTCTCTCTCTCCCCCTCCCTCTCCTCTCTCTCTTTAAAAAAAAAAAAAAAGAAATGATATACAGATATAAAAGAGTAGAAAGAGATTGGGACCTTGGAAATTATATGCTTCATCTAAAAGCATTCAAATTCAATATTTTAACACACTCTTTAGCAAAATAATATATATATGAAAGTTAAATTACACCAAAATTCAACTATTAGAGTTTCAAGGTCCTCTTAAAATATCACTTCCATCAATGTCTTCCCATATTCTTCTTCTTAAAGTCTGTATTTTCTTCACCTATATCTCCATAGCTCTCTGTTTTGGTATTTATTAAATGTTGTATATGGGGGTAATTGTTGCAAATTTTTTGTCTCCCCCACTAAATTTGGCACAGAATTTTTTTTAAACTTTAATTCTCCAAAACACAAAACATAATGTTTTACATGAAAAAAGATGAGCCATATACATTTATAAAATCAAATTTAAACTTTTTCCTTCTGATCATGTCATCTAGTTCAAAACATGAAAAGATCTTGGCCATAGACACTGAAGGCTTACTGACTCAGTCATAATGAAAATCTTTGGTTATAAAGCTATCTGTGCATCCAAGTTTAGAAATATCCCAAAAGTATTATGAAAGCAGTAAATCCAGACTAGAGAAATATAATACTTAGACAATAAACATTTGCTTTTATTACTGAACAACCATTAAGAAAGTACCTTTGTGAGTCACCTACAAAAGAAATCGTGTATCTAATTTCAATACTGCTTTGAAGAAAGATTTTTTTGTTTCCTTAATATGAGGGCTAGGGAAATTGTTGTGCTTACTTACTTGCAAGGCTGCCGAAGTTGAATAAATAACAAATAGAGAAAAGATATCACAAATATCAAATAACTAAATAATGTAGACAATTCTCCAAAGAAAACTGACCTAGGATGGCAGCCTTAAACTTTAAATTGAAGGCCTAATATTTTCAGAAATTCACTAAAGAAAACTCTGAAGACACAGGATTCAACTGCTAAAAAGTTCCTTGGAAAACTAAACCCACAACACAGCATTATAATTTCACCTAAGTATGTGGAGTGTTTACAAAACTAGCCACATGTATTCCTTGTAGGAATTCATACCCTTTTTACAATTCACACCCTCTTCTAATATAAAGGTAAAATCTATTTTTATACTTCTTGAATTGGAATGGCCTTTAAGACTTGCTTTTGCCACTCAAATGTGGCAGAAGTGATGGTGCGCTTGGTCCAAGTCTAGGCCTCAAGAAACCTTGTACAATGGTGTTCTCTCTCTCTCTCTCTCTCAGAACTACATGACTGTCATGTAAATGAGGCCAAGCTGACCTAAGGGATCTTAATAAATGTAAGGTAATTTCACCCAGACAATATCCAGTCAACCTCTCAATAGAGGTACTTACCCGACTCACAAAGGATCCAGCACACATAAGAGAATCCAGCCAATATACATAAGAGAATCCAGAGATACATAGTTGAAGTTAACTAAATTGCCAAGCCCAGAATTATGAGCTATATATTGTTAATGTGTTAAAACATTACATTTGGGATAGTGCATAATGCAGCAATAACTTGTAATATACAGAGGAGAAGGCCAACTGACAGGAACCAAAATGGTCTTTGGAAACTTAGAATGTTTCCACAAACTTGGAAGCCAAGAAGCTATCATAAAAGCAAAAAAATGTTAGAAAGAAAGAAGGAAAGTGGGAAGGAAAAGACAGAGAAAGAAAGAATAACTGACTAACCTTGACACTGGGGCTAACATAAGATAGATAATAAAATTAGGCTGCCCTTTCCTAGTGAACACAGAAAACCTATCAAAACATTATTTTTCCTTCAAAGCTCAACCCAAATCACATTTCTTCAATTATTTTCTTTTCCGGCTCTCCATAGGCATAGTAATCCTGCCTTTGTTGTTTATGTATAAATGGTAAATTATATTTGAAAGAAGGCTGAGCTTTAATCAGCAAGTCTAAATTCAAATTCTGGTTTTAGCGAGATATAGTGGTGGTTGCCTATAATCCCAGCAGCTCGGAAGGCTGCAGGAGGATTGTGAGTTCAAAGCCAACATCAACAACTCAGCAAGGCCCTAAGCAACTTAGTAAGACTCTGTTTCAAAATAAAAATTTTAAAAAGGCTAGGGTCTTTCTCATAGTAAAGCACTCCTGGGTTCAATCACTAGTACCAAAAACAAAAGAAAAAAAAAATCCTGGTTTTTCAGCTATGTGTCCTCAGGCAAGTGTCTAAAATTTTTGACTCTGATTCCTAATCTCTTAACTGGAAATTAATAGATTTCCAATGTCACAGGATAGCTGTAAGAACGCAATTCAATTCAATTCAATTCTAAATATGTCAACATGCTAAACAAAAGTGTGTACTCAAAAATGTTAAAAGTACAATGTTTTTCATTAATTGCACTTTGACTGAATTTTTAATATGCTATACAGTAAAAAAAGGAAACAATTACTAATTATACTACACACAACTGCTATCCAGTAATAAATTTTCACGTTTACAGCTCTCCAATTAGCATGAAGTTAGAGACTATGCTTTATATCGTCATATTTCCCAAAAGCATGTGGTGCAGCATCACCTTTAAAGCACAGCCAAAAGAAGACTCACTTGACAGCTCACATCCATTCCTGCCTCCAACAGCACCTGTACAACTGCTTTGTGACCGTTGCGAGCAGCAAGATGAAGCGGTGTGTGCTTTCGAGTGTTGCAGCTCATTAAATTAGGATGTGCACTGATGATCATTTTGACTACTCTAAGTCGTCCATAGAGTGCTGCCAGGTCCAGTGGTGTTTCAAGCTTGCTGTTCCTAATCGTAGGGTCAGTGAGCTCTTCTAGGAGGACAGCAACTACTTCTGAGTGTCCATACTGAGCTGCACAGTGTAGGGCGGTTTCATTTTCATTGTTCTGGTTGGAGCAAAGATACAAAAGACACATTTCCAAAAATCCAATTAGTTATTAAGATCTAAACACACAATTTAAAACCTAAGATACTTTGAAAATGTATATTTAAGACTAGTCTTACTGATTGATTGATTTACTGATGTGCATGCTAGGCAAGCACTATACCACTAAGCTACATCCTCAGCCCTAGATTAACCTATTTTACTAAGTAAATCTAACTGAATTTTATATTTAACAAAAGTATACATAATTTATTACATAAAAATGTTTCATATCACTTTAATACAAAAATATCAAACCTTTCCCTGCATCACGTCTTGTAATTTCCAAGAATGATAAATGATTTAGCCATGTTGGTCAGTAGCTTGGCCCTGCTGGGCCCAGATAGCCATTGTTCTCTCTCTACACCATGCATCACACATCCTTGACATTTGTTAAAAGAGATTAATATAACAATTATGACACATGTGTAATAGACCGGTTTTCCAAAACACAGTTAAGATGGTAAATTCTTGATTATGAAAGATTCATAGAAATGTTTCCCAAAATAAGTTTCATTTTATTTTCCACATTACAAATCACTGCCTCTTATGAAAAAGGAATGAAGACACTCTGGCCCTAAAATATATTATCTTTCTGAAACATAATTACAGAAAAGAGGCAGATCTAGACCCACGCCCAGTCAAGTTATCAGGAGTATCACAGTACTACTATGCAACTTATAAATGTTTCTGTTGCTATCAATGAGATTTTCCTAGAAATTTGGCAAGATAAGATAAAAACACTAAACCCAGATGCAAGGCAGATCAACCCTTCAGACCATTTGGGCAGATAACATAGTAGAAGGGATCTGGGTATGTCCAAAGGTGGAAGGGTTGGTCATTCAGGAAAAATATGAACAAGAAACTATAATCACAAAAATGAATGATCCTAAATGATCATTGACAGAAAGAGCAGCTGCCTTCATCAGAGCCATCATTATAGCTAACACTAGGTACCAGAAACAGTTGCATTTCATGTTTAGTCACTTAATACTTATTATGAAATAGACACTGCTATTACCGTTATTCTCATGTTAAAAATGAAGAAAATAAGGTACTGAGTCATTGAATAATGGGACATTGTTTATACATCCATTTAGTGATAGAAAGAGGCTTGAATCAAGTAGCCCAGACCTAATAGAGCTTTTAACCATCACACACACCACCTTCCTCATTAACAACTATCACCACTCCCATTTGCTAAGTGTCTAGAAACTTTACGTATATTGTCTCACTTAACTCTTACAGCAATCTTACAAGACTGGTATTAATAACTCTATTGCATGAATGAGGAAACTAAAATTCAAAAAGTTTACATTACAAGTCAAAGACAGAATCAAGATCTTTGGGCACTTCCATCTGTCAAAATCCAAAACCCATGCTCTTTCCACTATTCCATACTGCTGGTTTATATATTGCTATGATGTCACAGAAGAAGTGGTGCTAGAATTTAGTGATCTGAAAGCAAAATTTCTACAGATTTTGTCTCAAAAAATACCAACTTAGTAGGAAGTGACTGTTTAGACAGCTGTTACTATCAAAATGAAAGAACAGTGAAGGTTCAAACTAAACACAACTTATTGTTCCAGAAAGATACTCAGGCTTGTTCTGGATGATAGAAGAATATAGAAAGTAAATTGAGAGTTTAGAGGGAAGATTTGAAAACTTAAGAAGAGTGGTACGGGGAGGGGGCAGAAATACTAAGAAAGGCTTCTTACTACTCTGTTTCTAGTATCTAAAGAGGGCATTTGAAAGTTAAATCCACAGGGGGAAAAAACAGCTCCCTAGAGATAGTGAATGAAAAGCTAAGATCTGATAGATGGGAATCCGGCTGAAGATCTTTCTTCTAGCATTTGTGGGGAATCATTCTTACGTTGGTTTGAATGTGTTATTATAATAACATACTTCCTCACAGAGACTAACAACATACAAGTTTAAACTCCTTGATTTGTTTTAATCTAGCTAAGTTTTGTAAATCTGACAAGAAAATAAAGCTAATTACTTTATAACATAAAAATATAAAACAGATATATGCCTCCTGACCAATCCAATTTCCCCTTGTTCTGAAAGAGGTTGAATCTCATTTTACCAATTACATTACCTCTTTGAGAACAGAGAAAGATATTTTTTTTTAGTTGTGGATGAACAAAATACCTTTATTTTATTTACTTTTTTATATAGTGCTGAGAATCAAACCCAGTGCCTTGCATGTGCTAGGCAAGTGCTCTACCACTGAGTGACAACTCCAGCTCCAGAAAGACCTATTATGAAGTAAGAATTCTGAAAGATTTCTACTTTTCCAGAGGCCTTAGCCTAGGAAAACAAAAGAGCAAAACTGAAAATTTTTCTAATAACACCAATTAACACTGTTCAAGTCTCAAGAGAAATTATTCAATCATTTAAGACTTATTCAGGAGAAAATTTCATAGATTTTTATCCATGATCAACACATACTTGGATTGCTACATAAGTGGTGACCACAACTATGGTATCTTTACAAAGGCATGATTGTATAATACTTGTGTCTATACTCACTAGTGGTCTTTTAAAAACCATCTAATTTGAAATAAATAAGCTGTGATGAAGCACTGATTAATAATTGCTAGTATATCTACAGAGAATATTCTTAACAGGTTTTGAATTTTTTATAATGAATTAGATGTTCACTGAAAAATTAGGACACTTTCAGACAACGAGTAGCAGAATCAAACTGGCTGAAAAAAGCTATTTACCAAAAGATCTTGCTTACCCATGCCCAAAATCTAACACAATTTGAGTTCAGGTTTCAATAAATGCCAAAAGTAATGTATTTTTGAATTAAGAATCCTCTAGCTTTTGCCCCAATGTCAAAATAAAGGAATACAAAAGGAAAAGCAAAGGTGAAAGGAGTATTAAGAGGAATGTACACAGAACATGTATAACATAAGAAGAAAGCAATGATATTAGAAATCAATTGACAAAAGATAGGAAGGATGTGATACAATCAGGGAAGAGCCCACTTTATTCAAAATTATGTTCCTCTAAATTAACCAGTAATTCTAATGCAGAACAGAAGGGTGAACAGGACCTATATTGAAATGCTAATATGTCACTCATTAGCAACAATAAATCACTTGATCTATCCAAACCTAACTATCTTATTTGTACAATAAAAATATTACCTTCTCTATGAAATTTGCTGTGTGGTTTATTAACCAAAAGATATAACATAAGGAATGCTTTGTAAACTATAAATATTAAAATGTGAGATAGAACCATTTTTAAAGGAAGCTGTACAGTGGTCCCCAACCCCACCCATGATTGTCATCTGCAGTTTCAGTTACTTGCAGTCAACCAGCATTTGAAAACTTTACATAGAAAATTGCAGAAATAAACAATTCATAAGTTTATAATTGCACACTTTTCTGAGTATTGTGGTAAAATCTTGAGCCATTCCACTCCATCCCTCTCAAGAGGTGAATCATCCCTTTGTACATTGTATCTATATTCTATCTGCTACCAAGCCTCACCTAGCAGACATCTCAGTCATCAGATTAAATGTCATGGTAACACAAAGCTTGTGTTCAAGAAGCCCTATTTACTTAGTAAGTGTTGCAAAGGAGACACCCAGATATAAAATATGAAAGGACAGATGAATTCTGGTACTATGTGGCAATGTGTAGGGCATGCTAGAGAAAAAAAACAGTTTGGTATTATGGTTTCAAGCAATCACTAGGGTCTAAGAATGTATCCCCCATGGTAAAGGAATCTACTGGATTAGAAACCAAAGATAAATCCCAGAAATCAGAATGAACCCCTATGATTAGTAATTTCAGTATCATAATACATTACTGGTTAAGAGTTTGGACTTTGAATCAGAAAAGCTGTGTTAAAATACTGACTGTAGCTCAGTGGCAGAGTGCTTGCCTAGCATGCACAAGGCACTGGGTTCAATCTTCAGCACCATATAAAAATAAACAAATAAAATAAAGGCATTATGTCCATCTAAAACTACAAAAAAAAAAAAAATACTGACTGTAGAAAGGTGTGATGGCCCACGCCCATAATCCCATGGACTATGTAGGCTGAGGCAGAAGGATTGTAAATTCAAGCTAGTCTCAGCATCTTAGCAAGGCCCTAAACAACTTAAGGAGACACTGTCACAAAATAAAAATGTAAGAAGGTCTGGGGATGAGGCTCAGTGGTTAGGCACCCTTGGGTTCAATCCCTGGTACAAGAAAACAAAATGAAAATACTGATTTCATTTCTTGGCATCTAAGATACTATGGGTAAGTTACTCCATCTCTTTAAGACTCTATCTCCATATATAGAGTAGGAATGATAATTAATTCTTACCTCATCAGGAGGGTAATATGGATGAAGTACTTTGCACAATGCTTGGCATATAGTAAACACTCCATAACTAATAGGATATAGGATGACAACATCAATGTGCTATTGTGAAAGGCCCTGGAGTTCTGGACTCTGTCCAGAGTTCAAGTCTCAGTTTTGGTCATTCAATAATAGGAGGTCTTAAACAAGTTATTTATCTTTACTAAGCCTGATTGCTCATCTATAAAATGGGGATGATAATACCACTCCAAAAGATTCTTGTGAGAATTAATTAAATTACACTTTGCAGATAAAGTGCTTAGAACCATGCTGGGCTTATGTTTCAATAAATGTTGATTGGCATTCTCATTCCTTCCTTCTGTTGCTTAAATTCAAAAAAGTTTATAATTAGCTAGAACATTACTATACCATTCAGAAGGGGAAAAAAGGAATAAAGCTAAAATCAAGTTACTTATAAAAATAAAATTCCACACCAGAAACTTTTAGGAGAAACAGCATGGAGTGGGAGAACTATATCAGCATTATAGACACACACACATACACACACACACACACACCAAAAAAAAAAAAAAAACTCAAAAAATTTGAATTTGTTGCCAACAGTGTCTACAACATATAGGAATAGAAGTTAACATATAGGAACAGAAGCTAAAAAAATAACTTTGAATTATAATCTCCTTAAAAAGAAATATGTTATGATTGAATTGATCTATTCAATATTACCTGCCCAAAACAAGTGTTTCTCGTTAAAACATACCAATAGTTACCAAATGTTGTTTAAATTTTCAACCTTCAAATGTAAATGAATAATATGTGCTTTTTTATTTAATGTGATTTTAAACATCTTGTTTTTTTTTAACTAACATCCTCTTATTTAACCTTCGATTGTTTTTCCATTTTATTATTTTAAGTTTGCTCTGCGTCATTCAGACAATTTTAAGAATAACCACCAGATGGCTCATCCCAGAAATGATCTAACTTTTGGTTTTCTCAGGAATAGAATTCTCATAAATTCCTTTTGGCATGATATGATGATTAAGATAGCCATATCTGTAGTTTTTTTCCTGACTAGTCCTTTCAACACTGCATTTGGTTGAGAAAATGTAATTTTTCTTCTCCTTACTGTTTATAGCTAGTATTATATTTTTATTTTTTAGTAAGAATTTCAGTTAAAGGTCTGCAAAGTCTATATCCATTTGAACAAAATGTTAATTGTACTTTATTAGATGTGCCTGCCCTAGAGTAACCTACTTGCATTGATGTTGGACAGCTGCCAACCTTCAGCTTAATGTCATGGTTGTAATTCAATTGGTAGACTACATGCTGGTTTTCAAATATAGTTTTACAAAACAGGAACAGTAGGGGGCATGCAGTGCTCAAGATGTTTGTTATCACACCGTATTAGGAGACCATATTTCACTTTCTGAAATCTGTGGTATTAGCTATTTTAATACTTAGAATGGTATTACTTTTAAAAAATGTACACTATGTGTATAGATAGTATTCTCTCACAAATAATGATTTTACTTGTCAGAATCATACTGCTGCTTTGTGGTATTCTGCTCAACTTACTCTAGGCATATGTGTGTGTTTGTGTGTGTGTGTGTGTGTATACAGAAAATTTCTAACTTAATATGTGACTAGCAACTGTACACACTGAATTTTGCATTTTGATTTTCAAATAGTGTACTTAACTATGAAAATGTTATGTAAATGGTAAAGCACTATGCAAATGATAGCTATCATCATTGTTTCAGCATTTAAGATTTTATTAAGGAACACTCTAATTCTCATTACATATGTGAATGCTGATCTATCTTTAAATATTCAACAGCTATAAAATGAATGATTGTATAAGGCAGGCAACTACTTCCTTTATGTGGGATATTCTTGTTAACAAAATATATTCATAAATGCCCAACTTAGTGCCTATGCATCCAAATGCCAAAGAATTTTTCAAATTTCTCCTGTAGGAAATGCAGCAGTGGAAAGTTTTGGCTGAGTAAAGATAAAAATATCATTTTTTCAATATGACTGCCTTTGCAAAACTCTAGAGTAAATTACAGCATGAGCAAACATATGACAAGTGCACCTGTTCATTGACTCTGGAATGTGATGGTCCATGATGAATAAGAATCTTCACAATTTCCACATCTCCTTTCCAGGCAGCCAGATGAATGGGAAAATAACCTTTGTTGTCTGCCACATTTGTTGATGCCTCATACTGAAGTAGTTTGAGAACTATTTCCCTAAGAAGGAACAAAAATAACAATAAGAGCACAAAAGAAAATACTGCTGAACAACACAGATTTTATTAGATAACTAATGAAAGTTTATTGAATAATTATTAGATAATTAATGAAAGTATAATAAAGTACATTAATGAAAGTATATTGAGCACCATGCAAAGTGCTAAAACATAATGTTGAGTTTAAGAGTTTGCCTATTCAACATGCTATTTTACTTACCTAGAAAACAATCACTGCTACATATGTGGTGCACACAATTAAACTATGTTTTAGTATTTTTCAGTGCTGGGGATCAAACCAGGGCCTTGTGCATGCTAGATAAGTGCTCTATCACTGAGCTAAGTCCCCAGCCCCAAGGAAACTACTTAATAGAATTTGGGCATAATATATCCTATCTCATTAACCAAATGAGTTAAGTAAAATTTTTTTAAATGATACTTCCTTCCATTATTTTTAAAAGGTCCTTCCAGATATCCCATATTTGAGATTTAGCACAGAAAAACAGTTACCATAATACCTCTGAGATACATTAATGGAACTTATATATCATGCTACAGAGAACTGAAATAAGTGATTTAAGACAAAAATAAAAGAAAAAGAGACAAGTAGGTAAAAGGCCCAACAATTAGATACAGTACTAGCTCTGGTTTAAAAAAATTAATAACTTTTCAGTCATGGCATACAACATACTTTGAATGTGTGATGTTCACACTTTAGTATTCCCCTTTCTTCTCTAAGCACAAGAAATGATTTCTAGAGGAAAATTCATTTGAGAGATCAGTTCCACCACTGCCGTAATTTCAACACACAATATAATCAACTATAGGATTTTGTACTCAATCCCCACCTGGTTCTTTAAAAATCTTGAAATAAATACTCAATTTCATGAACAATTGGTTGATAATTATTAGTATACCTTACATTGAACTTTGTGTAAAACATTCAACAGCAGTAATCCTAAATATATACTGTATTTTTGTTTGAATGCTTTAAGAAGCAAATTCTAAAAATTCACTAAGCAAAATCTTAGACACACACACATATAAATACAGAAAGACATAATATACAATTACATTGTATACTAAAGTTATTTCTGATATAACAAATCACCAATGGAGAAAGTAAATGTAAAAAAAACTAAATTTTATTTTTTCATACAGACTCTATAAGATACAAATCAGAAAAGTTGAAGGAAGTTTGAATAAAAGCTGAGTTAGAACTTTGGTAGCTCCAAAGAAAAAATTCACATGATAAAATACAAGGTACTAGCAAATGGTAAAAACACTATCCAAATAATCTGGCCTAAACATTGGACTTAGATGCTATATGTATGAAATCATAATAAAGGAACAATGAATATGTTACTAGAAATATTTAGAAGGTTTCAAGGAGTCTATTTTTCTAATATTAAGATTTCTGAGAATTAAGAAATAAACTTTATCTTAGCATGGCTTTCTTAAACCCCAGTATTATTTTATAGGCTCTAAACTTAGAAGGCTTAGATTTGAGTCCCAGCTATGTAAACTACCTAATGTTGAAAAACTTATTTAGTCTCACTTTTTCTTTTCTGTATAAGATATTGTAGAATATCTACTATTCAAGACTAGTAAGAATATTAAATTACACAAGTCACTTGATAAATAGTAAAACATTATGTAACTATTAGTACGTGTCTCAAGCAAAAATAAAATCCTTCAGAAGTGAAAAATGCTTATAGAAAATCACCTTTAAAAAAGAGAATCTGAAAACCAGAAGGAAACTTGAAGACCATCCAATTCACGTGGTTCTTCTCATTTCTCTTCCACACAAGAGTTATTATATAAGGTCTCCCATTCTGAGATAAATAAAAACCTATAGTGCAGTAATGATGATTCAATCAACACTTATGAATATCAAAAGCAGCTAAAACCCAGAGGATCTGGCTTGAAGTCCCAACTTTCTACTACTTGGTTACTGCGAGCAAATAAAATAATCTCTATCTCTCCTTCAGCTATTGCTAATATAAAATTTAGAGATTATATCTTGTTGCCAGTCTCAAAGGGTTATGATAATTAAATGACAAAAATGAGACTGTAAAATTAAATACAATCAAAAGCTATTACTATGGCAGGTTATTGCAATGTTGAACAATTCCAGTAATTTTTTTAAATAGAAATATTTCAGCATTTAAAAGGTCAAACAGTGCTCAAGGAAACTAATCAAACTAAATATATGTGGATCTAAAAGGGAGAATTTATCCTACCACAATACAGACTTCCCCAAATTATTGTTAAAGACAACTGTCAGAATTTCTTAATGTCTAAGAAAATAAAATAAAAATTTTGAAACTTCCATACAGTATTTACTTTTGCTGTGTTTAGATAAAGTTTGAGCATGTCCCCACAGGGTTCATTGTTGAAATTTAATCCCCACTGAGGCATTAAGGTGGAAACCTAATATAACTATGGTAGTTAGAGATGGAGCCTTTGGAAAGTGGTTAAGGTTAGATAAGACCATCAGGGTAGTAGAATCTCCATGATTGAATCCTGGTGGCTTTATGAAATAACACCAGAAGAGAGACACAGACCCATACAACTACATCCTGTCCCTTGCCATGTGGTGGTACCCCATACCACCCTGGGCCTCTCCCAACAAGACAGTCATCACCAGATGCAAGACCTGACTCTGGACTAGAATTAAAAGCTAAATAAACCTATTTTCTTTATAAAGTTACCCAGCCTCGAGAACTTCACTATAATAATGCAAAACAGAATAATACAACTTTCAAAGGGTAAAGAGAAAAAAACTTATGGAATCACCAACTCTATTTCCTTTTACTCTGATTCAAACCATTCAGAATTTCATTTGTTCTTTGGCTCAAATTTTATTGATATTTTTAATAATATATGTGATATGAAATTATTATTCTTTATCAGGAATATATGATGTAGTAAAAATTGCCAATTTAAAAAACTGATTTATTTACTGATCACTTATACTGTATAGTATTACCACTAATATCTATATCAGAAAAGGGTAATCTGTATATTTATAAAACTGCCTTTGGCAAACAATAAGATCCTAACTAAATACTATATCTTAAGTTTTTTAATATATTTATTTTATTAAATGTTTTATTAAATTTATTTTTAAATTTGAATTTTCTTTTAAAGTTTTATTTGATTTGAGTTTTATGTCTTATTTAGCAATATCAACAAATGAACTGGTTGAGCTCAGATTTCTAGTGTGAAAATATAATTGTGAAATATAACTATATGTGATCAAGTACATGCCTATCAGTTTTACCAAATCATAAATATAATCAATAAATAGTCATTCATCTTTCTTATGCATAAGTAGTATGAATTAAATCAAATTTTTTATCCAGTTTCATTAAGAACAAATTAAATTTCAGGTACTTTCTATAATATCTAAATTAGAAGGGTATACAGTATTAGAATACTAATTCAGTATTATTATTGTTTTTTTTTAATTTTTATTGGTGTAAACTTCATATATTATTCAGAGGTATCTACAAATGAATATGTTAATTATACTTTGTTACTTGACATGAAATATTATACTGATTGATGTCTGCAATATAATCCCTAAAATCTTAAACATACACTAGCAATTTTTCTTATATCCAGCATTTGAAAAAAAAGCAAATGCTCTAAGGGAATAGCTCAATGGTAGAGTTCATGCTTGGCATGTATGAAGCCATGGGTTCAATCCCCAGCAGATACACCCATGAGATGTTTTAACATTCTAATGTAAATGTGATAGGACCACAGGAAAAATAATTCCATTTCCAGGAGCAAAAAAAATATCAAATTAAATAATAATAATACAATTTAAATAATTTCAATATTTTGCAGCTTTTTAAATTAATATATGTAAATTCTGGGGGAAACTGAAATTCTAAAAGTATTGATTTCACTTCTATATTTAATTTGCATTTATTTTCTTATAGCTATCAATACATTTCTGATTAATATGAAATGTCTTTCAAGAAGTTCTCTAAGAGTACTAAACAAAATTAAATTAATTGCAAAGTTCAATAATCAAATTTCTTTGCCTCAATAGCAAAATTCCCTATATTTAAATCACAACTAAATACTTGTTAGGAAACTACAAGGAACTTCAAAATAAATGCAAATCATCTTCATATGGAGGAAGGTTAGCCAATTGCTATTCAGAAGATAATTAAGGGATTCTCATTTGTAGTAGAAATACTTGAAACGATGAGTCTTCCATATTTTAAAGAAAAAACTGATATGTCTCTATACTATCTATCAAAATAACTTTTTCTAACATTTGATGATAATAACTTTCTAATCTATATTATAAATAACCCAGGAAATCACCAATAGAGTACATTTCCTATTGTATCCAGATCTGGTTACTTGAAGACAAATTTGCCAATATGAAATAATGCATTTCAGGTACAAACTGCTGCTCCATTTGTGGATTAACTAGTATGGAGAAACAAGGACTCTCAATAAAATGTACAAAATAGGAAGAACTGGGTTTAATTTAGTAGGAAGGCCTTAAATTATATGTTGGGGGCAGGGGGAAAACCAGTAATTCAAAAGAAAAACCCACACTGCCTCTAATATTCATTCCTTCCAGCTCTGATTCCAAGAACTTTAGCCTAGAAATTATAATGTTTATGGAAGCATTGTAGAGCTCAGGGATACAAAGGTCAACAGTAACAAACATGAAAATTAATGTGTTTCTATGTTGTCTGCTAAGGTTTACTTGGAAAGAATACAACATAATCAAATACTAATTACTAATACTAAGTGAGAAAAGCAAAGGCAAAGAATAGAAATATCATCCTTCTCTGTCTCTGGTGACATTTTTTTTCTCCTTCATATGTCTTTTTTTACTTAAGCCAATATTAAAATTAGCATTCCACGTGAACAAGTATGTTCCCTTGATGATAAGGGAAAGTAATCCAGAAATACATTATGTGATACAGAAAAACTACAAAATTCACACACAAAGGACAGCTAATGTAAAGTATGAGTAAAAGCCTTGACTTTCGTAAGCAGTACTTAGGTTACAGATATAGCTCCTCCCCTTACTATATAAGTGGCCACTATGTCACTTATCCAAAAATGGCCTTGTTTCTCCATCTATAAAATGTGGGAGGTGAGTGGGATCAGGCAGAATAAATTATATCTACTTGTAAAATCCACAAATAATTTAAATATGCAAAATCAAGAAACATATGCTATACATTAAAATTCAAATTTCAGAACTATAGCATCATAACAGATAACTTTGCCACAAGTAATACACAATACAGAATATCAAAAAAATGTTATAATTGCATGGAAAATGATGAATATATAGTGAATGTATTCAATACATTGAACTGAGGCCTAGAAATATTAAGAAAATGGGTTAAGGTCATACAACTAACAGAGGGAGATAAAATTAGAATTTTCCTGCTTTTTCCAATGCCTACAGGATGATGCTAAGTAAAATCTTATATATTAAAAAGTAAGGTAAAGAAAATCTTCAGAAGAATATCTGTAATAAAAAGGATCTTAAAAGATAGCTGGTCAAATTTGCAATCTCTTCATGATATTCTTTTTTTAATATTTATTTTTTAGTTGTAGTTGGACACATTACCCTTATTTATTTATTTTTATGTGATGCTGATGATCCAACCCAGGGCCTCACACATGCTAGGTGAGTATTCTACCGCAGCACAACCCCAGCCCTCTTTATGATATTCTTTTTTTTTTTTTTTGAATCATACTCTTTTTTTTTGAGAGAGAGAATTTTTTTTAATATTTATTTTTTAGTTTTCGGCGAACACAACATCTTTGTTTTGTATGTGTGGTGCTGAGGATGGAACCCAGGCAGCATGCATGCCAGGCGAGCGCGCTACCGCTTGAGCCACATCCCCAGCCCTATGATATTCTTAATGATTGTTATTCAGTTCCCTTAAATTATCTTCACTTTCTACATTGCCAATAGAAAAAAAAATACAATGAGGAGAAAAAAAAACATATCTCAATGGCTAGAATTTCATATGGCTATCATGTACAAATCAATAATATTTCCTAAACACTTCACTGAAAATCCATTTTGGGAAAATAATGTTTTGAGAAGTGCTTATAATACCAATCTGAGAAAGAACAAGAAAAGTAGTAGAGTTCAAGTGATCAGGCCCAAGATATCCTGCTAATTATATTTGATAGAGTTGATCTTCCAAAGTAGAATTAAGAAATATGGTACTACCTGAATCCACAATTAAGATAGCCAGCCAAGGAAGCCATCAGTAATCTGCCTTTGGCAAATTTAATTTGTCTTTGTTCCTGTTGACCCAGGTACAAAGAATAATAAATAATAATTTTCTCTTAAAAGAGTTAGATATGTAGACACATTTTCCATTCTACGGAAAGTTAAAAAAAAAAAAAGACCCAGCTCCATACCTTGCCTCCCAAACATTCTAAGTTAGATGGTATAAGATAACATAATATAAAAAGGGAGTGGATGAAAAGAAATTTATTTTGGGAATTCCAATACTCATCCAAATAAAAAACATTAAGTTTATAATATTTTATTAAATAGCTGATTCTTTAAACACACTGATAATGTTAGATTTACTCAATAAGTATAAAGAATAAAATTTCATGATGATAAATCATGATCAAAAAAAAGTATATTTCTTGCTGTGAGGAGTTTTATGACCATTAAGCTTAAAATTAAGTAAAACTAAGTTATTTGTGTCTTAAATCACAGAATAAAACAAATGTTCTAGGATGGAAAACAAAAACTAACTACATTTTTAAAGCAGTAATTACCACATTCAAAACACTAAAGAGAAAAACAATAATCCAGATCTCAGAAAAATAACTTGGGTCATTCGTGAAAAGGAAAAATAGGGAGGAGGGATAAATACATTAAGAGGGACATTTTTCTTCTAGTGGAAATGAAAGGAAAATCTGAATCATTCAGAAGACTAAACTATTATGTTACCTAGCTAAAATACTGCATATAAAGTGGTGCTCATAGTTACACATTCCTTCATTCCCCAAATATACTATCACATTATTTGAAACATAATTCCATAAGTTTAAAAAAGTTTAGAGTTGAGAAGTTTAAAACCAGAAAGATGATCATTGGTGACAAAGAGAAAGCATTTAAGAAAACATGAAGGATTTTTAAAGTGAAAAAATCACTGAAAATATAAGAGCTTATAAGAGCAGGAATCTATTAAGATTTCCCTCCTAGTGAATATTTGGTGGGTGAGTACAGATAGATACCAAAAGAGACAGGAGGGTCCATGTTTGTATAAATATATCAAATATATACTGTCATGCATAACTAAAAAGAAGAATTAATTTTTTAAAATTTTTTAATAAACTAAATGGAGCTTCCAGGGGGGGAAAAAAGAGGTAGAAAGGTGTTATCAAGTGGTTTTATCCTTTTCTTTCCCCAAAGCTACAATGAATAATATGGTTATGTCACTTCTTCCATTCTCCCTACATGATATTTAACTATATCAGCATTTCTTTCAGTTTTTACTGTGCACACAATCATTCTCAACAACATTCCTACCAAGTTTAACTTGGCATCTGGTGCCTCTCCAAATTCACCTAACAGTGGACTCATGACAGTACAGAAAGACACCATCAGATGTAATTAACTTCATTACATGTAACTAAATACCCAGGATTCCAGTCCAAATAAGTGACACTTACTTATGTCCATTTAAGGCTGCATGGTGTAAAGCAGTGTAACCGGAACTGTCAGTGCAGTTCACATTGGGGCCTCTCCAGATGCTGCAAATAAAGCACAAGCGCAGAGTTAACAGTTAAGCAGAATCGTGCTTTGAAAAACAAAAAGAAGCCTGATAGTTTCACAGTCAGCATCATGTTGTAAATGAAAATTTTAGTCACGTAGAAAATGATTGCCATATATCATGTTTCTTCTCAAAATAACTTCATTTGTTTAATTCAGGGAAATTAATAGGATTTATAACTATTCTGGAAATTATTAGTGAATGTGTGCTCACTGCCATGCATTGAAGTTTGGATACAAAAATTCCCTATTACTTTCTATTATTATTCATATATTATGTTCAGATACTATAATCCTACCAATGAATAAAGATTTATGACACCTGCCTCCTCATTAACATACTCATTCTGATTTATGTAAGTTATAACATATTTTTGCATTATGGGAAGAACATAAACTCTTCTTGCTGTTCTACTGCTACCAAGAAAATATATTCAATATTTCACACTTAAAAATAAAACTGAAGATATGGACTATAATAAACCATAAGATGATCCCATCAAATTTGCAGTTATCATTGATTCTGCTACATGATATATTCTGGAGATAGAATGTAACTATATAAAAGAGTCCATGTTATCCTTGGTCACTATAATTAAAGAAATTATTTTTAGCTTTTGGAAAAATAAGGCATTAAAAGATACTCCTCTAAAGCAGACAAAATATGACTAATGTTTATGATACTAAAGTTATCCAAGATACTATCAAATGACAAAAATTCACAAAATATTTATTGCACATCAATTGTTGGTCACATATTAAGATAGGCACTGAGAGCATAAAATTATAGCTCAAAGTCCTTCTTTATAAGAATATAGTCTGATGGAGAAGACAGACATTAAACTAATAACTAAAAAGTACTAAGATAATTAAAGGGCCAGAAAGCACACAAGCCCAACTCTGAGAAGTGAATGAACAGCTATCCCAAATAAGAAATCATGAGAGAATTAAACTAAGGTAGAACAATGAGAATGAGTAGACTGTTAAGACTCAATTAAAAAAAAAAAAGAATCAATAAGACAAGAGGTTGCAGGGAGCAATAGTCCAAAATGACTCAGACTTCAGGCTTTGTTAACTAAAAGGAAAAGGAAAATATTAGCTAAGATGTGGGAAAAAAAAAAGCAGATTTTCTGGTAACAAGACAATGAAGGAGGAAACAATGACTCTTATTTTGGAGACATTAAATTTTTACTATCTGACATAATAATAAAATTAAGGATTTCCAGAAGGCTATAAAAGTATACAGTAATTAGAAATATGGTTTTCAAGTTACACTACCTGAGTTCAAAATCTGTCCCAGTTACTTGTTGGAAGTAGCCCAGGATTTAAGAACTAACCCTCTCTGAAACTCAGTTCCTCATTTGCAAAATGGAGATAATAATTACAAATTATATTATTACCTTATAGTGTTTTTTCAGGAACAAATGAATCAATATCTACAAAGCTCATAGTGAAGTACTAGAACACAATACTAGCATGTATTATTAAAATGTAAATAGTTAAAATGTAAAAGCATAGAAAAACCAAACAGGAATCAAAACAAAGCTGAATGGCTGGACAGAGAGTGTAGTTTAGTGGTGGAGTGCTTAGTTAGCATGGGCAAGGGAGGGAGGGAGAGAGTAAAGTAGGGAGCAATGAAGGGAAGGAGGAAAAAAGCAGAATAATTTTATTAATATTAGACAAACTAGATTCAGAGCAAAGCTATTACATGGGGGGTAGAGAGAATCATTTCATAAATGGGCAAAAATATTAAAACAATAAAATAATCCAAACATTTTTGGCATACAGTAAAACTTCAAAACAATGAATCATGCAGGCATGGTAGCCCACACCTGTAATCCTCATGGCTTGGTAGGCTAAGGCAGAAGGATGCAAGTTCAAAGCCAACCTTCACAATTTAGAGAAGCCCAAAGCAACTCAGCAAAACTCTTGTCTCTAAATAAAATATTAAAAAGAGCTGGGGGGCTGGGGTTGTGGCTCAGTGGCAAAGAACTTGTCTCACCTGCGTGGGGCACTGGGTTCAATCCTCAGCACCACATAAATAAATAAAAGATATTGTGCCATCTACATCAACATCTGGGGATATGGCCCAGTGCTTAAGCATCCTTGGGTTCCATCCCTGGTATCCAAAAAAAAAAAGAAAAAATATATAAATATATATATGTATATGTGTATGTGTGTGTGTGTGTGTATATATATACACACACATATATGAATCAAACTGATAAACTGCCAATATCCACATATATTTTAAGATTTAAATATCTCCTCTCTCAATAATTGATAAAACAAATAAACAGAAAAATCAACAATGGAATATAAGGCTTGAATAAATACTATCAACCAATTTGACCTAACTGAAATGTATTCAACACTGTACAGTTTAGATATGTTGTCCCCCAGAAAGCTCACGTGTGAGACAATGCAAGAAGGTTTGGAGGAGAAATGACTGGGTCATAGCCTTAACCTAATCAGTAAATTGATCCAGATGGGATTAACTGAGTGGTAACTGGAGGCAGGTGGGGATGGTTGGAGGAAGTGGTTCATTAGGGGCATGAATATGGGATATATATTTTGTATCTGGTGAGTGGAGTCTGCTTTCTGATCACCATGTGAGCTACTTCCCTCTGCCACAATGCCACCATGATGTTCCACCTCACCTTGTGCCCCAAGGAATGGAGAGGGCCTTCTATGGACTAAAACCTCTGAAACTATGAGCCATCAAATGAACTTTTCCTCCTCTAAAATTGTTCTCGTCTGATCCTTTAATCACAGCAGTGAAAAAGTTGACTAAAACAAACATTGTAACAATAACAGCAGAATACACATTCTTTCAAAAAAAACTCAGGACATTTACCAAAATATAGCATCTTGTAGATCATAAAACAAGTCCCAATACATTTAAAATCATTAAAATCACATAAAATATATACTCTGACTCCAGGGGAATTAAATTAGAAATCAGTAACTAATTAGAAATCATAAATATTGGAAACTAAACATAAGTCAAAGAAGATATCAAAAAGAAAAATAAAAAAATATTTTGAACTAAAAGAAAGTAAATACAATATATCAAAACTTTTTAGGGCTGGGGTTGCAGGGCAGACACCTGCCAGAGCCTAGCCTCTGGCGCAGGATCGCCCATTCAGTCCAGCAGACTACCTGGAGCTGAGACCCAGCCAGACAGCCCACACCAGACCGCATGGGACCCAGGCTCACAATAGGCCCTGGTCTACCCCTCTTCCACCAGCAGGGCAGACACCTGCCAGAGCCTAGCCTCTGGCACAGGACCGCCCCTTCGGGAGTCAGGCCTGGCCCAGATCTGTCCACACTGACTTACACAGGACCCATGTCCAGAGTAGGTCCCAGTTCACCCCACACACACCTGGGAGCCTAAACCTAAGCCTAACCCATCTTGGAACACTGCAGTCATTGCCAAAGCCTTCCCCACACAGTAGCCCCTAACTTTTTGAAAACAGATAGAGCCTACAAGCAGCTGCATCTCACAGCAGGCATCCTGAAGGGAGTATGAGGCCCAGTCTTGCAGCCCCATCTTTGTAAGACATTGCTTCCATCTTGAGGCACCTTAACTATTATCTCAGGTTACCTCTGCTATTGCCACCACCAACCTTAGATGCAGTAGTATATACTGAGGGACACTGGCAGGGTCTGGAAGCCAACATCAAGGTGAGGTACAGACAATCTACACGGGTACTACAAGAATATAGGGAAGAAACTGTAATATTTCAGATCCACACTGCAAGAAAGGAAGACACATAGACATCATGAGAAAACAAGGGAGGAAAGTGCCCCAAATAAACCAGGATACTATAATAACAGAATCCAAGAACAGGGAAGTTGATGAAATGTCAGAGAAGGAATTCAGAAGATTCATAAATAAAATGATCTGTGAATTAAAGAATGACCTAAATGAGCAAATACAAGCAAAAACTGATCACTCCAACAAAGCAATAAGAGAGCAAATACAGGTAGCAAAAGATTACTTCAAGAGAGAGATAGAGACTCTGGGGAAAAAAAATGTCAAATGCTTTCTTTTTTAAAATATTTTTTTAATTGTTGATGGCCTTTATTGTCTTTATTTTTATGTGGTGCTGAGAATTGAACCCAGTGTCTCATGCATGCTAGGCGAGCACAGTACCACTAAGCCACAATTCCAGCCCCACCAAATGCTTTCTTTGATATAAGGAGGCTGATCCACGGGATAGGGAAAGAGAGCATAAGAGGAACAGACATGCTTTCCCCTTAAGAACAAAAACAAGGCAAGGATTTCTGTTCTCGCTACTTCTATCCATCAATGAACTGGTGGTCCCAGCAAATGTACTGACTAGAAAATGCAATGACAAGAAAGAGAAATAAAAGCTATCAAGGTTATGTGGAAAGAAAAAAAAAATCATTGTAAGGCAAAATAACAAAATCCCATGGAATCTACACAAAACCTACCAAAACTAAACATAATTATGGGATTCTGTGTGAGAACTCTCAGACTATCACTTTTACTTCACTTCCATAAGTCTAAATTTAATTCAAAATAAAATGGTTTTTAAAAGTAAATCTTACTCCAAAAAAGCAACAAAATAAAGTGTATTTAGCCAAGTTGCAAGAAACAACTTAATATATAAACATTAACTATATTTCAATACACTAGTAAAAAACAGAAATTAAAACTTCTTGAAAATACTAGCCAGTTACCAAAAAAATACCATTTCATAAAAAAATTAAATGCTTAGGAATAAATTTGACAAGAGATGTGCAAACATATACAATGAAAACTACAAAATATTGCTGAAAAAAATTTAACAGTACCTAAAAAATGTTGAGATATGCCAAATTGATCAGTCACAAGATGCAACTTTCAACAAATTGATATTTGGATTCAATGAAGTCAAGTCAAAATCCCAATAGCTGTTGTATAAACTAACTAGTTTTAAAATTCATATGGAAATGCAAAGAACTTAAAATAGTCAAAGTAGCATTGAAAAGAGGAACAAAGTTTGAGATTTACACTACCTGGTTTCAAAACTACAAGAAAGCTATAGTAAAGAAAATCTCATAGTGTCGTAGTTGGAGTAAAGACAGATTAATGGATCAGAAAGGAAGAATACAGTGTTTAGCTAGATAGATCCATCTTGTGCTCTCAGATTAGAAGAATTAATATTGTTAAACTGGCCATACAACACAAAGCACTATAAAGATTCACTACAATCTCCAATGGCATTCTCCACAGAAATAGAAAAAAATTCTAAAATTTATGGAAATCATAAAAGATAGTTAAAAAGCCGAAACAATTCTGAGAAAGGAAAATGAAGTTGGATATTTCACACTTCAAGATTTAGAAGTTTATATCAAAGCTAAGTAATCAAACAGTATGATACGGCATAAAAACACACGCATTACCAGTGAAACAGAATAGATAGCACAGAATAAACCCAAGCCTGTATGGAAAACAAATTTTTGAGAAGGATACCAAGAAGACAAAATGGGGAAAAGATATTCTCTTCAATAAATGGTAGCAGGAAAACTAGATTTATACATACAAAAAAATAAAATTTGATCCTTATCTTTCACAATACCTAAAAATCAACTCAAAATGGATTAACAACAAAAAAACAAACAAACAAACAAAAACATAAATAGGCCTCAGAAACTTTAAAAAATGTTAAAAGAAAAAATAGTTGGGAAGTTCTTAGATACTGGCCTTGGCAATAATTGGGTATTCCACCAAATGCTTAAGCCACAAAAACAAAAATAAATAGATGGTATTATATCAAACTAAAAATCTTCTAAAAAAGCAAAGGTAACAATAAATGAAATAGCAGCCTGTGGATTGGGGAAACAAAATATCTACAAACTACATATCTGAAAAGGAGTGAATATCTAAAATTTATGAAGAAATCATAGAACTCAAAAGCAGCAAAACAATCCAACTCAAAAATAAAAAGATGTGTTATCAAAGGGTATAAATAATAAATAGATATGTAGGATGAACAACTCTAGAAATCTAATTTACAACATGAGGACTATTGGTAATAAAACTGTACTATATGAGATTCAAGCTAAATGAATAGATTTTAGCTGCTTTATCTACAAAGAAAAAAAGTTAACTGAGATGATGGGTATATTCATTTGCTTTACTATAGTAACTTTTGTTTTTTATCAACTATATGAATCCAATAGAATAATGTTGTGTACCTTAAATATACACAATAGAATTTCTTTCTTTCTTCTTCCTCCCTCCCCCACCTCATCCCACTCTCTCTGTAGACAGGGTCTTGCTATATTGCTCAGGCTGGCCTGGAAGTCACCATCCTCCTACCTCAGCCTCTCAAGTAAAAGGGATAACAGGTTTGCTCTACCCCACCCAACTAAAATTTCTTTAAAAAAAAAAATCACAATAAGATACTACAACATATCTATCAGAATTGTATCATTAAAACAACTTCACATACATCTGTCAATGGGGTATAAATCAAATAGAATACATACACAGCTGGTAGACATGTAAATTAGTACCACCACTTTGGAAATAATTTGGCAGTTTCATTAAAAGTTATACAAATACCATACAATCCAACCATTGTACTCTAGGTATTTAGTTAAGAGAAATGAAATGCACGTGAATATTCATAACAGCTTAATTTTCACCACACAAAACTGAAACAACCCAAAAGTTCACTAGCAGGTGAACAGATAAAAAAATGATATCCATATACAGAATACTACTCAAAAATAAAAAGAATGAATTACTAAAATACCCAACATTATTGGTTGAAAATGCAAATCAATTAGATTCTCTAGTTTCCCTTGCCTTCTCAGAACAGCAGTGACTGCCCTCCATCTCCCTAGTGGCATGGATAATACACTTACATACTCTCAAGACTATAAGATAACAGGCACAGTTAAATGCAAATGTGCCAACTAGAGATAGGATCTAAAGAAATGTTTACATAAAACCTTCCTTGACTGGGCTTCTAAGAAACAATAGCAAGGCTTATATTCTCCAGGCAGTCCATTGGAATATTCTTATCTAGATAAAAACAAATAATCCAAAAGGACCCAAATACACTTACAGTGAAGTTCTCTCATTGATACCAAGATGGGTGAACACAGACCATCCTATGGTATAACTAGAATCCTAGGAAATACTTTACAACTAACAACACAAAAACATGTGGTGGCAGCAGGGTGGGGAGAGGGGTAGAAGAAGAGCCCTAAGCCTTTATCATTTTCTTTGATAAATATCCAATAACTTTATCCAAATTGAGGCCATTTTACCTTTAGATGGGAAGAGCTAACAAAGGTATCTAACAAATCAAGCACACCACTGAAAGCCTACAATCTCCAAGTCCCAACACCATGAACTAAAACTTACCATTAACATTTGAAATCCTTCACTCTCGAATACAAACAACATCCAAAGACATCCATTCATCCAAGGAAAACCTCAATCAATAAAGAAGCCAAAACACAGAAAAAAATAGAAATAAACTTCAAAATAAAGAAACTTGGAAGAAATTTAGACTGCACAGGAAGAAGAAAAACTTTAAAATACTATCGTTAATATTCTCTAAAATAAGAAGATGAATGTAAGAAGAATTCAATAATAAAGAAAATCAATAAAGATGAGAGAAGAAGATGGCGGCGAGGGGAGTGCATTGCCCCCGTGTGCCGCGTCACTGTGTGGGAGTATGACGAGTCAGGACGGCTAAAGGCTATCTTGTTAGGAATTTCCAGCAATAGTGGGGTGCTCCAGAACCTGGAGGAAGGATTTCCATCGCACGAAGATCGGCTACGGGGACTCAAACGCGAGAGATTTGTCACACGGAGGGTAACACTGCTTATTCAGCAAATCGCCCCGCGGATAGAGTCTGCAGCGCGCGCTGGGAAACGAGGAGATAGCGGCGCAGGGATACAGCGCTGCAGTTTCTGCCAGCCATGCAAGCACCGTACTCAGTGCTGAATTCTGGGTTCGAGACGGGGGAAGGAAGCGGTCCATTTCGGTTCTCCACACCGGTCAGACCACAGAGGAGGCCAGCGGACACCATCTTGGAGAGCTGACGTCACCATCCCTGTTTTCAACTGACCGCAGCTCATTCAGCCATAGAACAGGTAATTTCAGGCTGCCATTCGCCTGTGGCTTGCAGACAGATTACTCAGGCTCAGTGCCTGAGTACTTCTTGGAGCCTGCTCTTATCAGAGCATACACCGAGCACGGAGCGGCCGAGTTCCGGCTGCCGGAGCTGCCCTGGCACAGGGCGAAGGAGCCCGCGGAAACTGCTGCTTGGAGCCTGCTCTTATCAGAGCATACACCAAGCACAGAGCGGCCGAGTTCCAGCTCCCGGAACTGCCCAGGCCCAGGGCTAAGGAGCCTGCGGAAACTGCTTCTTGGAGCCTGCTCTTATCAGAGCATACACCGAGCACAGAGCGGCCGAGTTCCGGCTCCCAGAGCTGCCCTGGCCCAGGGCTAAGGAGCCCGCGGAAACTACTTCTTGGAGCCTGCCTTATCAGAGCATACACCAAGCACGGAGCGGCCGAGTTCCAGCTCCCGGAACTGCTCTAGCCCAGGGCTAAGGAGCCCGCGGAAACTGCTTCTCGGTCCGGGTCCTGCTGAGAGCCGGTCAGGAATCACCCATTGCTTTGGTTACCCGGCAAAGGGAACGAAATGCTGCCATTCGCATAGGATACCAACACGGCAGAGATCTGATGTCATCAGAAAGCGGCGGAGGAGAGAACTTCATCAATACCAGTGGCGACAGAAACAGTTGGTCTCCTGGTAGGGAGGGTGAGGCACAGACACCCGAGTCTCTCTCGATTTGTCGTCGAGCCAGAGGGGAGGAGCCGGGCCGCCGCCCGCGCCCGGAGCAGGCCCAGCAGCTCGCTGGCGTGGTGGTCGCGTCACCCCATTTGGAGAGGGGGCGGAGCGGAGCCGCCACCCGCGCCCGCAAGGTGGGCAGACCCGCGACCCAGTGGTACACGGGCGTGGTAGGAGGGGCAGGGCAGAGCCGCCGCCCGCGCTTGCAAGGTAAACAGACCTGTGACAGACTGGCGGGTCAGGCCCAGTGGCCTGCCAGTGTGGTACACACGTCACCCCAACTGGAGTAGGGGCAGAGCAGATCCTTCGCCCACGCCCGGATCAGGCCCTGCCGGTGTGGTGGTCACGTGACCCCAATTGGAGTGGGGGCGGAGCGGAACCACCACCCGTGCCCGCAGGGTGAGCAGACCTGTGACCAACCTGCAGATCAGGCCCAGGGGTCCGCAGGCGTGGTAGGAGGGGCAGGGCAGATCCGCCGCCCGCGCCTCCAAGGTAGGCAGACCTACAACAGACCGGCGGATCAGGCCCAGGAGCCTGCCGGCGTGGTACAAACACCACCCTAATTGGAGTAGTGGCAGAACAGAGTCGCCGCCCGTGCCAGGAACAGGCCCAGCGTCCTGCAGGCGGGGTAGTCACGACACCCCATTTGGAATAGGGGCAGAGTAGAACCGCCGCCCGTGTCTGCAGGGTAGGCAAACCTGCAACCGACTGGCGGATCAGAACCGGTGGCCTGCCGGCGTGGTACACTCCTCACCCCAATTGGAGTAGGGGCAGAACAGAGCCGCCGCCAGTTCCCAGAACAGGCCCAGTGACCTGCCGGCGTGGTAGCCACGACACCCCAATTGGAATAAGGAGAGAGCAGAGCCGCCGCCCGCACCTGCAGGAAAGATACGCAAGCAGTATGAAAAGACAAGGAAAGAAAGGACCACAAGCAATGCAGGTCAACGCAACTTTAGAAGAGGTAACAGCTGCAGCAGATGGAATGTCAGATAAAGAATTCAGGATATACATGCTTCAGATGATCTGGAGTATCAAGGAAGACATTAAACAGCAAAATCAGACAATGAAAGATCACTTCGACAATGAATTACGCAAACAAATCCAGGAAGCAAAGGATCAACTATACAGGGAGATAGAGGTTATAAAAAACAAACAAACAGAAATCCTAGAAATGCAGGAAGCAATAAACCAACTTAAAAACTCAATGGAGAATACTACCAGCAGAGTAGAACACTTAGAAGATAGAACATCAGACAATGAAGACAAAGTATTTCAACTGGAAAAGAACATAGACAGCTCAGCAAGACTGTTAAGAAACCATGAGCAGAACATCCAAGAAATATGGGATAACATTAAGAGACCAAACTTAAGAGTCATTGGGATACAGGAAGGTACAGAGCTCCAAACCAAAGGAATGAGCAGTCTATTCAATGAAATAATACGAGAAAACTTCCCAGACTTGAAGAATGAGACAGAATCCCAAATCCTAGAAGCCTACAGGACGCCGAATGTGCAAAATCATAAGAGATCCACACCTAGACACATTATAATGAAGATGCCCAACATACAGAATAAGGAGAGAATTTTAAAAGCTACAAGAGAAAGGAAGCAGATTACATTTAGGGGTAAGCCAATCAGGATAACAGCTGATCTTTCAACACAGACTCTGAAAGCTAGAAGATCCTGGAATAACATATTTCAAACACTGAAAGAAAATGGGTTCCAACCAAGAATTGTGTATCCAGCGAAATTAAGCTTCAGGATGGAAGATGAAATTAAAACCTTCCACGATAAACAAAAGTTTAAAGAATTCGCAGCTAGAAAACCATCTCTTCAAAACATCCTCGCCAAAGCATTACAGGAAGAGGAAATGGAAAATAACAATGAAAACCAACAGTGGGAGGTAGGACAGTAAAGGGGGGGGAAATAATCAAAGAGGAAAACAAACCATGTTTAGTAACAGAAATAAACAAATATGGCTGGAAGAACAACCCATATCTCAATAATAACCCTAAATGTTAATGGCTTAAACTCACCAATTAAGAGACACAGGCTAGTAGAATGGATCACAAAACAAGACCCAACAATATGCTGCCTACAGGAGACGCATTTGATAGGAAAAGACATACATAGGCTGAAGGTGAAAGGTTGGGAAAAATCATATCACTCATATGGACTTCGGAAACAAGCAGGAGTGTCCATACTCATATCAAATAAAATAGATTTCAAGCCAAAGTTAATCAAAAGGGATAAAGAGGGACACTACATACTGCTTAAGGGAACCATACACCAACAAGACATAACAATCATAAATATTTATGCCCCAAACAATGGTGCAGCTATGTTCGTCAAACAAACTCTTCTCAAGTTCAAGAGTCTAATAGACCACCATACCATAATCATGGGAGACTTCAACACACCTCTCTCGCCACTGGACAGATCTTCCAAACAAAAGTTGAATAAGGAAACTATAGAACTCAATAACACTATTAATAACCTAGACCTAATTGACATATATAGAGTATACCACCCAACATCAAGCAGTTACACTTTTTTCTCAGCAGCACATGGATCCTTCTCAAAAATAGATCATATATTATGTCACAGGGCAACTCTTAGACAATATAAAGGAGTAGAGATAATACCATGCATCTTATCTGATCATAATGGAATGAAACTGAAAATCAACGATAAAAGAAGGAAGGAAAAAGCATACATCACTTGGAGAATGAACAATAGGTTACTGAATGATCAATGGGTTATAGAAGACATCAAGGAGGAAATTAAAAAATTCTTAGAGATAAATGAAAACACAGACACAACATATCGGAATCTATGGGACACATTGAAAGCAGTTCTAAGAGGAAAATTCATTGCTTGGAGTTCATTCCTTAAAAAAAGAAAAAACCAACAAATAAATGATCTCATACTTCATCTCAAAATCCTTGAAAAAGAAGAGCAAAACAACAGCAAAAGAAGTAGAAGGCAAGAAATAATTAAAATCAGAGCTGAAATTAATGAAATCGAAACAAAAGAAACAATTGAAAAAATTGACAAAACTAAAAGTTGGTTCTTTGAAAAAATAAACAAAATCGACAGACCCTTAGCGATGCTAGCGAAGAGAAGAAGAGAGAGAACTCAAATTACTAGCATACGGGATGAAAAAGGCAATATCACAACAGACACTTCAGAAATACAGAAGATAATCAAAAACTATTTTGAATCCTTATACTCCAATAAATTAGAAGATAGTGAAGGCATAGATAAATTTCTTAAGTCATATGATCTGCCCAGATTGAGTCAGGAGGATATAGACAACCTAAACAGACCAATATCAATTGAGGAAATAGAAGAAACCATCAAAAGACTACCAACTAAGAAAAGCCCAGGACCGGATGGGTATACAGCAGAGTTTTACAAAACCTTTAAAGAGGAACTAATACCAATACTTTTCAAGCTACTTCAGGAAATAGAAAAAGAGGGAGAACTTCCAAATTCATTCTACGAGGCCAACATCACCCTGATACCTAAACCAGACAAAGACACTTCAAAGAAAGAAAACTACAGACCAATATCTCTAATGAACCTAGATGCAAAAATCCTCAATAAAATTCTGGCGAATCGGATACAAAAACATATCAAAAAAATTGTACACCATGATCAAGTAGGATTCATCCCTGGGATGCAAGGCTGGTTCAATATACGGAAATCAATAAATGTTATTCACCACATCAATAGACTTAAAAATAAGAACCATATGATCATCTCGATAGATGCGGAAAAAGCATTCGACAAAGTACAGCATCCCTTTATGTTCAAAACTCTAGAAAAACTAGGGATAACAGGAACATACCTCAATATTGTAAAAGCAATCTATGCTAAGCCTCAGGCTAGCATCATTCTGAATGGAGAAAAACTGAAGGCATTCCCTCTAAAATCTGGAACAAGACAGGGATGCCCTCTCTCTCCACTTCTGTTCAACATAGTTCTCGAAACACTGGCCAGAGCAATTAGACAGACGAAAGAAATTAAAGGCATCAAAATAGGAAAAGAAGAACTTAAATTATCACTATTTGCAGATGATATGATTCTATACCTAGCAGACCCAAAAGGCTCTACAAAGAAACTATTAGAGCTAATAAATGAATTCAGCAAAGTGGCAGGATATAAAATCAACACGCATAAATCAAAGGCATTCCTGTATATCAGCGACAAATCCTCTGAAATGGAAATGAGGACAACCACTCCATTCACAATATCTTCAAAAAAAATAAAATACTTGGGAATCAACCTAACAAAAGAGGTGAAAGACTTATACAATGAAAACTACAGAACCCTAAAGAGAGAAATAGAAGAAGATCTTAGAAGATGGAAAAATATACCCTGTTCATGGATAGGCAGAACTAACATCATCAAAATGGCGATATTACCAAAAGTTCTCTATAGGTTTAATGCAATGCCAATCAAAATCCCAACGGCATTTCTTGTAGAAATAGAGAAAGCAATCATGAAATTCATATGGAAAAATAAAAGACCCAGAATAGCAAAAACAATGCTAAGCAGGAAGTGTGAATCAGGCGGTATAGCGATACCAGACTTCAAACTATACTACAGAGCAATAGTAACAAAAACAGCATGGTACTGGTACCAAAACAGGCGGGTGGACCAATGGTACAGAATAGAGGACACAGAAACCAATCCACAAAACTACAACTATCTTATATTTGATAAAGGGGCTAAAAGCATGCAATGGAGGAAGGATAGCATCTTCAACAAATGGTGCTGGGAAAACTGGAAATCCATATGCAACAAAATGAAACTGAATCCCTTTCTCTCGCCATGCACAAAAGTTAATTCAAAATGGATCAAGGAGCTTGATATCAAATCAGAGACACGCCGTCTGATAGAAGAAAAAGTTGGCTACGATCTACATACTGTGGGGTCGGGCTCCAAATTCCTCAATAGGACACCCATAGCACAAAAGTTAATAACTAGAATCAACAAATGGGACTTACTCAAACTAAAAAGTTTTTTCTCAGCAAAAGAAACAATAAGAGAGGTAAATAGGGAGCCTACACCCTGGGAACAAATCTTTACTCCTCACACTTCAGATAGAGCCCTAATATCCAGAGTATACAAAGAACTCAAAAAATTAGACAATAAGAGAACAAACAACCCAATCAACAAATGGGCCAAGGACCTGAACAGACACTTCTCAGAGGAGGACATACAGTCAATCAACAAGTACATGAAAAAATGCTCACCATCTCTAGCTGTCAGAGAAATGCAAATCAAAACCACCCTAAGATACCATCTCACTCCAGTAAGATTGGCA
The DNA here is from genome assembly GCF_001458135.2 of Marmota marmota marmota. Taxonomy (NCBI): domain Eukaryota; kingdom Metazoa; phylum Chordata; class Mammalia; order Rodentia; family Sciuridae; genus Marmota; species Marmota marmota. The sequence goes on along the minus strand of NW_025999853.1, from coordinate 11,526,506 downwards.
GCCATTATGAAGTCAAACAACAACAAGTGCTGGAGAGGATGTGGGGAAAAGGGTACACTTGTACATTGCTGGTGGGACTTCAAATTGGTGCAGCCAATTTGGAAAGCAGTATGGAGATTTCTTGGAAAGCTGGGAATGGAGCCACCATTTGACCCAGCTATTCCCCTTCTCGGTCTATTCCCTAAAGACCTAAAAAGAGCATGCTACAGGGACACTGCTATATCCATGTTCATAGCAGCTCAATTCACAATAGCAAGACTGTGGAACCAACCTAGATGCCCTTCAATAGACGAATGGATAAAAAAAATGTGACATTTATACACAATGGAGTATTACTCTGCATTAAAAAATGACAAAATCATAGAATTGTCAGGGAAATGGATGGCATTAGAGCAGATTATGCTAAGTGAAGCTAGCCAATCCCTAAAAAACAAATGCCAAATGTCTTCTTTGATATAAAGAGAGTAACTAAGAACAGAGTAGGGACGAAGAGCAGGAGAAGAAGATTAACATTAAACAGGGATGAGAGGTGGGAGGGAAAGGGAGAGAGAAGGGGAAATTGCATGGAAATGGAAGGAGACCCTCAGGGTTATACAAAAGTACATACAAGAGGAAGTGAGGGGAAAGGGAAAAATAATACAAGGGGGAGAAATGAATGACAATAGAGGGGGTAGAGAGAGAAGAGGGGAGGGGAGGGGAGGGGAGGGGGGATAGTAGAGGATAGGAAAGGCAGCAGAACACAACAGACACTAGTATGGCAATATGTAAATCAATGGATGTGTAACTGATGTGATTCTGCAATCTGTATATGGGGCAAAAATGGGAGTTCATAACCCACTTGAATCAAAGTGTGAAATATGATATATCAAGAAATTTGTAATGTTTTGAACAACCAAAAATAAAAAATTAAAAAAAAGAAAAAAGAAAGAAAATGAATAAAAATGATAAAAGAGTTTTTAAAAAATATGATGGCAGAATTCTAAAACTCAAAAGACTTGAAAATAAAGCTGAAATACTCCATAAAATTAGACAAAATGGCAGAGAGGTGAAAAATAAAAGGATATCATAAGTAAAGCATCCATTGAACAATGAATAACATAATTTTTAAAAACAATGAAAGAAATTATTTATGAAAAATTACCAAAACTGAATAACATTTATTTTCACATTGAAAAGTATATGGGTAGATTTGATAAATTAAAAAAAAGAAAAAATAACTGATGTAGCCTTTAAATTTTCAATTAAACAGACAAACCAAAATTCTAAACCACTGAGATCCAGACTATTTTCTCAATATAAATTTTTCTTCTTTCTCTAGTAAATACCATCAAATTTTCACTACTTAGGGACCTAGAATAAAGAGAGGTTATTCATATTATTTCCACTTCAATCTTCAAGTTTCAATTATTAACACACACTCATCAAGTTCTTACTCTGTGCAAGAAAATATGATGGATCCAAGAAATGAAAAACAAATAAGATAAAGTCTCAACTTGCAATCCCATTAGAGAAAAAATATACTCAGAGAAACCACAATATATGCAGTGAGCTTAGTGCCTATAGCACAGTAAATTTCCAATAACTTTATTAATCTTCTTATTCTTATAATAAAATAAATCCTCAACAGAAACATCTATAAATACTTAAATTAATAAATTTGTTTAAGGCAACTCTGTGTTAGTCGGCTCTTCATCACTGTGACCAAAACACCTGACAAGAATATCTCAGAGGAGGAAACATTTATCATGAGGTCACAGTTTCGGAGGTTCAGTTCATGGTTCAGTTCATCTCCATTGCTCTGGGCCACAGATTAAGGCAGAGCATCACAGTAAAATGGCATGACAGAGGAAAGCAACTAACGACAAAGCAGCCAGGAAGCAGAGTAAAAGAGAAGAGGGTAGGTGTAGAGATGGAGGGAGGAAGAAAGGGAAAGAGGAATGAACTTCAGGAAAGATGAATCCTTCCAGAGCATGCCCTCAGTGACCTAGACAACCCCACCTGCCTTCAGTTCCTCTATTCAAACTAGGATGGGCTGATTAGGTCACAGCTCTCATAATTTAATCATTTCACATCTGAATATTCCTGCATTAACACAGGAGCTTTTGGGAACACTTCACATCCAAACCATAACAAAACTTCAGTAAAAATATTCATGGGATTTTTTTTAAGGAAATCTTGACTAAGTTCTAAAGTGCATCTAGACAAATTTGCAGGGAAAAATGTGGAAAAAATGGGTTCTTTGTGCCACCAATTATTAAAACAAATTATTTTTAAAAATACCAAATATGTTATTCTTGTGTCAGAATACAGGCATCAATGAATGCAAGGGAACCTCTAGAAATGGCCCAGTGTATTACAAATCAAGCTGACATATGGAAAAAAGCAGGAAAAGGGAAAATCATTTAACAAATAGACCTGAGAAAATATGTGTTAATTATTGAAGAAGGAAAAATTGTGCAATTTCCTACCTCACACAAAATTAAATCCCACTTGCTATGACCTTAACTCAAACCTCAAACCTCATTTTTCTACCCTAATTTCCTCACACACCCTAACACCATGGACCCTCCTTAAAAACACAAGTATGCTTGCACCTTATAGCAGCTGCATTTTAAGTTCCGTGCCTACAAAACATTTTCTTTATGCAATCATAAGGCTTAATCTTTCTGGTCAAATGATACCTTTTTAGAGACCACACCCCTCCTTCTCTGATTAGTGAAAAATAGAACCTATCATTATCCTCTTTAGCATTAGTTATGGGACATAACACAATTTGATATTATATTATGTATTTGTTTATTATCTGTCTCCTTATCCAAATGCACACTCTACTACTCTATCATCAGTTCACAGAGTAGTGATTAAAATATTGTTTGGTGCCCAATATATATGTGGTAAATGAAATATAAATGGTGACCACATATATGAAAATGTCAATCTCAAAAGCAATCGAAGGAAGTAAAAAACATAAACACCATTATATATTTTGTGTCAAACTGCAAAAAAGTCAATAAGATTAAGTAATGAGTAAGATACAGAGAAAAAGCCCTTATAATAAATGTTGGTGAAAATTTAAATTTATATAATTTTTCTAGAAGATAATTTGACAATATATATTTAAAGGTCTTCATAGTGTAAAAACTTCTTACCTAGAAATTCCTCAAAAAAAGAACTATTTTAAGGAATTAATACTTTTCACAAATACTTAGCTAAGAGAATATTTCTCACCACGTGACTTAGAATAGTAAAAACTATGGAATTGTCTAATATCCAGTGCTTCTTAGAATAGTTATTCTCTGTATCTTCTGGCTAGATGAAGAACACTGAGGGTCTCCAGATCTTAGGTACTAACCTTTCTCCCTATCAAATGAAAATTCATTTTCTTTCTTCATCTCTAGCTTTAGTATAAGGCTCCACAGCCTAGGGACTCAAGCTTCAACTGATCAGTTCATTTATCTTATGTCAACCCCTCTTGGAGGAGAAATCCCAAGAGAGCAGCCTGGGTTCTAAAGAGGCTGTACATTAAAAAAGTTTACATAACTATAATGTGTAACTATACAGCTCTAATTAAAAAAGAAAAGGAAAAGCCTCACACAATGGCTCAATCTATGTGACAAAGAGATACTACTATTCTATAATGTAAAAAATATATAATAAAAACTACTTTAAAAACATAAAAGTAGAGGCTGGGGTTTTGGCTCAGTGGAAGACCACTTATCTAGCATGTAATGGGTTTATTCCTCAGCACCACATAAATAATAAAAAATAAATAAATCAGAGGTTAGAAAAAACAGGAAAGTAGCACAGGATATAAACAAGCAATTCACAAATCAAGAAATGTAAGCAGCTCATAAACATTGAAAATAAACTTAATCTCACTTATGGCCTAAAAAGTGCAAAATAAAACAGTGGCAATCTATTTTTTTTCTTTTTTTTTAATTGGTTGTTCAAAACATTACAAAGCTCTTGACATATCATAGTTCATACATTTGATTCAAGTGGGTTATGAACTCCCATTTTTACCCCAAATACAGATTGCAGAATCACATCGGTTACACATCCACATTTTTGCATATTGCCATACTAGTGACTGTTGTATTCTGCTACCTTTCCTATCCTCTACTATCCCCCCTCCCCTCCCAACTTCTCTCTCTACCCCATCTACTATAATTCATTTCTCTCCCTTTTTTTTCTTTCCCCTCACAACCTCTTATATGTAATTTTGTATAACAATGAGGTCTCCTTCCATTTCCATGCAATTTCCCTTTTCTCTCCCTTTCCCTCCCACCTCTCGTCCCTATTTAATGTTAATCTTTTTCTCATGCTCTTCCTCCCTGCTCTGTTCTTAGTTGCTCTCGTTATATCAAAGAAGACATTTAGCATTTGTTTTTTTTAGGGATTGGCTAGCTTCACTTAGCATAATCTGCTCTAATGCCATCCATTTCCCTGCAAATGCCATGATTTTGTCATTTTTTACTGCTGAGTAATACTCCATTGTGTATAAATGCCACATTTTTTTTATCCACTCATCTATTGAAGGGCATCTAGGTTGGTTCCACAGTCTAGCTATTGTGAATTGTGCTGCTATGAACATCAATGTAGCAGTATCCCTATAGTAAGCTCTTTTAAGGTCTTTAGGGAATAGTCCAAGAAGGGCAATAGCTAGGTCAAATGGTGGTTCCATTCCCAGCTTTCCCAGGAATCTCCATACTGCTTTCCAAATTGGCCGCACCAATTTGCAGTCCCACCAGCAATGTACAAGTGTACCCTTTTCCCCACATCCTCGCCAGCACTTGTTGTTGTTTGACTTCATAATGGCTGCCAATCTTACTGGAGTGAGATGGTATCTTAGGGTGGTTTTGATTTGCATTTCTCTGACAGCTAGAGATGGTGAGCATTTTTTCATGTACTTGTTGATTGACTGTATGTCCTCCTCTGAGAAGTGTCTGTTCAGGTCCTTGGCCCATTTGTTGATTGGGTTGTTTGTTCTCTTATTGTCTAATTTTTTGAGTTCTTTGTATACTCTGGATATTAGGGCTCTATCTGAAGTGTGAGGAGTAAAGATTTGTTCCCAGGGTGTAGGCTCCCTATTTACCTCTCTTATTGTTTCTTTTGCTGAGAAAAAACTTTTTAGTTTGAGTAAGTCCCATTTGTTGATTCTAGTTATTAACTTTTGTGCTATGGGTGTCCTATTGAGGAATTTGGAGCCCGACCCCACAGTATGTAGATCGTAGCCAACTTTTTCTTCTATCAGACGGCGTGTCTCTGATTTGATATCAAGCTCCTTGATCCATTTTGAATTAACTTTTGTGCATGGCGAGAGAAAGGGATTCAGTTTCATTTTGTTGCATATGGATTTCCAGTTTTCCCAGCACCATTTGTTGAAGATGCTATCCTTCCTCCATTGCATGCTTTTAGCCCCTTTATCAAATATAAGATAGTTGTAGTTTTGTGGATTGGTTTCTGTGTCCTCTATTCTGTACCATTGGTCCACCCGCCTGTTTTGGTACCAGTACCATGCTGTTTTTGTTACTATTGCTCTGTAGTATAGTTTGAAGTCTGGTATCGCTATACCGCCTGATTCACACTTCCTGCTTAGCATTGTTTTTGCTATTCTGGGTCTTTTATTTTTCCATATGAATTTCATGATTGCTTTCTCTATTTCTACAAGAAATGCCGTTGGGATTTTGATTGGCATTGCATTAAACCTATAGAGAACTTTTGGTAATATCGCCATTTTGATGATGTTAGTTCTGCCTATCCATGAACAGGGTATATTTTTCCATCTTCTAAGATCTTCTTCTATTTCTCTCTTTAGGGTTCTGTAGTTTTCATTGTATAAGTCTTTCACCTCTTTTGTTAGGTTGATTTTTTTTTTTTTTTTTTTTTTTGAGGATATTGTGAATGGGGTGGTTTTCCTCATTTCCATTTCAGAGGATTTGTCACTGATATACAGGGAATGCCTTTGATTTATGCATGATGATTTTATATCCTGCCACTTTGCTGAATTCATTTATTAGCTCTAGTAGTTTCTTTGTAGACCCTTTTGGGTCTTCTAGGTATAAGATCATATTATTTGCAAATAGTGATAGTTTAATTTCTTCTTTTCCTATCTTAATGCCTTTAATTTCTTTTGTCTGTCTAATTGTTCTGGTCAGTATTTCGAGAACTATGTTGAACAGAAGTGGTGATAGAGGGCATCCCTGTCTTGTTCCAGATTTTAGAGGGAATGCCTTCAGTTTTTCTCCATTTAGAATGATGCTAGCCTGAGGCTTAGCATAGATAGCTTTTACAATGTTGAGGTAAGTTCCTGTTATCCCTAGTTTTTCTAGTGTTTTGAACATAAAGGGATGCAGTACTTTGTCGAATGCTTTATCTGCGTCTGTCGAGATGATCATATGGTTCTTATCTTTAAGTCTATTGATGTGGTGAATAACGTTTATTGATTTCCGTATATTGAACCAGCCTTGTCCCAGGGATGAATCCTACTTGATCATGGTGTACAATTTTTTTGATGTGCTTTTGTATCCAATTCGCCAGAATTTTATTGAGGATTTTTGCATCTAGGTTCATTAGAGATATTGGTCTGTAGTTTTCTTTCTTTGAAGTGTCTTTGTCTGGTTTCGGGATCAGGGTGATGTTGGCCTCATAGAATGAATTTGGAAGAGCTCCTTCTTTTTCTATTTCTATTTCCTGAAATAACTTGAAAAGTATTGGTATTAACTCTTCTTTAAAGGTTTTGTAAAACTCCGCTGTATACCCATCCAGTCCTGGGCTTTTCTTGGTTGGAAGTCTTTTGATGGCTTCTTCTATTTCCTCTTTTGTTATTGGTCTGTTTAAATTGTGTGTATCTTCCTGACTCAATCTGGGCAAATCATATGACTTAACACATTTATCGATATCTTCACTATTTTCTATTTTATTGGAGTATAGGGTTTCAAAATAATTTCTAATTATCTTCTGTATTTCTGTAGCATCTCTTGTGATATTGCCTTTTTCATCCCGTATGTTAGTAATTTGAGTTATCTCTCTTCTTCTCTTTGTTAGCATGGCTAAGGGTCTGTTGATCTTATTTTTTTGAAGAACCAACTTTTAATTTTGTCAAATTTTTCCATGGTTTCTTTTGTTTCAATTTCATTGATTTCCACTCTAATTTTAATTATTTCTTGCCTTCTGCTACCTTTGCTGTTGTTTTGCTCTTCCTTTTCCAGGGTTTTGAGATGAAGTGTGAGCTCATTTATTTGTTGTTTTTTTCTTTTTTTGAGGAATGAACTCCAGGCAGTGAATATCCCTCTTAAAACTTCTTTCATTGTGTCCCATAGATTCCGATATGTTGTGTCTGTATTTTCATTTATCTCTAAGAATTTTTTGATTTCCTTCTTTATGTCTTCTGTAACCCATTGATCATTCAGTAACATATTGTTCGTTTTCCAGGTGATGCAGGATTTTTCCTTCCTTCTTTTATATTTGATTTCCAGTTTCGTTCCATTATGATCAGATAAGATGCATGGTATTATCTCCACACCTTTATATTTACTAAGAGTTGCCCTATGGCATAATATATGGTCTATCTTTGAGAAGGATCCATGTGCTGCTGAGAAGAACGTACACCCACTTGATGATGGTTGACATATTCTATATATGTCAGTTAACTCTAGGTTATTGATTGTGTTATTGAGTTCTATAGTTTCTTTATTCAGCTTTTGTTTGGAGGATCTGTCCAATGGTGAGAGTGGTGTGTTGAAGTCACCCATAATTATTGTGTTGTGGTCTATTTGATTCTTGAACTTAGGAGAGTTTGTTTTATGAACGTTTGCAGCACCATTATTTGGTGCATACATATTGATAATTGTTATGTCTTGTTGGTGAATTGTTGCTTTTAACAGTATATAGTGTCCTTCTTTATCCCTTTTGATTAACTTAGGTTTGAAGTTGATTTTATTCGATATGAGTATGGCCACTCCTGCTTGCTTCCGAGGACCATATGAGTGGTATGATTTTTCCCAACTTTTCACCTTCAGCCTGTGTATGTCTTTTCCTGTCAGATGAGTCTCCTGAAGGCAGCATATTGTTGGGTCTGTTTTTTTAATCCAAATTACTAGCCTATGTTGCTTTATTGGAGAGTTTAAGCCATTAACGTTTAGGGTTACTATTGATATATGGTTTGTACTTCCAGTCATGTTTATTTATTGATTGATTGATTGATTGATTGATTTTAATTTGGCTTGTTTTTCCTCTTTGGTTGTTCCCCCCCCCTTTACTGAGTTACCTACCTCCCACTGTTAGTTTTAGGCGCTGTTTTTCGTTTCCTCTTCTTGTAATGTTTTGCTCAAAATGCTTTGAAGTGCTGGTTTTCTTTTAACTTTTGTTTATCGTGAAATATTTTAATTTCATTGTCAAACCTGAAGCTTAACTTTGCTGGATACACTATTCTTGGTTGGAATCCATTATTTTTCAGCATTTGAAATACGTTGTTCCAGGATCTTCTCGCTTTCAACGTCTGTGATGAAAAATCAGCCGTTAACCTAATTGGTTTACCCCTGAATGTAATCTGCCTCCTTTCTCTTGTAGCTTTTAATATTCTCTCCTTGTTCTGTATGTTGGATATATTCATAATAATGTGTCTTGGAGTTGGTCTATTATGTTTTGTATGTTTGGGGTCCTGTAGGTTTCCAGAATTTGGCAGTCCATTCCATCTTTCATTTCTGGAAAGTTTTCTAAGATTATTTCATTCAATATTTTGCTCATTCTTTTGGTTTGGACCTCTATACCTTCATCTATCCCAATGACTCTTAAGTTTGGTTTTTTTATGACATACCATATCTCTTGGATGTTTTGCTTGTGATTTCTTACCAGCATTTCTGCGGTGGCTATAGTCTTTTCGAGTTGATAAACTTTGTCTTCATTATATGATATTCTGACTTCTACTTGATCTAGTCTATTTGTAATATTCTCATTTGGGTTTTTGATTTGGATTATGGTTTCCTGCATTTCTAGGATTACTGTTTGATTTTTCTTTAAATCTCTATCTCCTGGTAGAGTTCATTTTTTGCTACTTGAATCTGCTTATGTAATTCATTTTCAAAATATTCTTTCATTGTTTGGACTTGCTGTCTAATGACTTCTTTAAGATTCCATTCCATCTGAGTCAGGTATGCCTTGAGTTCTTTCTCTGTCCATTTTTTTGATGCCTCTAGGTTCTCCTGTTAATTTAAGTTATCCTGCATTGTTTGTAATCCTTTTTTCCCTTGTTTTTTCATGGTGCTCACGTTACTCTCCAACTCTGTTTGCTGTGTTTCTGTTTTCTCCTATAAATTTGTTTTAGTTTTGTATAGCTCCAAGATCTCTCCTTTGTGTTGGGAGACAATGTTTAGAGATGTTGGATTTAATTGTGATTTAAGGTAAATTCATTAGTTTCATTAAAGGCCTACAGATTTTGATGGCATATAGAGAATTGAGGTTTGAACTTAGGATTTTATGTTAAGGTCGGGCGATTTGATGGTATGGAGGTTAGTATATCTTAGCTTCTTTGGGGGCTTGCTCAAATGCAGGCGGATATTAACAAGAGAATAGACAGGAGTACTTGGGGGGTAGTTAAGGTCTTAGGCGGACTATAGACCGTCTCGTAATATTCATCTATTTGTATTTAGTAAATTACACGTAATCGGAGTGGTCATGCTTGGGAGGAAAGATAGGGAAAAGGTAAGGAAGCAAACCAAGAAAGAGAGAGGGAAAGAAGAAAGAAAGAAAAAAATAGAAAAGAAAAAGAAGAAATGATAAATTTAAAAAATAATAAAATAAAGTAAAATAAAAATTACAATTTTAAAAATAAAAGCACTGTTAGGCTTCTATTTTCTTCGCTTCCAGTAGGTGGTGCTGTGCCTTCCGGACCAAGATTTTGCCCTCCGGCTGTAGGACACAATCCGTATGAGGCCGCTCCCTCCTCCCCCACCTGGTGTCTCTCCAATCCTGTTCACTTAGGTTTATTCCTGGCCTCTAGTCTCCTCGCTTCTCCCGCCAGACAGGCCTTCCCCAGTGTGACACCTCTCCACAGTTCAAGCTACACTCTGGGCCTGCAGTTTCCTGGATGTGGAGCACGGCTATTGGGAACCGGCCCCCTACTGTTTTGATTCCCTCTGATAGCCACTCCTCCAGGAGCTGGCGAGACAGGTTTCATTTTCGCCGCTGGTGGAAGGGGGGAGTTGGAGGTCAGGTGCCTTTACCTTTCCCCATGCCTCTATTCACGCTCTCTCTGATAATCACGCCCCCAGAAAGCCGGGGAGAGATTTTATGCGATTCCCCCGCTGTATGGGAGAAGAGCTAAATGTCACATACCTGTTCTATCGCTGAACTTGCTGCAATGAGGTCGGATGTGTCGGAAACTGGCGATGGTGACGTCAGCTCTCCAAGATGGTGGCCGCTGGCTTCCTCGGTGGGGTATCCGGTGTGGATGGCAGATCTGGACTGTTTCTCTCCCCGTCTCAAACCCAGAACTCAGCCTGGAGCACTGTAAGGGCACAGTTGGCAGGACCCCACAGAATCCGTAGCACCATTTCTCTGCGTTGCTGGCACGTTGGCGCGCAGGCTCCAGCTGTGAGGCTGGCCGCTGATCAATCAGCCTGAGTCTCCAGGCGCACGGTTCACTCGCGATTGAGCCGCAGAAACTGATCCTCGGCTGTTGGAAATCCTTCCTCTAGGTTTCAGTACACCCCAATTTTACTGGAAATTCCTAACAAGATAGTTTCTGGCCGTTCTAACCTCGCTATTCGCCTGCGCAGTGACGCGGTACACGAGGGTGACGCACTCTATTCGCCGCCATCTTCGGACCTAATTATTCCCTTTCTTAATGTCCTAAGTACTAAAAGGGCAAGTTCCAAGTTCATATTTATTGTGCTGGGGTTGTGCTCAGCGATAGAGCGCTCGCCTAGCATGGGCAGGAGCCAGATTCGATGCTCAGCACCACATAAAAAAAATAAAGGCATTGTGTTGTGTCCATCTACACCTTTGTGACTGCTTCAGTTGTGGGAAGGGGGTTCGCTCTGTAACAGGGCCATGTGCTCCTTTTGTATCTCCTTGTAATGCTCAGCCCATGGGTGACACTTAGTACATGTCAACTGGCAATTGCCTTCTTACAGACAGATGCACATGCTCCTTGGCAGTGGTCAGGACACCATGGAGTGTTGCCCTGTGACTTTTTCTTTGGGGTCCTGTGACGGCTCCTCTGACCATAAGGATCCATAGAAAGAGCGGTAATCTATTTTTAATCAATCAGATGACTACAGAATTTTAAAGAAATAATTGCTGACCAACAATGGAGGCAAAAATGTGACTGGATTGCAGCAATTTTCTTAAAAAGTAACATGGCATCCTTATTAAAATTTCAAATGGTATTACTCTTTGCCCCAACAACTCCACTTTTTGGAAGTGGTACGTATGAAATGACAGTATTAACATGAATACAATACACAAAAATTTTTACTGTGGGATTTTAATATTGTTGTTAGGAGCCAGGCTATACAGACAAAGACTAAACAGACTCCATTTTACCCTGAGACTCCATGTCATGTAAGAAATGCTCCTCCCATGGGAACACGCCGCCTCTGTACTCATTAACAGTTGCTTAGGATAGCATGTTTGGCAATACAAAATGGCAATTCTTATACAATGTAAAATTGTTCTCTTTTTGGTTCCCATTTTTCTTCAACAATGTACCCTGTCAAAGAATGATTGTCCAGACGTTAGTAACCATTCTTTAACTTGTACTCAACTAGGGTTATTTTGACCCACTCCCGCTTCTGCTTATGATCTCATGATGTTTGTTTATGGTCTTGAATCATATCAACAGCCACTTATGATTAATGTACTAACATGATTTACTTATGGTATAAAAGGTGTACTCAAATCCCTGGAGGGGGTCAAAGGGTATAGACTTGCAGTCAGCTCCTTGGCCCTCCAGCTGGTGGATCTGGACTGCCAGCTGGTGAATAAAGATGGTTCCAGCTCCTGCTTTAAAATTGACTTGGTGATTTATTGCAATCTCGCCATAGCATTATAAAAGAACAAGCTCATAAATTCCCATCAAAAAAGGAACATTTAATTAATATTAATACTATGGAAAATTATGCAACTATTTTAATAAATAACTTATCTATTTGTACATGACCTTTGTACTAAAAAGTATTGAGAAAAGCAAACTGCCAAATATTGTGACTCAATATCCTAAATTCTTTATGTGTACTAACTCATTCTATAACAGAGATAATTTTATTATTTCCATTGTTTAGATGAGAACTGTTTGCATAAACATAAAAAAAATACATGCAAAAGTACGTTATTCATTCTCTGAATGTTTAAATAGTGGAAATTATCTTGTACTTCATTAAAGGGAAAAAGAGCAATAAAACAGAAAGGGAGAAAAGAGAGTTGTGCTCCTCCTAATGTGAAAAGAAGCTTAGACTTCTGTAGGTAACTTGGAACTAAACAGTTATCAAAAAGACATTAAGCATATTTCTGGCATGATCAAAATTTTTTTTGTCTGTCTGTACTTGGGTTTTTGTTTTTGTAGTACTAGGGACAGAAAGGTCAGTATTTTAGAATGAGAGTTCTTATGAAAGGTAGAAGTAGCAAGACATGAGGGATCAGGTTAACAGCCTGCTTTAACAGAAACAAAGAAATTAGAACTAATGAAGATATACTAATGAATATAGGGAAGAGGAAGGAAATTCAAACAGGCAGATATATTTAAAATAAGACCTATAACCTATAGGAGACGGTGTCCAATATGGATAGGATAAGAGTAAGAGAATGATTTGAGTTTTCCACCATGAAAAGTGCATAGATGATGAGAAGACTCCACCAGAGAGAACTGCAAGGGGAATGGTTTCTTTTGAGGGCACCAAATTTCACTTGAAGCTGCTTAGAACAATATGTTGCTCAGAATACCTCAAACAAAGGATAGAAAAGAAATAAGAAAATACTATGAATTCATTCATGTATTTTAAAATTTTCCTTAATGTTAATAGACCTAAAAAATAGTATACTGATACTTATAAGATACTGGGAAGATGTGAAAAGATACTGATATTTATAACTAAAATAATAACCATGGCCTATATATTTCATTTACCTACATCATCTCAGTTCTCTATTATGAGGGGAAAAAAAGAATTATAATGGCAGCATGAAAAAAATATCTCCAATAAATGTCTCCTAACTAGAATGGATGCAGATACATCTTTTTTTTAAAATAAGGAGGGTTAGAATAGAAATTTAGCATATATGTTTTTTCCTGTTATACCTATTGACAGAGTACATATCCATAGAATATCTATATGTATTTTAATCACTATAAATTATGCCAAACCCAAAATCACCAAGTAAAAACTTAATTTAAAAAAAGACACTTTATTTTGTTTGGTTTTTTTTTTTTTGGGGGGGGGGGTACTGGGGATTCAACTCAGGGTCACTCAACCACTTAGCCCTATTTTGTATTTTACTGAGAAAGGGTCTCAACTCAGCTAGTTGTTGAGGCTGGCTTTGAACTCTCGAACCTTCTGCTTCAGCCTCCCCAGCCTGGAATTACAGGCATGTGCCACCACATCCAGCAGAAACCTTTACATTTAAAAGTCAGATTTCAACCTCATGCTCCATTTCATTCCAACTTTTTTGTAGTATTTTCCTCTCTTTACTCCAACATATCCTCAAATTAAAAGAGGGCCTATAAAACCTTGATTAAGTTGTTTTAGAAAATGCACAAATTTCTAGGTCTTTAATAAATGACTTTTAAAAGTTTAAAATGCTTATTACATTTTTAAGTATAATTTAGAGATCTTGGTGTTAGTCTAATACAAAATCAAATACCATTTTCCATACCTATTTCTCAATACTTTAAATTCTGTACTTGAGATTTCTTGTCTTAAATGAATGCTCTAAGACAATGTAAGATCCTCAATTGTAAAAAATTTAATTTCCTTTAAATTAAATGTAAAAATTTACATTAGTATTATGTGTATAATGTAAAAGCCATATTAATATATTTTAAAATACAAATGGATATGTTTTCTACAGAACTTTCGAAAACCCTGGACATTCATTCACTAGAATATTTTATTCCCTGATCTTTCACATATTAAAGAAGATTATTCTTATATAAAATGTAAGTCTGAGTTTCTTGAGTAATATCCATATGTGTAGCAAATATGATTTAAGGAACATTAAATCTTATTTAGACTTAATAAGAGGGACCATCCCAGCAGTTGAGGAGGCTCCTTTTGCTTCGAGGGAACTCCCACCTTCTCTCCCTGACGGCTATAGGGCTATAGGTTGCTCCATTGTGGTCCACTTTGAGAAAAAGGAAACTGAACTCAGTGAAGTCACTGCACCTTTGGCCATTTGCATGATTCTTGCCCTATGTATACTTTGTCCAGTCACCTGCCATCTACCACTGTGGACCTCTGGACTGCTCTGATGCTACATAGGCCTTCACTGTCCATGCCTCTCTGACAAAAACAAGGACTTTGGGTTACTTCCCCCAACTTTGCAGTTTGGAGATGTTGTTGCCCATTTTTCCATAGAAATTGATAGAGTGGAAATGTAACAGTGGTCCACTTTATACTTTGAATATAGCCCTTGCTGCTCTGCTACTGCAATCTATTTTTAAAATGAATATGTTTCTTTCTCTTCCTTACTCCCTGCTCCTCTCAGAGGAAACAGAATTACATTTCTATCCCATTTTAGACAGAGTTATCTGTACTTGAGCAATCACCACCATAGGCATGAAGTAATCCAGACTTTAGGGATGGCACCAGAAGATTTCAAAAATGACAGTCTCCCAAATTAACAAGAACATGTGGAATGCAGTCTTTGAATCACCTTTTTAAAAGCTCTGTTCCTGCTGATGGGTAGAATCACTGCCTCTGGGACAGGAGTCCCCTGTATTTCTCCTTTGCTATCAAAGCAATAAACCTTATTTATCCTTTTTCTCAAAAAAAAAAAAAAAAGATTTAAGGCACAGCTACTTCACAAATTGATCATCACTAGTTCTTCCACCAATCTATGGGGAAAATTCATCAGGAACAACATAAGACTGCATCAACATTTGTTGATTTTTCTATGAATCTTGACATATAGATCATTCCAGGGCACAAGATATGAAAGTTCATACGGAATATGTATCTAAGGACCCAGGCAGGGTCAGAGTATGTAGTAGTGGTATTCTAACAGATCAGATAATTTCAAGCAATGAAAAATGAAGTTCCTTTTTTTTCCAAATTGTATCTTAATAGTTAGCTTCCATGGACACATGCTACTGAATACTACAAATTCTCATCTTTATAATGATGAGATAATTTTATTATCATTGCTAGAAGCATCTCACTTAGTTCAAGTGGGTCTATATCAACACTATCAGCAGAAATTCAATATAAGCCATATATATTAATTTAAGTTTTATATTCTATTTAACCTAGAAGAACAAAAATACTATTTCAACACATAACCATATAAAATTATTGAGTTATCTTACATTCCTTTTTTGTATTTGTAAAAAAAAATTACTGCTTATTTTACACTTATACTGCATTACAATTAACACAAGCCACGTTTCTAGTGCTTACTGGCCTAAAGTAGACAGTAGTTATTGTATTTTACAGCCCAAGGCAGTTTTATCTAATTATTCCTGGGGTTGGGGGTAAAAAAAAAAAAAGCTTAAGATTAACCCCAATAATTTTAATAAAATGGTTTCTAAAAATAACTAAAAACACTAACTTTGTAGAAAATAAATGACCAAATGAGGGCTGGGGATGTGGCTCAAGCGGTAGTGTGCTCGCCTGGCATGCGAAGGGCGCTGGGTTCGATGATCCTCAGCACCACATAAAAATAAAATAAAGATATTGTGTCCACCAAAAACTAAAAAAATAAATATTAAAAAATTATTTCTCTCTCTCTCAAAAAAAAATGACCAAATGATCAAATCACAATTTCTTAAAGATTTCTTAAGATCAAAAATACATAAAAGTCATATTGTATAGTATAATACACACGTACATAAAACCCAATACATTAGGAAGCATCACAGCCAAAATTATACTGACAAATATTTTCTAAGGGATTATGTCCATTGTGAATTACTTGATGCAATTTCCAGTAACACGTTTGCACACAGCAAACCAGAATTGGCTTACTGTGAGCAAAAATAACTCCTTGAGTAATAATTGTGAAATTTATGGTGGCTCCTCAATATATACATTATGTGCCACAGATAGAATTTTGAATATAAGAATTTGAAAACATACAGTCATAGAGTCAAGGAAATATGACAGAAAACCACAGCATCCACATCAAACTTGTTTCAACTGTCACTAGTGCTAAAATTGTAACACATTCCTACCAGCCCATTTCTTCTCCTCTCCAAGTGGATAAAAATGCTTAAAAAATAAACAGACATGGCAGATTAATCTCTCATTATGCAAACACTATTTTGGTGGCAATCGTTCCTCTTACTTCATATTCTCTTCCTAGATAACAATAATTCAACAATGTTGTGATAGGCCAAATCATGTCCAGTAGAAACTCTTATTGTACTTTAGTCATGAATGGCAAATAAAGCCAATTATATTTTTCAATTAAATTTGGTATGATTTTGTCTTTTTGACACTTTTCCCTCTTTTAGTTTTTTTATCACTGTTTCATTTCTTTATTCCTCTTTACCTGTTTTTCCTTAGCATTTTATTTCTATTATAATAGCCTTTACTTTTGAAAATACATTAAACCTATATTTCTTTTTCTTTTCTCCCCAGCCTGCCACCTAATGCTGGGGACTGAACACAGGCAGTGCATGCTAACTAGGTACAAGCTCTACCTAGTAGCTACACCCCCAACACAAACCTATATTTCTTACTGATATCAGATTTTAACTATGTCCATCCTCAACAAATTCTAACTAGCATCTTTTTCTGCTTTCTGCCCAGATTTTAATCAAGTGATGTAGAATTTTAATGCTGTTATAATTTTCTATTTATGACTTTTATTTTAGAAACCTTTCTTAATGATTGTGTTGAATTTAACAATGATATTATCAACAGTGATTTACTACTTTCACTGTTCACCACAGTTTCTTGTATATTTGAAAAAGATTATAGGAAATACTGGTTGGTATCTTTTGATGCCATGAGGTTATGAAAAGGTACAGAAATTATAATCAAGATACTGCCATATTCACAAACATCTTAGATACTAGAATGGAATTCTCCCACCCTAAAGCTGCAAGGGGTCATTGACTGAGAGAGATCAAAGACTTGAGGACATAATATGGATTGCAATTTTAAGGATGTTTAAGGATTGCAATCTTTGTAGAAAGGCTCTCTGATCGTTTCTCCCATAGGAAGAGGATAAAAAAAATAATTAACCGGTTTTGTTTTCAAATTCTAGGGAAGGGAAGACCAGGAAAAAGGTGAAACTTGTATGCATGAAGGAATAACTGACAAACTCAATCCATGATAGAATATTTTCTTTGCTTGACTTACCCTACAACATCTTGAGTTAAGGCAGAATGGGAATGGAGGAAGACAGAGAACACAATGGACTGAAAAGGACAAACTATCCCTGAACAGGAAGAATCAGGAAGCACAGTTTCTAAAATGTATAGAATAAGAATCATGCCCAGAATAAGGGGAGCTGGAATTGCAGCAACAAATGATTGATGAGATTGAAAGCAACAGGCTGACTATCAATCAATGCAGTAAGAGAAGAGCAAATAGAAGAAAACAGCCCAAGTCCACCTGGTGAGTATGACAGCATCTGTCAGTGGGAATCTATTGGCAAATCCACTTTGGAGTAAAAACAAACAAAAAAAAGGTGGGGGGGCAGTCAGAAACCTTGTCAGGGGCAGCCACATAGTATAAGAATATGTACTTTTTTCCCCTTTGCCATCTTTTCTGCAAAGGGGGAGTAGAGTCTCAGGCAGTTGGAAACAGGAAACAATAGTTGGAATAGGAGAGGAGAGCATGAATGGCACTTTCATTAGAACACAGTTGCAGCAGAAATTGGAAAAATACAACTGTTTTGTGTTACTCCTCATGACTTAAGAAATTTCAGTTATATTAACTAGTCTTGTCTTTTCTTAAAAATTCATGGTATTGAAGACATGCTATCCCAAAGTATGGCACCTTGGCATTTCAGAAAATAGCAGAAGCAGAACAGTCTTTCTGTAACATTCTCTCCCTCCTTCTCCAGTAAAATGGGCCATAAAACCTAGTTTATCGTCTGCTGAAAGTAGGCCATTAGACCCTCATTTCTAAAGGATCCTGCCCATACTCAGAGGGAAAGAATATCACCATCTCTGAAAACAGAGATGCCAAGAAGAATCTGAACATTAAACAGGTCTTGCCAAGCCTGCTCCAATCATTAAATTATACCCTTCTGTCCTCAAATCATATTTCTGCATGGCTGTTCATGAAAACAGTTTTTCCTGATTCTTTGCATCTTCATTTCTGAAGGCTCCCATTCACATAAAACTTACATTATATAAATTTTAATGAGTTTTCTCTTATTAATAAATCTGTCTTTTGTTATACAGGCCTCAGCCATGAATCTTGCAATGGATGAGGAAACAAAACACTACTTTTCTCCTATATACAATCTGAATTCTAATTCAACTTCATTTGGCCACAGGACTTCCTTGAAGGATTTTGTCTGAAATATCTCTTAGAATCACCAAGAATATCTAAAGTATGTCCTCATACACATCTGTAAATTAAATGCATGTGAGACTCAGAATGTTTCTCCCTTGAAACTCTGAATAAATATATTGTTCCATTGTCTTCTAGTATCTAGTGTAACAGATAAGAAGACCAATGTCAGTGGGTTCTTTCTTCTTTTGGAAAGTTTCTGATTTTCATCCCAGTATTATAAAATAATATCTTTGTCATGAGATTCAGAAATTCCATCAGAATATATTTAAATGCAGATCTTTCCTCATCCCCTATTCTCAATAGTTTGTTAACACTTTCTCTGCATTTCCAATTGAAAGATTCAAGTTTGTCTTCACTTCAGGAGAATGTTTCTTTATTTTATCTTATTGTTTCTTTTTTTTTTTTTAATTTTTTTTATTGTGGGTTGTTCAAAACATTACAAATTTCTTGACATATCATATTCCACACTTTGATTCAAGTGGGTTATGAACTCCCCCCCTCACCCCATACACAGATAGCAGAATCACATCAGTTTCACATC